>NC_137463.1:105948830-106273830 GCF_964235325.1 Thermobia domestica | reverse complement strand
AATTGCAACAATTTCCGTCTTAATTTTTAAATTTCCAGGAGGTTTCAGCCCCAGCTGCTTGTTGATTATAACTTTTCTTCTTTTTATATATATGATATGACTGCTCGCACACGGTAACCATGTATAGTAATTCTTTTGGAATACCTACAAATTATTCGTTATTGCAACCGTGTATATCTTAATATTATTATTAAATTTACATTCTATCCCTTTTCTGTTAAACTTTACCGTTCTAAAGACGTTCAGAATAATTTCATCTCACTCACTTATTGGGTCAGGTAATAGCAAACATAGCTTTCTAAACAAAAGAGTAACGTATTACTTGCCATTGATAGTTGAATAGCAGTGTCATCATCAATCCGAAGCCTCACCAATACGAAGAAGATGCACACTCATAACATTCATTGCAACCGTGAATTTTTGTAAGCATGGGAATACTATAAAACTTTACAATGTACGTAATTAAATCTACGAATTTAGTATTTACATATTATGTCAGTCTTATGTACCGATTTACGCTGTTTTGATGTTGAGATTTAGTATAACTTGTCAATGTGAATATTATCGCGGTAAGAGTAACGTATTACTAAGGTTTATGAAAGTGATATCACACATATTGGTTTGTTTACTTTCACACGAACAATAGCAAGTCAACAGTTCCCTACGGCTTTAGGTCAGGAATAATAACCCAAAAGCAAGTATAGTGAATCAAAGAAAAGAATCAGTGGAAAATCAACCTAACAACAAACACACTTCAATAAAGATATTAACGGTATCAACGCTGCACTAATCAACTATACGGGGCCACATAATAGTAACACAGACGACAACAACAACAAAAACAATATCAATGTACCGTTACCGGTACGTTACAGATGGTATCCTCAAGTTTTTGAATTCCATCCCCATGCAACCAAAATAATAATTCTCAGGTTGCTTACAAACGAGCAGATGGCACTAACAGGGGTTTTGGCTGTCATATTGCCCTGCTCAAAATGGTTTGTTTGCAGCATCTGCACAGCATATCTGCAGATTGAACAAACACGTTTCTTAAAGGTTCTGTAAGCCACACGAACGTAACACTAAACACGCTTATCAGTGAGTAAGAGAACACGAGTCTTCCAAAATACATCAGACCAGCGTCGATAGTTACGTATCTAACAAAGGAGAACATAGTGTTTAAAAGAAAAACTACTTCCTCATGGACAGATAAAACAACGGCAGTATCGGGTTGAGAAAGACAGACAAGTAATGTATCGAGTTGTCGAAGTGCTGAAAATCATTGGTAAAAGGGGGCTAACTTACAGAGGAAAAGGAAATAAAGCAACCTATAGACTGGAAGACACAGCTACAGATCATGGAAACTTTCTGGATTTTATTCTTTTATTAAGCAAATTTGATCTTCCGCTTAAAAGTAATTGAAAAGGTCATACAGAAGAGAAACCGAGTCATGCACGAGGATAAGTAAGTAGGATATGGTCATATAACTTAAAAAAAAAACCTGAATTATGTTTTGAATGTTATCAGCATACTTATCAGTGAAGATTTTTCAAACGATGTCTCTCATGCTGGAATGTTTTCTGTTCTATTAGATACTACCCAACAGGTCAGTGCTCTGTTGTTTTATGGTATGTGGTTAAAGAAAGAATATTGTTGCCATTGTAAAATGCTTATCTACCACACGCCAGTATCTTTGCGGTTTACTGTTGGAATTCTGCAGAAGTTGAACCTTGGTATTGATAAGTGTACTGGAAATTAAAACTGATGGCGGTAAGTCATATGTATGGACAATATTCAAACTTTTCAAAACACATATGATTAGTTACACGTGTTGTGTTACGCTCATACATTCAATTTTGTCATATGTGATCTGACAAAAAGTTGCATTGATTCTGTGTCAATGTTCTGCTAAATGACTGTGATATTTATGCGTAAGTATTATCTGCGAATAAGCATTTGGAAGATCAAATGTCAACAAAGGCGTCTTACAGTTATTGAGGAAACAAGATGGTGGAAAGCACTCTGATTTGCAGAAAAAATTTTGGTCATTTTTCGACCCCAGAAAAGTGCTTTGTTCATAGAGTTGACTATAATGAAGAAAATTGCTCCTACAGAAAATACCAAACCAGAAGCAGCTAGGTGGAAAGCGAAAGGATATATAAAAGATCTTCTCAAGTTCACAACAATTCGGACAGCACAAGTGTTCCTGAGAATATTTTAAGTGTCAAACTATCTCCAAACACAGGGTGCTGGGTATTATAGTCGTCGAATGGTCAGACTACTCTGTCCCAACTGAAAGAGCAAGGAGCTGGCTTTGAATCTGTTAAGAATGCAGCGTATGGGCTAATAATAAATATGAGGAATTACAAACGTGATTTATTTGTTTCTAGTGATCTGTAGACAGCACGCCTTCGAGATGGAAAAGAATGTTGACTGACTGAACAATATGTGTTTATTTTTTTCTTTGTTCTTCAGAAATAAAAACAATAGCAATAGTTTGGTGTATGTGTGTGTGTTCAAAGTGGTATGATTGCACCCATTATTGGCTGAGTATATTCGTGTATATTTTTTGTAAAGAAAGAGTTAAAGATTAAAAAAAATAAATAAATAAAAGCAAATGAAGAAAACAAATGCGCTTGGTACTTTCTTGAATATAGCTAAATGAATCTTATCCCATAACTTCTGTCATGGGAATTGGACGCTCAAGCAATTAGGGAAAATTTGATAAGAAAAGGGAAAATTTTGAGTCAGTTGAAGGAGATTTTCTTCAGGTAACCTAGGAACACTGGGAAGAAGGTGGAAAATACACGCACTATCACTACAAACATTGCATAATTCTGGGAGAGTTCGACAGTGGACATTACGGCGAGTGCCTAGTGTGTTGTGGTGCTCTGTGAGGAAGAGAGTGGAGTGTGATTTCCTATACCTACACTACACTTACATTTTCTTTTACATTTACACGTACATACATCCCCTTCTTTTTTATATTTTTCCTTTTTTTTCATTTTACACTTTCCTCTAACTTTTTGCCCTGTTCAACTTGGCTTTCAGCCCTCTTTCACTATCTAAACTTCTTTCCCGACTTTGACTTTTTTCCCGATTGTGTCCTGTATTTTATTCAATTTTGTTTCTGAATCATAAATCCTCCGTGCGAGGTATACATTTGACTATTTTGCAATCGTAGCACACAGGCCTAGCGAGCTGGTGCACCTACCTATTTGATCGGTAATAGTCTACGACAAGACAAGACAAATTCTGGAAAGCGGTAGAAAGAGTAGAGATAATATACATATCGTAGAGTGATTATTGTAAGAGATTCCACTCCCCTTTCCCGCTGAAATTGGTTGAACAACTAGCGCCGCCACTCAAAGGAGTTCGGGAAGTATGAACTACTGCAAACAAAAACTAATCGTTTATGTTATTTGACCGTTCAGAGCGGAAGCGGCCAGTGAAAGCGGTAAATTTCAAATCTATTGTTATCACTCCACTGTGCAGATCGTTACGCGAAGATGAGTAGCGTCGGTTATATAAAAAGTGGTTCTTTGTGTATATATATACATATATTGTATATATATTCTTGTGTATATAAAGTGTAACATTTTATAGTTTTATAATGCCGAACACTAGCAAGTGCGTTGTGTGTGCAAAATATGAAAGGGACTCCGATGTATCGTATTTTAGATTTCCTACAGACAACGAAAGGTAAGTAGCTTTTAACTACACACTTCATATATGGAAAGTCTGGAGGCAAAACTCATTTTCCAAATAAGATTAGGAGTGAAATTACAGCTTCTTACTTTGGAGGCTAAAGTTAGGTTTCCATAACGTAAATAATGCCTACTTGTAACTTGTTAAAGATTGGGCATGCCGCAGAATAGTCTGTAATGGAAGTTTATAATTTTAATTTTTATAATTTTACGGCATATGACTGAATGCATATTAAAACGGATTGTATAAGATACTAATTTCCATTGTTGGAGCATTTGTGTACAATGTAGGGAACAAGTATTTTGTGCTTACTTACTAGGGATAAAACAGACGAGAATATGCTATGGCTGTAACATGCTACTTTCCACTAGTGAACTATTTCCGCATGATACATTTTATGGTTACAAGTAAGGAGTTACTAAGCTGAAATCATTGCGTGCTCAAAATTGTTACTTTATCGCATGTACATTTTTTCACTATTCTCGATATTGCGAATTCCCTGTGTGTCCTGCTCCTTACAAACGCACAGCCGTACAGGGCCCCTGCTGTGTTTTTGCTTTGACTCGGTTAGATACCAATGTAGCTTTTTTTCGCCACCTAACCAAGAGTTTTTTTACTATCCGTTTATGGGCATGCCCACCGTCGCTGACGCGTCTTTCCATGTCGAACCCCTGCGCTCGTGCACAGTACTTCTGCTCTGATTCAGAAAGGTAGCATTTACGCATTTACTAGCCATCTAACGTAAGTTAGTGTTTTTACGCAGTTTTTTTTTTTCGTACGTAAGGACGCAAGTTCGTACTTGTAAGGGAAAGACATGAGTTTGCACGCCTATTATCAATCTGCATACCTGTGGATTGGTGCTAAGCTGGCTTAGGCCGAAATAATTGTAATAGGCGTGCCAACTTGGTACCGGTCTAGAGCGTCTTAGTGTATAATATGTAGATTTTTTTTGAACAGACTATTCTGTAGGTGAACTGGAGAGTATTTTCTTTTGTTTCTTCAGAATTCCAACTTCCTCCAAGGAAGAAGAAGCTGTTTAAGTTTCGATACGCTCCGCCGCGCCAAAGCTATGTACCTAGTGAACGAAATAAAACTTAACCTATTCATAAGTCGTCATTAGGATGTTGAAAATCTTGCGGGGATTAACAGAATAATGGCTATGAAAAGCTTTAGATAAACCTTGATTTGAGTTTTGCGTCTAGACCCAGCGTGTTATGCGTTCTAGTGCTTATTTGGTATTGGCTAAGAATATCGTAATTTTATGGTGAAAGTGAGTTAGTGCGTATCAAAGAGAATTGCGTAGAATATTAGTTCCTATTATCGAAGCATATATCCACAATGTTGGAAACCAGGGTGATGTTTACAAATATAATGTTACTAGTGTCAAACCATTACAAGGGCCACAGTGGTGTTAAAGTGAGTGATTGCGATATGAAATGTTTTTTCGATAAATTCATTTATGTGTATGCCCTCCTTGTTGCTACTCTGAATAGATCCATTTTAATATTGTCCTCCCATCTGCGCCTAGGTCTTCCTAATGGTCGTTTTCCGATTGGTCTTCCAGTCAAGACTTTGAAAGCATTTCTACTTTCTTCCATTCTAGCTACATGACCTGCCCGGGTAAACCGTATAAATTATGTAGTTCCTCGCAGGGTGGATTGATTTAAATCACGATTTCAATCAAGATTTAAATCACTTGATTTTTTAAAAATAAAAATCGTTGATTTAAATCAAATTCCGAAATAAATTAATTTAAAATGATAATAATCATAATACAATGAGACTCAAATGTGC
Organism: Thermobia domestica; assembly: GCF_964235325.1. Taxonomy (NCBI): domain Eukaryota; kingdom Metazoa; phylum Arthropoda; class Insecta; order Zygentoma; family Lepismatidae; genus Thermobia; species Thermobia domestica. Next base: position 106,268,328 of record NC_137463.1, on the reverse strand, counting down.
AGTATGTACAGCATAGTATGAAAACAAGTGTCATGCGAAGGATGATTAGGGAAAATTCCGTTTTGAATGGGTAACGGAGCAATACTGCTTTCTTCTCTTCGTAACAATGGGTTTGGGTTTTTAAATCGTTAACTGTTCACACGGGGAAATCACCATCGACATTTAAAACGAAAATTCTTTTGGGTGCGTCTCTGCTTGTTTGTTTCCAGATAATAGGGCGTATTTAGAGGGGTCTTATCCCCTCTCCGATTTTTTTTTTTTTTTTTTAAGATTTATAACTTTAGGCGAAATTTATGTATTTCGTGCCTCAAGCTAGTTCCAATTTTTTTAAAATATGCCCCTACCAAATATCAGTAACTTTTGTGAAAAAAGTGACATTTTGATAAACGTTGCTATACTTTTTCCTTAATGCTTAACCTTTTAAATTATATTACCTATTTTCATTCTATTAAAAATCGAATCTTCATTATTCAATTAAAAAAGTACCAATAAACCTTTTTACTTCGTTTTTTTTTTTCCAAGACTGAAGGCATTGTAGAACATGCTACATATGCTTTCACGCCTTTCTGCGTCGAGACATAGTGTGTGATAACATCATAAATTTAAAAAGATATTTTTTGTTATGCCTATTATTATTATTTTTTGGTAGGCTTACATTTTGCATTCAAAAGACTGAAATTTTGCACACTCGTTCACTGCACCCCTTATTATTTTTCAGATCTCTGCGTGAAAACCGGGGGGGGGGTTCAGAGGGGAAAATGTAAAAAAAAGAGGATATTTTTAACAAAATAGCTTTTTCCGCGATTCAGATGGAGACATATGAATGGTACAATTTGAAAGGCTGTTCTATTCTGAAGAGAATGACGTACGAACCATGATCCTAGGATAAATAGGGATGTTTCAGGAAACTGTTACCTGAGATCCTGTGTTATACGGGAATTGAGGGATATTATTTTTCGCGGGCTTAATTTTGCACGTAGAAGATTGAAATTTTGCAGATTTATTCAATGCACCCCTTAGTATTTTTCAGTGTTTCAGATCTCTACCTTAAAACAGGGGGTTGGTCCAGAGGGGTAAAAAAGGGATATTTTTAACATAAAATTCCTTTTTTCGTGATTTTTCCGCCCCAGATACACGATGGAGACATTTGAATGGTATGATTGAAAATCTTTTTTATTCTGAATAGAATAATGTACAAATCACGACCCTAGAATAAATAGAGATGTCTGAGGAAATTTTTATATTACATGCGGGTTATCTGGGGCATTGTGGGGATGTTCTTAGCTCATTGTTAAATATTTTCCCCGCCCTTAGTATTCAAGATAGCTTGAAATTTTATACACACATTTAGTACACCCCTTAGTATTTCCCAGTTGATTTTGCGATATGTGCGTTAACACAAGGGAGTCCAGAAGGGATAAAAATTTGAAAAAAAAAATCAGAAAAATCCCATTTTCTCTCAAAATTTCCCGCTTCAGGGACATGATAGAGAAATGTGAATGTTACCGTTTCAGAGGCTGTTCTATTCTGAAGAGAATGAAGTATGAACCATGATCCTAGGATAAATAGGGATGATGTTGTAGCTGCTTGACTGGAAGTCCATAATTTCCCTTTTTTTTAAAAAAAAAAAAAAGCCATAATTTAAAAGGGTTAAGAAACATTGTTTGGGATTAACAGAGGTTAACAATCGGGGATTAATTCAAAATTCAACCCTAATACTTTCATTTAAATGGCATAATTAGCATTGAATACTACTTCCTAATACTTTTTCTTCAGTTCGCGACTTGTAATTTACGAGGAGAAAGATTTGATTTAAGTCGAAGAAATCGATTTAAATAAAAAAAATCAGCAAAAATGATTTTTTTTTAAAAAAAATCATTTTTTTCCCACCCTGGTTCCTCGTTTTGAAGTTTCCGCCATTCCCCATTCCCGTTCTTCTTGGGTCCGAATATTCGCCTCGTGATCTTGTTTTCAAATACTTTCAATCTATGTTGTTCCCTCAGAGTTAGCGACCGTGTTTCGCAGCCATACAGAACAGCAGGCATGATTATCGTTTTATATATTTTAAGCTTCAAATTCCTCGACAGAGTTCGCGACAAGAAATTTTGAACTGAATAATAACACGATTTTCCTGCTTTTAGTCGACACTTAATTTGCTCGTGAATATGTTTTTCGTCTGTTAATATTGATCCCAGATATCTGAAATTATCCACTTTATCAAAAGTATTAACGCATCCATAATTTGCCGTGTTATGGTCCCGACGCACTTCCAGGTATTTAGTTTTTTTTTTTTTCTGCGTTTACTTCCGAACCCAATTCACTGCTAGCTTTTAATAAGACCTCTACATTTCTTTCTATTGTTCTCTTCTCAAAAATCATTACAAGTGCTATAGGTAATCACATCACTGCGAAAACCCACGATTTCACTACAATCGCGTACGCAAATACTCACCATCACTTACGCGTCTGTTCCCTATAGACACGCCCTCGAGCAGGCTCCTTGCTACGATTAAGCCCTAACTAGGTTAGTAGCATTATGGCTTTTACTGGCCACTTATATAGATAGATATAGGGTGAAAGTGGATCTGAAAAGGTGGGGGGACGGTGGGTAGCGGCGTCACGTCACGCCGTTCCCCCTGCTTTCTGCGTTTCTTTTGTCCATTGTAATTTTTTTTAGAAACTGGGGGGACACCGTACATATTTTTTCGAGGTGGGGGACGACATTTCCCTGCACGTTTACCCCTATATATATATATATATATATATATATATATATATATATATATATATGGGTGATTCCAAGAAAAAGGGAAATTTTCTGTCACGGGCATTTCTTCAAACTACTACTAGAAAGATTCACCTCAATTTCTTTTGTTTGGTAGTAGTTGTCACAAAGTACTTTCTGGGAACTACTGTAAGTTTTGAGTAACAATTTAAATTTCAGCCACTTGTATTTGTGCAGAAATATTACGGTACTATCTCGCCTATAAATTCTCAGTTTTTGACGTTCAAAAGTGTAAGATACTTTCTTGAAAATGTACTGCATTGCTTTATTTGGAGTTAATGGTCTCAAAATATATTTTTTTCTATATAGGGTATTGTAGTGTTTTAATTCCGAAGGAAAGCTAATTTTTACTACACAAAATAAATTTAAAGCTTATTTTCGTAAGTAGAATATTTCAAAGTTCGTAATACGTAGCGACAGTAAAATGTACTGTATTTTTTTTTTTTTTTTTTTTTTTTATTGGGTTCATTATGTTAATTTGTATTACAGATGCAAGCAGTGGCTTACAGCCATTTCAAGAACGGATCTTTTGGCGAGAACGACGTATATCTGAGGAGAGCAGTCTGTTTGCAGACTTCATGGGAAAGCAGCATGTCTGTCAATGGAGTTAATTCACGTGAACAGGATTGGAAATGTAGTCCCTCTCGTATGACTTAAAAGACCAAAAAGACACACACAAAAACAAAAAATAAAAAAAAAAAAAACTTTCTTTCGTCACTGTCCATGAGCCTGCATTTTGAATAAGTTCTAAATAGGAGAAATGAGGTACAGGAATTAACACACATTTTATCAGTAGCAATCAGTACGCAATTTCCATGTACTTTCTTAATGGACCTTATAAAATTATTATTACTGTATTTTATTGTTTTATTTTCTTTCCTTGTTTTGGTTTAGGGTAATCTTTAGCTTATGCACAATTATGGTAGCATATGTTTCTATTGTTGGCTAAATGCAACATTTCTCGCGCGGGTAACATGAGATAATGTGCTAAAGAGCTCTTAATTATTAATGTCTAAATAAAATTCAAGCCTAATTATTCTGTTGCTGATCATTTGTTTCGTTTGCTACCATAAGTGTGAAATTACGTATTTGTGTTTTTCAACTATGATCTGTGTGTGTAATTATAGGAAAAAGTAGTGGCAATCATTAATGTATTTATTTATTTGCTGATTACATTAGAGTTTAGCATCCCTTTCACTACCAAGATTATATGAGACGTGAACCTATAGTTTAACGTGGAATATAAACAACAGTAATGCGATAGAACCTTCGAAAGTTCTTCACCGCGAATCGAACCTGGAACCTAGTGCGCCAAGGGCATGAGTGCGGGGCGATTAGAGCACAAGGGAAAGAAGTTCAATTACCAAAGTTAATACAAAAGGAGACAAAGCTATGAATCTTTTAAGCTCTATAAGGAGTTTCGATGGGGATCCTGAAGAAGAGATACTTTCAAAATGGATTTGATTCGCTTGTGCACTGAACGCGCTGTATTATCTAATTGATTTCTAGATCAAGTGTGTATGTTCCAGGTATTGTTGAAGGATTTAACTAAATATACTCATATATTCATCGATATCCAAAAAAACTTAGAGATGTTCTCTACAATCGTGGCATCAGAATTAAAGTTCTGTTTTGACAATTACTCAGAAAGGACTAATGGATGGGTCAAGTATGACGTATTTCCGCCATTTCATTCAGATTAATTTGTTTTCGGTACGTTCAAGAGAAATTTACTGCAAACGATATAATGGCATAGTTTTTCGCTGATCTTTTCACAATATGACAAAAGGGGAGAATATCTACATCAGTTAAAAGAAAAAATCCAAAAGAGCGGTCTTCGAAAGATAACAGGGTCAAAAATAAGGAAGGGAAAGAAATCTATCTGCATGAAAGTAAAGACAATCTATCATAGGCCAAATTCTTGCAGTTTTGTTGACAGCGGAAGTAACAAAATTACTTGACTGATCCATTCGTGTACGATATGAAGATTCTATAAATAAATACAAGCTACATCAAATGTATATTTATGAAATCGGTAAATTGTTTTGAAGCCTTTCTACAAAGTTGAAGTTTGTGATACAACTTGGATTCATTAGTTGAAAGCACATTATTATTATTATTATTGGTGAAGTTATTAGGCCAAAGCAGACAAGAGATGTATTATGGTCAAGGTTGAACTGGATTCGAACTCGCAACAGATAGGCATTCTCACTATGACACGAAACCTACAATTTATCTTAATCGTAACTGCTAGTATTTTCCTCTGAGGAGCACTCCCAGCTGAATTATAGTAGGAGACTGTTACGTAATAAGCAATGCAGGTAGGTATTTCCTTGGCTGTATATAAGGGACTAGAGCAGGGATGCAAATAAGCAACAACATTTTAGTAGTCCATGGAGAGAGCTACTAGCACACATCCCACAATAGGAATCATTTACTTACCTTCGGTATGGTATTAGAGGGTGTCTACTAGATGTTTGTTGTTAAATTCCAGGCTTTCTCCAGATCTATTTATATTATTTTCCATTTTTTTTTTCAAAGAAAAGTTGTTACTGTTAATATCCCCTCCACAAGGCCAGTTGAGAAAAACGTGCAGTAACTGAAAAATAGCAACCAGGGTTCTCATCTTTAACTAACGTGTGATTCATAGCTCTTGATAATATCCCTCTCGTGTTTGTTATCGGCTTTTCTTAACAAATAGACAAAACCTAAAAGAATGTTTTACTTTCTGAAAATTTTCCTTGATTTCCAGTTCCATTTTCCAAGTACCATTTTCCCTGTCTTGTCCATTACTTTTTCGTAAAATTTCCTAAAGGAGAAGTTTCCCGTATTTCCCTGATTTCTAGATTTGTTATTGTAGCAAAAAGAGTTTTCGAACTGCCCCAAAATATGGATAAAAATTCCACCTAAATACTTTCAAGAGGTCAATGGAAACTCTGTCACGGGAAGCGTACAAAAAAAAAAAAAAAAGTCACAAGCAAGCGGAAGCAATGACAGAACTCCGACCAGATATCCCCCTGGTTGCTATTTTTTTTATTAGGACTTTTCTATTATATACAGTGAAAAATGTAAAATTAAGAAAAATCCAGGTTTGTTGTTAAATTCCAGGTACAAAAACAAATTCCAAGTTTTCCAGGTCAATAGACACCCTGCGTTAAATACTCGCACCTACAGATGAACCACTGGTCCCAGGCTTGTGGTTATTTGCATCCCTAGACTAGAGTATTAAAGTAGGATAGGACTCACCGAAACTAGAGCTATAACTAAATAGCAAAATTATTTTAGGTTCACTCGAGCAGACGGTTCTACCAAATAGAACATTTATGGGTAAAATACGGTGTGAAACATTTTTTGTGAAGGAATGAGAGTGTGAATATAAGTAATTACTGCACATCATATTGAAATGAATTCTGAGTGATAGTGAAAGTATTGTATGCGTAAGTGTGCTTTTCCACTACCCTCGTTTATGCGTGTGCTCCCTACGGACGGAGCCCCTCGCCGCCGCTCAGATCTTCCTGCTGCGCTCCTGCCCTGACTCGGTTAGATAGCATTCGTGCTTTTTAGTGGCCACCTAGCATAAGTTGATTCGTGTTTCATGCACTGTATGTAGTTTTTATGCCATACGTCTACACTATTTACACTGCGCCGTCAATCTGCAAGTAGTAATGGAGCACCTCATTTAGTGCATGATCTGCTAAAAGAAATACAAAGCTCTAACATAACCTGAAAATGTAAATGTGCCAAAATTGAGTAGAACCGTCTGCTAGAGTAATGCCATGACTTTCGTGTGTGTAGTAACTTTGTGTTTGTAAATATCCTTTTGTGTGTGTGGGGGGGGGGTACCGCCACGACTTCATCTTAGAGGTCTGCAGGGGCCGGAATTGTTAGTGAATTTATAATGTGAGACCCCACCCGAGTCCGAAATATATGTTAGCATTTAGGCCTGAGATCGTGTGATAATCAAATAAGCCCAAATTACAGAAACTTAATAATTAACTTTGTGGTGGACAAACACCGTGTGCGTGGGTTTTCTCAGGGTTCTCCCGTTTCCTCCCACTGTCTTCATTCCACCATTTCATTCATTACTCATAATCACCGTCTCCTTTAGCCTAACCGGCATAACCGTGGGACGTAAAACTGAAAGATTTTATTTCATTTCATTTAATAATTAACGTAAATATGTAGTTTTATTTACAGCAATTAGAGGTTTAATTATGCAGTTGTGCTTTAAAAGTTCTCCAGAAAGAACGGTCCAATAAATATCGTTGTAGAGCATATTTACAAAGTTAGGCCCGAGAACTATGTATATTTAAAAATTTACTACCCAGGACGGAAATGATTTATGCTTTGTAAGCCCGAAACCGGCCTGCGGACCCAGTCTGAGCTCGTGCAGACCTCTACTTCGTCTATCATGTTATATATTCAGAAGGAGGGGTTCTAGTTATTATTACTTTTACTTAATTATGCACCGAGTCAGACGGTGATGACAACAATGAATGAACAGTGGAATGAAAAAGTGGGAGGAAACGGCAGAATACCGCGAGAACCCACGTATACGTTTTTGTTCGTCAACCACAAAACCCGCTTGTCGCAAGCTAAACGAACTAGCAGAGTTTTACCACTCAGCCACCGTGTCTCCTCATAAAATTAGACAGTACCACTTTAATCCTCTCCTACAATAAATATGCTATACTATTAATTTATTTTGCCATTCAGAATATAAGTACAATATGGTATAATTAAGGACATGCTACTCGAAACTATTGGCAGAATAAATTATCTCTTTTTTATTTCCTCTAATATAACTTATGCGCTTGAGGCTAAAGATGACGGATGATTAATTAAATTATTGTGAAATTAATTTTATGCACTCTAACGTCGGGAATCGAACTCGGAACCACGTGCACCAATGGCACGCGCTAGCCATTAGAACAACGGGGACGGCTTTATCCGCATGCACAAACTGTCCTATGAACGAGAACATGACCAAAGACGGTGTTCTCGCTGCTGGTAGCAGACAACGCTAGAAGCAGACGATGCAAGCGACTTACGACTCCTACCAGTAGAGGCGCTAGAGTCAGTTTTGTGGCATTCTGGGAGAAATTTGAATTTCCATTCGTTGTATAGGAAGTGGTGCCTCTTATAATACTCACTCTACGATACATATATTCATGTGCTCTTTGCCACTGTTAGGTGTATAACTCGGTTGCTGCAGGATATAACAATTTGTTTTTATTTTCGTTGAAAATTTGTGTATTAGAGAGAAGAATACTTTATTGTGTTTTGCACCACTATAGTTAATAGAGAAAAAGTGATTAAATCCTTTGGAATGATATTTTCTTGAGAATAGCAGAAAAAAAATAACATTGAATAAGTGTGAATTGAGATAACGACAGTTCTTGTGAATAAAATGTCATCCAATGGTAGTGGTGAAAATATGAATAATTCTGATAATGCACAAATAGTAGGTGCTATTTCCTATGATGCTAACAGTGAGCAACAGAATATGTCACCAGCTCCAAATCAACCAAGGCAACCCGCAAATTTGCAGGGTTTATTGAGATATTGCATGGAAGCAACACCGCGACAAGATGCTTCAGAAGAGGCCCAATGCTTACCTATGGATCAAGAAGTAAGTAACTAAAAATTAAAGTTAGGAAAAATATGGAAGAAAATTTGGAGTATGTTTAGTATAAGGGGTCCAGAAGCACGTAAAAAACACAAAATTTACAGGAGAAATGAATGATGTAACATAACGTAACCAAATCTAACTTAACCTAAGCTAACCTGAACTAACCTAAACTAAACTAATATTAGTAGAAATAAGCGAAGTTCTATCATTTTTTGGAAAATTATCCGGGGCCTCTACACTAATATATCATAAACTAAACTAACAGAATGTGAACAAAAATTACCAAAATTGTAATATTTTTAGAGAAAGGAGCGGGGCCCCTTCTGCTAAATATAGGCCGAAAATTTGTCAAAATTATAGTTTACGAGCAATAGTCCGTCAAGTTAAAATAACATTTTTCATTCACTTTTCTTGCTTTAAATGATTCTCGAAGGCGTTCTGTGCAAACAGATGTGCACTGGGAATGACCATGCTAGTGCCGGAGTAATAATAGCAGGAAAATGTAAAAATCATCAATTTTTTAGACCTCTTTAAAAGGGTATAATAGAGTGGGGTTGGGTAGAGTAGAGTAACGATCGGGTTAGCTTAAGGAAGTTTTGACCCATTTAGTTAAATTAATTTCTCGTCTCTGCGTAAGGGTACCAACTGGAGCGTCTCTGTACATCCGCAGCCATGTTCAGAATACAACTGCTCGTTGCTTTGCCAGAATCCAATCATGTGGTAACCTTGTACGAAGTAGGGGGCGCGGTGGCTCAGTGGTAGAGCGTTCACCTCTGGTGCTTGGGGTCCCGGGTTCGATCCCAGCCTCCGCCAAGTGAACTTTGTGGTGGACAAACACCGTGCTCGTGGGTTTTCTCGGGGTTCTCCCGTTTTCTCCCACTTTCTTCATTCCACCATTTCACTCATCTCTCATCATCACCGTCTCCTTTAGCCTAACCGGCATAACCGTGGGACGTAAAACAAAGATTTCATTTCATTTTCCTTGCACGAAGTAGTTCCCTTCGCTTGCGAAATAGTTCCATGTTCATAGCCGCTTATAAAGAAAAATAAACGCAACTTCCCCTCTTCTTACATATTATCAAGCACTCAAGCAAGCAAATTATCTATTTCTTCCTGGCATATTTTCAAAATTTAGCTAGAAACGGACGACCAGCTTTGGAACTTAACTCCGAAAAATTACAATTCTTTTACGATTTGCATATAAATACGAAGTCCGTATGTATGCATAAAATTACAGTGCAAAAAGCAAAAAACCACCTGTGCTAGGTAGTCACTAAAAGGGCACGAGTGCCATCTAACCGAGTAGGTGCAAGGCGAAACGGATTCCGAGCGTCAGCGTGGGGGTGTCTCTGAAGGGAGCAGACGCGTCAGCGAAGATGGGGATACGCATAAAGCGAGAGTAGTGAAAACGAATGGTTTGGGTTTTGGCATTGATACGAGTTTCAGTAGCACTTGTCATGGTTGACACGAGTAGCGCTCCACTTGTAAATATAAAATATAACTTCTGTACAGTGTAACAGAAGGGTCATTCCATATGAATTCACCAGATTGAAGGAACATTTGTTGCTTCATAGTCACAGATTTGGCTTTTTTTTTTTTTTTTTTTTTTTTTTTTTTTTTTTTTTTTTTTGTACTGAAAGGTAGTGTGCTCTAGGTAATAGAAATGCAATATGAGAGTTTTTTAATAGATACTGCGGAAAATACAGGGTGTTCAAAAAGTGACGAATTTCTCCAAATTGGCCGTTTCTGAAAAACACCCTACGACAGAAAATGAGCCATATCTCAACAACTATTTGACCAATTGTAATGATTTTGGTCTTGTTTGAAAATGGAAGGTCTGTACAAACCGAAGATGTCATTTTTACATGCGTAACTCCAAAAATCTCAGAACAATCTTGCGAAATATACAAAAAACACTATCCAAAATAACACCCGAAATGACAATTTTTTAAACGGTGAATCCCAGGAGATAAAACAAAATAATTTGGTACATCACCTTATCAACACATACACAATAACATAAATAAATATTAAAAAGGTATTATTTCTGACAATGAAATTATCACAATTTTATTGTACCCTTACCTGGTTGCTGTCTGACGCTTTAGAAGAGTCTGTATTTTCGCAAAGACATGTACTCTTTCGTTTCCCTTTAATTAATTTTTGGAGCATATCCTTATAATCTTTATGCGAATTGTTTGCAGCATCAACGTGACATTGTGATTATATGTAGGGCCACACAATCTTTGAAACGTAACTGGCAAAAGTTAGAAAATCCAATAATGTTCTAGTGAATGTTTCTCCTTAAAATATATAAAGATTTTCTTTAAGTTGAAGAATAATAGCCTCTTCTGCTTCAAGATCTTTCCATTCCCAACTGGCACAGATATACAATCCTTTTTACCAGCACACTCGACTTATATCGGTAAGTAAAATTCTTGAACTCATCTTATAGTATCTTGGCGTACACTTGCTTCTTTTCTTTTCCCAGGTTTGTATGAATCAGAGCCATCTATTGAATATGTGAAGAATGTACATTGTTCAGTTCTGCCATCTGTGGGTAAGTAACAAAACTACTTAGCTACATGAGAAACAACTCCAAACTTGTACAGTATAGTGAGTGTTGACATTGTCTGAGTGGGTAAAAATGGAGACTTGTTTTCTTTGTAGTGGTGAGCATGTGGAGATACAGCCATTGTACTCTGTGATTAGTTTAAGAGCAGAAAACCAAGAACTTCTTAAATTAAGAGCAAGACTTGTCCAGAATGAAACAGGTGACTTTGCTTCACTACATATTTGTGAGAGTCACAAGATATGAACATAACCAAAGAAGATGCTGTGACCCTCTGAATTTGCATTCTCATAAACCACGAAAGAAATCTCTTAAAACTATAACACTGAAAATGTGTAAAGTCAATCTTACAAATCTGAACATTGCACCAGGACAGAAAGTGTGCATTACATGCTACCAAAATATTTTTACTGCAGGTAAAACGGAGCAACAAGATACATGTGCTTCACAGTCTGAAGATATAGAGTTTTCTGAACCAAGTACGTCTTTGGAGGGACTGAACACCTCCCTCACTGCTGTTGGGTGTTTACCTCTCAAAGTTAAGAAACTATCCAGAAAAAGGCGTACACCATACATGAAAAAGAAACTGTTAGATTTAAGTGCAAAATGTGTTCAAACAGCAGCAGATCTATTACATGTTCCTCCTCATAAGTTACACAGTGTTCCAACACCGTGCACTACATGTTCAGACTGTGACACATTGATGGAGGGGCTCAGGAGAAAATTTGCTGTATCTACCATCCCGGATAAGGTGCAAATACTGACTCTAGTTCCTAACTCATGGACTATACCACAGACTATGGAATATTTTGAAACAACTGAATACATGGTTAGACAAGCACGTACGATCAGAAACACAGAAGGTATTCTATCCAAACCTGGCAAAAGAAAAGGTGCAAGTGTAAGCAATGATACTATAAAATGTGTTCAAGAATTTTATCTACATGATGATATAAGTCGAGTTTGTGCTGGTAAAAAGGATTGTGTGTCTGTGCCGACTGAGAATGGGAGGGAATTGAAACAGAAGAGGCTGTTATTGTTCAACTTGAAGGAAATCTTTACATATTTTAAGGAAAAGCATCCAACAGAAAAAATTGGATTTTCTAAATTTTGCCAGTTACGTCCCAAGGAGTGTGTGACCACTGTAAGCCGTGGAATACATTCTGTTTGTGTATGTAAATATCATTAAAATGTCAAGCTGATGCTACAAGCCATACACATACAAGATTATAAGGGTATGCTCCAAAAATTGGTTTGTACATTAGAGAATGAAGAATGCATGATTCATCGCTGCAAAAACTGTCCATCAGAAGAGTTTGTCAAGTCGGAACTGCTGCAATCCGAAATGTTTAACCTTGTAGATACTATAAAGTACTACCAGTGGGGAAGAAACGGACAGATCAACTATTGCATGCATAGAACAGCCATGGGATGACTTTATTGACAAACTGGTTACTAATCTTTCAAAACTTACAGCTCATCACTTCATTTCTAAATGTCAGAGCACTTTTTTGCAAATATCAAGGGAAAACATAACATAAGAAACAGTTATCATTATTGCTGATTTCTCTGAAAATTATTCCGTTGTAACTCAGGATTCCATTCAGAGTTTTCATTGGAGTACTTGTCAAGCTACGGTTCATCCGTTTCTGGTCTATTACAGAGATGCTTCTGGGTCTGTCTGTCACCTCTGTATGTGCGTAATAAGTGACTGCTTGCAGCATGATACAAATACATTTTGGTCATTTCAGAAACACATTGTTGCTCATATTAGAAAAGTTGTTCCGGAAGTGGCCCATATTTTGTATTTCAGTGACGGCTCAGCAGCACAGTATAAAAATTACAAAAACCTCACAAATTTGTGCTACCATCTGGAAGATCATGGCACAATGGCGGAGTGGCATTTCTTTGGCACAAGCCATGGAAAAACGGCATGTGATGGTATCGGTGCCACTGTGAAACGAATGGCTACTCACAACAGTCTTAAACACCCAAGAGATAATATGATATTAACTCCTGAAGATCTCTTCAATTATGCAGACAAGAATATCACTGGCATCAAAATATTGTATGTTTCATCATCAGAAATATCTGCTTCTTCCATTGCTATGGAGAAAAGGTACACTAATACACAGCCAATTCGTGGTATCAGGCACTATCATAGTTTCATCCCCATACCAAATTCACTAACAATTCAAGTGCACAGAGTTTCTGGTTCTCTTCATTCACACAATGTACACTTGGGTAAAAGGGAGCATGTACAGTTACAAGTTACTGAGTTACAAGTAGAGCAGTACGTAGCTTGTGTTTATTGTGGAAAATGGTGGTTGGGAAAGATCATTGATGTTTCACAAGAAAATGGTGATGTAAAAGTACAGTTCATGCATCCTAATGGTCCATCTATGTCTTACACTTGGCCCTCAACTCCTGACACATGCTGGATCCTCACAGGCCATGTCTTGAAGATCATCAATGTTTCCATCACATCAACAGGACGAACATATTACATCAGTGCAGAAGATACTGCCAATATCGTTTCCCTCTTCCAGAAGCAGTATTTGTAAGTATTTCTCGGTGGGAGCTTCTACATGCTGTACCTTCATACCATTGTCTTTTTTGGACATACTGTGATTATTATGTTATATCCTTGTTCATAACGATGTATAATTGGAGCATTTTGCCTTCTATTATGTGCGTGTTAATTCTTACACAGTAGTGACGTACTTCCACATATCTTCTGGTGTGCTAGAACTGTTCAATTTGTGACATATGTGTTGTGTTTGCGGAAATATGGACTCTTCTAAAGCGTCAGACAGCAACCAGGTAAGGGTACAATAAAATTGTGATAATTTCATTGTCAGAAATAATACCTTTTTAATTTTTATTTATGTTATTGTATATGTATTGGTAAGGTGATGTACCAAATTATTTTGTTTTATCACCTGGGATTCACCATTTAAAAAATTGTCATTTCGGGTGTTATTTTGGTTAGTATTTTTTGTCTAGTTCACAAGATTTTTCTGAGATTTTTGGAGTTACGCATGCAAAAATGACATCTTCGGTTTGTACAGACCTTCCATTTTCAAACAAGACCAAAATCATTACAATTGGTCAAATAGTTGTTGAGATATGGCTCTTTTTCTGTCGTAGGGTGTTTTTCAGAAACGGCCAATTTGGAGAAATTCGTCACTTTTTGAACACCCTGTATTTTCCGCAGTATCTATTAAAAAGTTCTCATATTGCATTTCTGTTACTTAGACCACACTACCTTTCAGTACAAAAAAAATCAGCCAAATCTGTGGCTATGAAGCAACATGCATCTGGTGAATTCGTATGGAATGACCCAGAAGTTAAACTGTGGTACACCGCCGGTGATAAATAGTTTCTAATACAGTCGTCTCTCATATGCGCTCAGTTAGGCTTGCTATACACTATGAGATAAATCCTTGAAAATATCTTAGGATTTATCTTCGGAAAAATGCTATGAGATATCTCTTAGGAAATCCTCCCTTTTGTGCCATACGTGTGAAGAGTTTTCTTGTCTGACCGAATGACGTTTTTCAGTGTTATGAGATAGTTCTATTTAATAAAAGTGCAAAATTGGTGAATTCCTATGCTACACTGCACATCCTACTGATATTAATACCAGGCACTATATGTTAAATTGGATACCTCTAAAGATAAATAATTAAAAGTCAGAAGGGTGCTGGTGTGCATTTGGTGCACCACATTTTAGAAGATTTACAGGTAAAATTCAATACTTTGCATGAAAAGACACGTTTATAAAGAACATATTTCTGCAAGCAATAGCAGGCTTTCCATGCTCCTATATTTCCTATTTTTCCTATACCGGTATATTTGCATCTCTTCCTATATACTCCTATATTTCCTACATTTTAACAAAACCTCATATATTTTTGTGGCATTGCTACTTCCACTTGTGCAAATGACATAAGGAAACAAGGTGATGATGGTTGGAGGACCTCTTGCCTCCACAATAGGGTGGTTGAATGGAGGCTCTTCTGTGTTTCGTCCTTTCTGCTTATTGTCTAAAGATAATTACACCAGACAATATGCAGATTGCGCAAAAAGTATTCATACACCTACGAAATGGAACAAAAAGTAAACTAGTTTCGTCATATTCATTAAAAAGTTCTATGGAGTAGTGATTTTAAAGACTTACAAATAATTTATTTAGGTATATCAATACTTTTTGCATTAACTGTAAGCAGATAATTGTAGAATGTGTTACACATAGTCAAATCTTACCTTAAAAATTTTACCTTGCCTTACAAACACTGATTTCCTGATGCAGATCATTTTTGCACTTTTCCGTCGTTACTTAGTACTGCTGAGCTACATACGAAAACACTAAGAAACTCGTATAAAATTTTGCAATAAGATAATTACCCATTTAGTTGTATTTAGAGTAGAATGTATGTTCATATAACAATTGGTGTAATTTCCATGTTTTTTTAATTCTTTTTTTATTTATTTATTTCTATCTATTGGATAATTCAAATATTCCTTTTTCACAGCCTCACGAAACCTCCTACCTAGTTATATCATAACTACTGTTACAAGTTTGAATGTGAATAACACAGAGAGTATTAACTCCAAGACTATTTATTTTGGTCATGTTTTACATTGAATCATTTTTCGAAATGTCCCCCCTTGGCCTTGATGCAGGCACGAAATCTGTCCGGCCACTGGTCAATGGCGGTACGCACCACGTCCATGGGAAAATTGTTTACTGCTCGGGTCAAGGATTGTTTCAGACTGTCGACAGATAGATGCCGTTTATGGCAGACCTTTGGCTGAAGGACTGTCCAAAGATTGTAGTTCAACGGGTTAAAGTCTGGGCTGCTAGAAGGCCAATCGGAGGTAGAAATGAAGTCGGGGACGTACCGTGCCAGTCAGTCCTGGGTTGTTTTCACTTTGTGGCCTGGAGCGGAATCCTGTTGGAAGGTCCACCTTTCTCCACGGAACATGGTAGCAGGTGTCCTGATACACCTTGGCAGATGTTTTAACACCTTGTTCGCAAAATGCAGCTGGGTTGTGCCTGAATAGCTCACTCACCACCAAACCATCAGTGAGGCAGGATGATGTGCCCTCAACGCTTGCAGCTATCTCAGCAGCTGCAGTAGATGACTTTGCATACACACGGTCATTTTGGGCGTTGTAGGTCTGCTCAATTGTGAACACCTTTTCGTCAGTGAACAGTCTTTCTGTACAGATTGTTGGCGTAACGGCGCAACAGTCTCTTTGATTTAAGGACCCTCTGCGACATTAATGTTTGGGTCAGACAGTGACCAGTCCGCCTCTTATACGCCCGTAGATATAGGTCACTCCTGAGCACACAAGACATGGAATTTCTGCTGATGTTCACCTCAGCAGCCATCACACTTTGTGTTCGAACAGAATATCTTCGAATTCTTGCTGTGACTGCTTTCTGGACCTGCGGGGTTCGTACCGTTCGTGGTCTGCCACTCCTTGCGCTGTCAGCTGCCGTTCCAGTCTCGGTGTATCGCTGTATGGCACGATACACGAATCTCTTGCTGATTTGTAGGGGTTTCAGGAGGTTGAAAATCTCACCTGCTGTCTTCCCGACCTTGTGTAGCGCAATTACTGATACACGATTTTCGTAATCGCCCCACTCCATCAGAACTCAGTACAATACCAACGTATGTCATGAACAGTCAACACACACTACACGCTTTATACACAGATGGCAGCACTGTGCCATTCCGGATGCCTATAGCGCCACTCCAAACTTTGTGACAATATTTATGATATAACTATGTATATTTTTTCGTCGCGATTTCCTATATTTTTTTCATTAGCATTGGAAAGCCTGCAATATTATTAAATATAATCTAACAATTATAACAGTATTTTATATTTACAAATGTAGGGTTAGTAGTGTAAAATCATTCATTACACTACTGTTTTACGACAAATAAAATATGTGAGGGGCAATGTTTAGCAGAAAGGGTCCAGCTATGTTTTCTAAGAAATGTTACAGTTTCGGTAGTTTTTGGTCGCATTTGTTTAGTTTAGATTGGTCCAGGTTATGGTTAGATTACGTTATGTTGTGTTAGATTATATTAGTATATGAGTCCAGGTAAATTTCAAAATGTATATGGGTCATTACCTTCGCTGATGCGCCTGCTTCCTTCGGACGCAGTCCGTCGCTAACTCGGCGGACCTCCATTTCCAACTGGTAAAGGAGCTTGTAGCCATGATTTGTCGTCTAAGGAACAGTTGAGAATTGATTCTAATCCCTTTTTTAATTGTTCATCGAACTTCTCTAGTAAGTCATCTTCTCGCCAACAAGAACATCGGAGAAAGTACAATAATAACCTTGGTATTGAAAGTGATGCTCGTAATATATAATATGCAGAATGGGCTGAAATTTTAGCTAATCTGGAAAAGAATAAGTCTAATTTGGAGATCTTTTCTGATAATATTTTGCTCCGTGCGTCGACCGAAATGGCAGCGCCTAACAGTTCAGCATTACATGATGTTAGAAGCCGAATTCCTGGTGCTGATTCATTAAAACTCTGATAGAGTTTCTCAGTTTGATCATCTGTGGCGCCCAGAAAGCTCACTAGCGGATCGCCCTGTTGCACTCCGCGTTGTGACAAAATGATATTTTCTCCTATAAAAAGGTTACTTGGTTAAGAGTAACATTGGTAAATGTATGGATAGAAGGTTGGAAAATTATTTTTGACGAAAGAAGCATAGAATCACGGTTGATTTCATTAAAAGCATTGCGAAAATTAATTTTCAAAAATGCTTTTACTTGAGTGTGAGAAGATGAATAATAAATTCGTGCTGCGTGGACGGCAGTTTCTTCCCCAGATGGTACGCAAACCCCTAATTGATATGGTGATAAAATGTGGATTAATGAGTCATGCATTCGGAAACAAACAATCTTAGTAGACAAGCGTCTCCATACATTTCCCACAGCTATTGATCTGATACCACCGCTTCTCTTGAGGGCTATAAGTGACGCACCAAAGAAAATAGGTCTAAGCATGACAGGTACATTTCCAGATATGATTAAATGTAGTAGTTCACATGTATAAGTGATCAGACGCTTTTTTTGATTCGAAGTCTTGACTTAGTATCAAATCTTTTAGAATTGAGGGCGTAGATTATCCATTCCACCAGCCAATCCAGACGGAAAGGATTTCAGTGCTTTTAAAAATTCTGCAGATGATTCTCTGGGTACAGAAGTAGAAGCTTCAGGAGGTTCTGGACTAGCGAATGAGTCGGAGTGAGCAGGATGCTTTTCTCTAAGAGCTTTCAACACTGACGCATCTGGTGTGGTCATTATGTCTTCAGAAATCAATAATCTCACTGCAACATTAGTATCTTCGTCTGATAATTTCTGTTCGATGATCTTGGAGTTGAAGGGCTTTTGCTACTTTGCAAGGTTTATAGTAGGCTTTTAAATGCTGATTTAATAGTGCTTCCCGATGATTTTGAGACCAGTTTTTTGACTCATTGTTTCACCCAAGTGGTGAGATTTGAGGCTTTTTCAGAAAGTGGTGGGATGCATAGAACCACATATGGAAAGAGAAAAAAGGTCGATCCAAGATTCGAAATCGTTATTATTTGTGATATTTTTAATTATTTCACATAAATAATCTGCTACAGATGAACGGGCGCCTCGTGCGACTCGACGAAGGATCGGAATATTGGCCTTTTAAGTGACAAAGAAGATCGCCTAGTTTGGCTGATGATTCTTGCGAATTGATATCCAGAACTTCGTATGATAATAAATGTGATAAATAATTGACGAGGTGGTTTGATTTTGCAGTGGTTCGTTATTTTGAATATATCGCGATGACACTTGCCAATATGAACGGACAAACCCCTTTGATTGAGAAAATATTGATTGCAATGTTGGCATCGCACTTCGTTTGATGCGTCAGAAACTTCCAGTGCAGAGTTAGTCTTAAACATATCTGAATCACAGACACATGTTATTGGAGGCCACAGGCTCAGTCTCATTGCCATCTTCCTGATTAACGGTAGTTTCACCTGAAGAGTTGTCAATTCTAAAAGTCTCGACTGTGTTCATAATAAATTGAATGTGCAGATATTGATATTATGTTAAGAATTTAAAATAATTTAAAACAAACTGATTTAATTTAAATAATAATGAACGATACTGTCCTTTTCATTGTTGAGATCAACTGAAATAACGAAATACTTTAGTCCACAATTGTTAGAATTCTAAAAACTAATTTGATTAAGGATATGTTGTCACTAAAACGATTTAAATACGGTTTGCACCCCACTTATATATCGATCATGATGAACACTGTCAGTGCACTTCGACACATCCAAATGCTAATATTCCCTGTTTGTAGGAGAGTTCTTACAGAGAGAAGTCTTGAAGCACACCAGTATACAACACACACACACATTGAGTTGAGTTGATGTTGAGTTTAATGTCCCTTTTCAACAGCGAGGCTATATGAGACGTGGACCTACTAATTAACGTGGAATCCGAACCACATGAGCTCCCGCCGGAAATCGAACCCGGGCCTCCCACGCCAAAGGCGCGTACGCTAACCGCTTAGCCACGGATGAGCTCACACACATATTATATATATATTATAATGTATACACTCTATTGTATGAGAACATGAACATTAGCTACTTAAAGTCTAAATTTTTTTCCAAGTGAACAAACAACATTGCCATCGCTTCATAAGCTTATTTGCTTCCAGTGACGTAACTAGAGGGGGAGGCAAACGAGGCTTGTGCCTCGGGCGCAAAATTGGGCTAATATTTGGAGGAGCGCTTTGGTTTGGTTGGTCAGGGGGGGGGGAGGCTAAGCCGAGTTCTTGGCCCCGGGCGACAACTAGCGTAGTTGCGTCGCTGTTTGCTTCTTTCTTGCACTTATCGATCTGCTTGTTTGTTTTTATTACAATAACTCGAAGCGGACGGTAACTTGCCTGATTGCTTGGGCGACATCTTTAAATAGTGGCGCGCGCTCCGCGTATTTTGTCATTGGTTGTAACCGTTTTCTCTTATAAATCTGATTTTGGCCCAAAATTTCGATAACATTATGGAGATATGCTTTTACTTGGATCCGAAATATCCTTAGTATATTTTAACAATACATTAATTGCCAGTGCATTTGGTGTGGACTATTTTCATAGGGAGAGTCAACTGTTGTTGCTAACTTACAAATATTTTTCACTTTTCCTTCAAGAATCATTGTCAAACAGTTGTGTTATTTCAGAAAAAATGGGCTGAAATGTTCATTATATCATACACATAAAAGAAGAACGTTTGTATTCACTGTTTTTATTTACGATATTAAGTTCATTCTAATTCAGGTCATTGCAAAGCCTTTCGTTAAAGATGAGGAAGTGGTCAGAACGTCAAAAAATGAATAAAAGATGAATTAAAAAGGATAAAAACACTTTTATAGAAGAGGGCCACGGTGGCTCAGTGGTAGATGAGGTCCCTGATTCGATCTCCGGCCAAGTAAGTTTGTGGTGGACATCATCATATCCGTGGGCCCACATTTATCACTCACACTAATTGTTCCATCACTATTCACTTGTCTTAATCATTGTCTCCGTTAGTCAAACGGGCATAATCGTTGGACGTTAAACTGAAATGTTTAATTTCAATACTAGTTTCATAGAGATCAGTGCTTAATGCTGTCACGTCCTACGGATGTTTTCAGTCATTTCCTGTCTGGAAACAACTAATGTCAACTCAAAAAAGAAAGAACGGAACAATTGAAGATGAGAAAAATAATTTGAATGAAGAAAGAAAAAGTAAAACAAGAAAACTGCTGCAACCTGCAAAGAGCCGAAGAAAGAGAAAGAAAATATCGCTGGCAAATCAACAAAAGAAGTTAGAGTTGATGATAAATGAGCTGTTTGAAGATCGTAATAATGAATCAGGAGTTTTTAATCTTACTTTAAATACTAGTTCGTAAATATTACTCCTGAATATACTTCATAAATATTCCTACCTTACAAAACCACTCCCTGACGTATTCACATATTTGATTATCTATGTCGTGTCACTTATTCGTATACATTGTGTTGTACTTCGGAATATTAGGGGAGATGGGAAACCTCAAAAATACTTAAAATTTCAACAATTTTTTTTTCTGGTGATTTCTACGTATCTTGAACAACAGTGACACTTTTAACATCCATCGCATCTATGAAAGCTTAAAAGTATTTTGCGGACAAATTTGTACCCATAGGTTATTAAAGGCCAGCACGCCTGATTGCAGTAGACATTTTGGTGTATTTTATTTATTTATTTATTTTATTTTTATTTATTTATTTATTTATTTATTATTATTATTTTTTTTTTTGTGACATTCAAATATTTTCTGTGATTTCTACAGAGGCGACAGTGGTTGAATAATGTCCTGCAATCCATGACTGAGGACGTTATTGAAACGTTAATGAACGCCATAGAAACATTGAAGCAGGCAGCGGAATTAAGACCTGAAGATGATTCTACTAGATTCGAGGAAGCCCTAGAAACAATCTCTGAATATGTGGATAACATGGATATTGCTAATGGTAAGTAAATTAATTAACTAGTTAATTTACTAGTTTATTTATTTTGAAGTTTTCACATCACAGTTATGTTCAAAGTAGTTTATTTTGATAAATACTTTTTTCCAAAGAATTTAAAATCGATGATTGTGCTTAGAAATTTATACACTATACAGAAAGTGTAATGTACTGGAACATGGATATGATTTATTCCTCTATTTGATAACTTGATTCCGATATTGGCAAAAGTACGTAGAGAGAATTCACCATTGAGTATGATCTTCTTTCTATTTTATAAATGTAGAATAAAATTGAAAATAGACAAGTTATTCTGTTCTTAATCACAAAATTACATTAAACCTACGGATAGATTTCTTTTCAAGTCTGTGCTTGCTTTGAAAATTTGGATTATAATTGCCTTTTTGTGAGCGATGAATCGAATAGAATGACTCTCTGAATAGAAATTGATACATTTTCAACTTGTAAGGTGCAATTTTTACCACTGTTGCACTATTTTAGTAATTATTTACTTTCTTCATAAAGAATGAGCACTTCGACTACTGAAAATATAAGAAAAAGTGAAAGATATTTGGTTAGGATTTTACACAGGAAACTGATGCTGATATGTCCATAATATGGTAAAATGTATTTATTTGTATTTATTTACTATGCTATTATTTAAAGTGTTTTCGTCCTATGCATACAATGCTAGAAATATGAAAAATATTCTTGGTTTATACTTTTTTGTTATTATTTTTTAGATTTTCATAAGATTGGTGGTTTTTGTATTTTTAACTCCTGCCTCAACTCATCGCATAGTTCCTTACGGTGGAGAGCTGCTGAGATAATCGCTGAATTGACTCAAAATAATCCTTACTGCCAGAAAGAAATTCTCAAACAGAAGTTTCTTCCCGTGCTGCTCAATATGTTGGACAAAGATCCTAGTGAACAAGTAAAAATTAAGGCATTATATGCAATATCGTGTAAGTAATTAACGGTTATTGATTGTGTACAAAATAAGAATTATTATTAGTACTTAATTTGTTCAATTCTTATTGGTCCTCAAGTAATAATTCATAATAGATTTAATTTGTATTACGTTTATTGTTTTTAATTTGCTATTGTATGTTACAGTTCAAAGATTAAATTTTCATCCAAGAAAGGAAACTAAAAGTAATTGCTGATAAATACTATAGGATGCATATTGAGTGAAGATAATTTTACCTTGTATCCAATGATATAAATTCATACCATGTTGGTGTTCACTAATATCTTTTTTCAGTAATTTCTGTACGCTGCTCGATTGGTGACATGTGTGCTGGTAGAGCTATTGTGGTTCTTTTTTCTGGAGCATGAGGTCCCTAGTTCGATTCCACTTTGCGCTAAGTGGACTCTGTGCTGGATAAATACAGTGTAAGGGTTTTCTTGGGGTTATCCCGGTTCTTCTCACTTTCTTTTTTCCATCATTTCGTTAATATCATCATCTCTGTTTCCGTTAAGCCTCGGTGCATAATCTTGAAACGTTGGGCTTAAAAAAAAGTTTCCTGTCTCCTAGTAGAACTCTTTATAGAGAAAGTAGACGAAGTCTTCAGTTTATAAAAAAAATCCATAACGTTTTAAATAGGTATTTTCACTGGAGGTGATTTTTACGTTTCTTCATGATAATAATTAACTTTCCTGCCTATTGAAGATTTAAACTGAAAATTTATTTTACGTTTCTGTATGAAGGGTTCTACTAGAAGACAAAAATCAACACAGTGTCACTAACGTTGCAGCGTACAGAAGTCATTGAAAAGTGACAACAAATACCGAAGAATATAAATTAATCTCGAATTCACTGGATGCAAGGTCATATTATCTTTATTTTAGTTATATATATATATATATATATATATATATATATATATATATATTGTTACACAGTTGTGCCTCGAAGTCCTAAGCCGGACTCACATTATGGGCAAGACGCCCGCGCTTTTCAAATTGTATGTGTAGTAAGGAAAAGAAAGATAGGGAGAGCGGAGTCAGTTGAGGTTTAAATTGGTTTAGCAACCTGATGCCTCATTGACACCAATCCACACGCATGTATTAGTGGTATGACCCTAGCTTTGATTTTACTCAGATCACAGAGCTGGGTCCTAGAGGCAATAGTTAGGGAATACCACGAGAGCAATAAATATATAAAATCTATTATGTAGTTAAAACTAGGTATAAAACAAAAACTGTAAAAAGAAATGTAAAATAGGAATTTCAATCCCGGCGTGATAGAGAAAAATCATAGAAATACTAGAAGTCTTAACCACTATTGAGCATGCGCGTGAAGAAGTCTCTCCCATGCTCAATGAGGCTCGTGACGTCGCCTTCGAGCTACGTCAGAAAAGGCAGAAATGCGTGGGACGAAGCGCCTTTATTAACGAGGCTTGTCTGCCGCACCGGTTGATTCTACGGACGGACGACTAACAGTGAACTTCGCTCTGGTTAGGGACGCTCTTAGAAAAATCAGGTATGTGCTAATTTTTTCTAAGTTCCCCCTCCACATGGGATGAGCACTTTGAGATTGTTTAGTGATCAATATGAGTTTCATGTTCAAGTCCCTTCAATCGGAGACCAAATTCCCTCTTCGAGAATTAACACTTTTCCCTTCGGGCCAATGCAAGTTGCGATGTACGAAGTTCATACTTTACTATTTTCAATAACTCGCGGTTTAGCATAAAAACCTTCTAGCACCCATTGAGTATTATAGGGGTTGTGCTCCCACTTGAATAATGTAGAAAAACTTCCAAGTTGTAACTCCAAGTAACCGATTTTGTTAAATTCATCTGTATTCTTATTTTTATTTTTTTTTTAATAAAAAGTAAAGTGAAATGGTCTCTTTGATTCAGTCAAGCTATCCCACCTAGTTAGATTCAACTCACAGTCTTCAAGTGTTACCTGGGTTTCGATTCCTAGTACCAAGCTCTACCACTGTTAGTGCACTTTCTCATCATCTTCGAACCAGTAGGCTAAAGACGTTTTCAAAACCGAGGCTATTAGGGAGTTGGACTCCGAACCAACTTCGTCATACTGGGTGGAGAGTGAAGAAGTGATCTCAACTATGATTTCACAAAAGTAAGTGTACACAATTGCTACGCCAATCTCTGAACCAAACAAACATCATAACAATATATATATATATATATATATATATATATATAAACCTAAAAAATTAAATCGAAACTTTTAAGAGTAGTGTGACACACGTTGTTTGTGTGGGAAATATGTTCTTATTACACAGAATTTTAGTTGCGAAGCTTCTGAGAAAATACCTTTTGGGTAGGCTTAAGATGGTAAAGGAATTATTGTATGTGTTAAGATCTTAGGGAGATGGTAATAATAGTTCCAACTGGATTAAACTGTAACAAGGAAAAATCCACTTGCAGTTTTTGATTTAAGAGGCAATAAATGTTCGGTATCTAATGCCATAGAATTAGTAGGCTAAAACTTGTTGAAAATTCTCCAACTGGTAAAATCTCAGGTACCTTTGAAACTGTTCGAAAGGCTTATTATTATTTATTCAGTTATTTATTTTGCTGCAAAATAATTTAAACATTTGATCGTATACATATACCCAACACAAATTAATAATAGAAGCAATTTTTGTGATAACTCGTAAAATATACAGCGTGGGCCATAAGTCGCTTGACACAGTAGTTAATCAGTTCTCAGTTGATTAGAGTAGCAGTGGCTGATAGACGTAAGCAATACGTTACGGTGTGGTTCGTGAATAATTCAGTATAAAAATTATTAAGAATTTAAACTTTGTTACATCTTATTGTAATTAAGAATAGTTACAGTGAACAGAAAGCTATAAAAGAATGAACGTGTGTTAATAATTCAAAAGTAATGGTTACATATCTGCAATTAAGAAGATGAGATGGAGTTATTTGTGCAGTATTTTCCGAGCACTGTCCTCGATCTCGACAAATAAGCCGTAACTTGAATAAAAGGTGGTGTAAACAGATTGTGTCGATATCGGATCTTCCTGTATCTTATGACAGTAGCACAATTTTTGTTCGATCTTTGGCCAAACCAACTCGAAAAGCATCCAATGAGTATGGTACTGATTTTAAATGCATTATTGTGAAATGACTTATGGCCTACTTGTACTATTGTTATTGTTATATTCATTTTGCGGCATAATAATTTAAACAATTGATCGTATACATATGCCGTATATACATATACTAAAATCACAGAATCGATTTTTTGTTTGATTTTTGTCCATTGCATATTTGTGAAATAGGAGCCATTTGAGCGATTATCACTACAAAAGATGCTGAGTGGGCAGATTTATAATTATCACGTAAACTTGGCCAAAGTTCTTCTTCAGCTCATGGTAAGCAGAGGGAAAGTGTGCCTAAAATGTGATTTTATTATTATTCTGTGCTAGTGACGTTTGACATCATGGTGCAAAAACGGCGTTTAGACCTTTTTTCTGAAATGAAAACCGATTGACAGAATGGAGAATGGAGCAAACTCAGATAAGGTCCAGAGCCATGCATATTCGGAGAAGTCCTATGTGCCACACTTATAGATCAATTTTAACGTACAGGTGACCTATCGTGAAGA
This sequence comes from Thermobia domestica, assembly GCF_964235325.1. Lineage (NCBI taxonomy): Eukaryota > Metazoa > Arthropoda > Insecta > Zygentoma > Lepismatidae > Thermobia > Thermobia domestica. The sequence continues at coordinate 106,242,175 of NC_137463.1, read as the reverse complement.
CTTTAGCCAAGGGCTACAAATCCGCAAGATGACAACTATTAAGCCTTTACTTGCAGGCGCCACTTAACCATATCTGCACGTCAAGTGATTTGCCTTGCTTTGCCACAGAGTTTCTGCTGAGACTCAAAAACCTGCTAAATCTTGGAGGTTTCACGAAAGATCTCTCTTTGCAAGATGATTTGCAATGTGTGTGCTGTTCACTTCATCACAGAGAAAACGCCATTGGTAATAGTGTTAACATTGTGGCTAGACCTAGGTTTACTGGTCGCTCGTTTCGTATACAGATTAATCCAGGCCTAGCGTACAAACTAATTCCGGACGTCTACTCATCAGGTTAGAGACGAACACAAGATACCATCCACGTATTATCAGGAAGGGCAGCATCATGACCACTGTCCACATCATTGAGTATATTTCTCTGACTACTAGAAAGTACAGATGACATCCTGGATCAATTCAGTACCAGAAGAGAGTACATTCTTAATTATACTCACTGTCCAGGCTTTGTTGACGAAACTTTTTCAATCCGCATCAACAGTGAACTGCGTATACTCATGCAGTGCCCAAATTCCCCATTTACCTGCCCGAAACACACAATCCACAACATTATATTTGTAAATACTTTCCACCTAAATATCCTTCAAATATTTCTCTCTAAGGAAGAGGGAGACACACTTACATCGCCTTCCTGAACTAAACCATCTATGATACTTTTTCACTACTGTAAGGTACGAGTCCTGTACAGTACGTGGTTTCCCACACTTACAGCCGATTCATTTTATTCATTTTTCGTAAATCTTTTCGTTTGAGTTATTTATTTATTTTTTGTATTCAAATTCTTCTATCATGTATTTACATTTCTTATTGATTTTGTTTTAATTTATATAATTATACAAATTTAATTTTAAATTTTCGTTTATTTTTCTTTCTTTCTCGTTGTCAGCAACCCGTCTTATTAGTTTTGTTTCCTTCCACCTGCAACACGTGTTTTAACTTTGCAATATTCTGACGTGACTACTTTCCAGATGGCACGTCCTAGACACTTCGCGGCTTCCTTTCTGTTCTTTCATAATTTTTCTTTCGTTTGCCTCTTTCCTACTGTACCTGATGAAGTATCCAGCGAAAGCGCATAGAGTTTTATTTATTTTTTTAAGTGTATTGTGAGAAAGTTTTCACTAAAAACATTGACTTCTCAATCCTTGCATAGATATTATAATTTTCAATTCGTGCCTACTATTCACGCCGGTCACCAATATACAAAGTATTTGCACTAATCAGGGTTGGCAAAAACCATGGTTTTTATTAAAAAACCGAAAAAAAACGGTTTTTTTGGTTTAAACCAGGTTTTTTTTTTAAGTTTAAACCAGGTTTTTATGGTTTAAATAATTTGCTCTGTATATTCGTATCATATATGGACAGAAATAAGTTTGTTTCGCCTTGATATTATGCAACAACCGGGTTATGCTGGACCCGGGCAACAACCGGGGTCACATAAGCTTAAAGCGGAATAAAAACCGCTTCTCGAGTTACATCCGAGAGAAATTGTCCTCCATTTGAACTCGGAACCAGGACTAATTGGCCACAAATGCAATACATCTACCGACTCACTCACGAAGGAATCCTGATTTAAAAAAAAAAAAAAAAAAAAAAGTTGTACTGATATTTACATGCTTCTTAATATAACTGTCAAGAGTCATTTCAGAAGGACAAAAAGATAAACAGTTGCACAAGTGAAACCATTACACAGAATTACATATGAACAATTTCAAAGTACTACGGAGTACAGAAGAACTAATTTAGTTCAAGTTAGTTAACAACGACTTTTATTGGTCCAAATTAAAGAAATACACCGACTTATCAATAAGAAAAGTGAATAAAGATACGAATTATTTGAGTCCACTTTGGCTCAGACTCATTTATACATAAATAGATACCAAAGATACTTCTCATTTCACTAAATGCCTCTCGTGGGGTCTGTATGATCCCCCCCCCCCACACACACACACAAAAGTACGGCATTTTCGTTGTATTTTATCAATAGTAAACATTGAAACGAAACAATATTTAGAATTTTTCTTCGATTGCAATTACATAACAATAATAACAACTACAAAAAAATCACAAAATAAACATTTATAAACTTATAAAAAAAAAAAGTTGCTTTTGTAGTATAATCTTTTTGGGTAATGAATGGGGAATTTAGATCCGAATATAATACGAATAATATACGGGAGTGAAACGTGATAACCCACAAATGTGTGTTTATCAAGATTTTACAAACACTTACACTTTTACGAACACTTTTTGTTTTTTGGTTTAAACCAGCCAACCCTGGCACTAATGCAAGTAAATTACACAAGAACACTACTATACACAATTACATTTCTCTCTCTCTCTCTCATGTTTTATATGAAAGAGACATGTAGATGTAGGATAGATGAGAAAATATATATATATATTAAAGGTTGTGTCTTGGTAATAAATTACAATATCGTTACATTACAGGTCTCGTTCGTGACCATCCTGAGGCTCAAGAAGAATTTGCAAACAGTGATGGCTATTCTGTACTTTTGCGGGCCATGCAGAGCAACGTAGATAAGCTAAAAGTTAAATCATCCTTTCTTCTTACGTCACTATGCAACCAACAACCTAGTATAAAAGGTAATTACGTTCATCGAGATGGACAGACATTAAATTTATATTATTATTATTGTGTATAAAATTTGTTAGATTGAAAACACCGAAAAACATGTTTACAACAAGTTTTAGAAAATCAGGAACAAAATTAAATTAAACTGTTGTATTCATTGTAAGATTTTGAAGCGTAACTGAAGTCTTCCTCAACTAAATTTTTCATGATGTGAGCTTTGCGTCTTAATTTCGTAAATATATATGTTAGAAAGGACATAGTGAGGAAATCGAACAACCATAACCCCTCTTTTACTTCGCACAGCAGCTATATATTTGGAGCATGTCCCATATTTATTTTTATTTTATTTTATTTTTTTATTAGGAGGGTGAGGGGCAGGGGGCCTTGCAGTATTATCAGTGATAAAAAGGTGATAGAGGAATGTATACATAGGATATGGTTTCGCCACTACAAAATAAAAATTAGAATACACTCTTTTAAATTATCATTTTCACAGTGTATACTACATCTTTGAATAAGGCAGCGTATTAATCATGGATAATTTTCGTCGTTCTTTCTTTTCTTTTATCTCTCTCTCTCTCTCTCTCTCTCTCTCTCTCTCTCTCTCTCTCTCTCTCTCTCTCTCCCCCTTCCTCCCTGAAGTGAGGGTATCGATGATTGGATTCTGTTGTGATGTAAACCAGCCATTTATTTAAAACTATGACCATCTTCCATTTCTTTTACTTGAAGATCAGCAGTTCAAAGGCACAGATAGAACTCTTCACCAGACATTATTTCTTGCTCGTTTCTCACATTTGTTTTAGTTTATAAAAATAGCTTCTGTAGATATTAAGTACACTGCCTATACAGTCCTATTATATTGTACATTTAATGTCTGTAGTATAAATTGCTCAGTTTATCTAAGAGAATATTCATATGTACCTCAACTGTCTTGTCATTAATTTTACCTTATTTCTTCTGATATTATAATCAAACCTGGATAATTTCTGGAAGAATAATAAGTAACAAAAGTTATTTATTAATTTTTGCAAATGATACAGTTTATTATATTACAACAGTCCGGAAGGTAAGTAGTAGTTTACCATGTCACGTTTTATATTTATACGTATATCATATATAAACAGAAAACCTTTTTCTCCTGTTGCTGTAAATTTACAAAGCGCGTAACGCAAAAATTGTCCAGATTTGAGTACATTTCATGATGGAAAAACAATAAACGTTGGTATTGTAATGCTTGTATTTGTCTTTAATGTAAACTTGATTGAAGTTGATTCGATTTTTCTTTTCTTCTTCTTGTTTTATTTATTTATTTATTTTATTTATTTATTTATTTTATTTATTTATTTATTTTATTTTTTTGAAAATAAGAGACGGAATGCAAATTAATCCCTAAAGCATGACATGTAAAAAAAATTTTTTAAGGTTAACAATCCTACTTTGTTTCTTTAAAGGTTTAGGTAGTCAAAAAATATGAAGGAAATGCAAAGCAAGCTATGGTTACGTTTGCGTTAAACTACATTGCTCTGCCTCTTTCGTAATTGCGAAAAGTCGGTATAACTTTAATACATTCAAAAATTCTTAAAGGAATTAACGAAAACTGTAAAATAAGTAAAGAGGTTCTAAATATTGAATTGTGTTGCACACACTATAAAAAAGCGCCCTCCCCGCTGCTCCTCGAATGGATAGGTGCATGGGTTTCGGGTTCATTACCTACAAGATAGCCTTCAAATATTTGAAAGCAGTAGAGCGGTTCAGATTTCACAACCTACGTAAGTGCTGAAAGGGATGCTAAACTCCAATCCCACTAACCAAAAAAAGAGGAAAGATAACTCCTATAAATAACAGTAGCAACACACACAAGAGAAATGTACGCATCCGATGATCCACAACAGGAACAACTTAGAAGATACTTTGTTGAAGAAAGAACAAAAACAAAAAAGGAAAGGAGAAAAGCTAAAGTCATCAGCAGCGTCTTTAGCCCGCCATGGGTTGTAACGCCAGAGTTCTGATTTAAAAATTATTTTGTATACTTGTCGTTGCATATTAGCATAAACTGAAACAAATACAGGAACTTACTAAACTGAGACACGTCACTTTGAATCTAATATAAATTAAATAAAGAGTGTCTGTCTGTGTGCGACGTGGGAACCGGACGAGTAGACCGAGAGTTACCAAATTTTGGTCATGGGTACCTTAGTCCAGGCCCCAGACAAAGACGAAGCGTTTTTTTTTTCTTCCAAAATTCGAACCAGGGGGTTCTCAGGGGGATGGGGCGTTTATCGGGACATGTAAAACTAGCAGAAAATGACCGATATTAGTGTCGAATTCATAGTTTCCGCGGTCGCTGAGATCAATGGTGACACTTCCAGTAGCGATATGATTAGTGACTTTCAAATTCAGCTATTATTGTATGCGGGCCGGGTTTCATCTGCGGCGGGAGGAGGAGTTAGCGAGACATGTAAAAATAATCCAAAATGACCCTTATTTCTTTTTCTTTCGTAGTTCAGTTTGTTTACATAGATATTTTGTCTGATTCATACGAAGAATGAGTATTTCAGCTAGCACTTTGAATAAAGGATTTCTTTGTATTTCAGTATATAAAATAAAATTTTATATAATTATGAAGACTAAAGTATTGAACTGATCATAATATCTCTTTGTTATTAAGAAAACAAATTCGGTTAAGTGAGGTAGTGTTAGTAAAATATTAAACAAAAAGGCATTGATTAATTATCGTATTTCATGCGTTACGTTACGTTATTTATTTGGGTGAGCCCGCATTTATATAATAATTTTATAACACACTAACCAGAGGTATCGAAGTATTTGGATGAAATCCCCCAAATTTACCATTCTCCCCCCCCCCCCCAAAAAAAAAAAAAAAACTAGTGGAGGACACAGGAGTTGTCTGTGACAAAACCAGGATAACTTGCTTTGTAGACCAGATTTGATTCAATTTCGGAACTTTTTCTCTTCGTTAAAACATCGTTATGGTATAATTAAAGTTCGATTGTGTCATTTTCAGTTAAAAATATGTCCGTCCCAAAGACCTCATGGGCGCAACCTGCCTATAAGCGCACCTAACAGTAACTAAATCAAATATATTTGTTTTCAAACGTAGGAGAAAAAAAAAAACTGATATGTTGGCAGCTTTTTGCGACTAAGAAAAGCGAAAAGTATGCAAGTAAATTTATGTTAAGTCTATTTATGTAAGTGTACTGAGGGGAAATTTTTTCCTGTAATGCGCTTCCACTTTCGCACGAAGAATGCAATTGATTGACTGGTTTGTATTTGTCCTTTGTCCGAAAAGGCTATACAAGGCATGGTCAACAGTTCCAAGTGAGGCGTGAACCACTGTACTGCGTTCGATACTCTCCCATCGGAAATCGAACCTTGTACCTCGTGCACACAGGCACGCGCTGCAGCTACTGGACCAGAAAGAAGGGCTTACGAATACTACAGTAAACACAGGGCTCATACTGAGTCCTTTTATATATATATATATATATATATATATATATATATACACTAAAAGTTAGTTTTTTTCAAGTTGGTCACTAAAAGTTACTTTTTTTTGGCGAGGTAAAGTGACTTTTTCGTGTGATTTATGTTTTGCATTGGCAGTTTTCTAAGAAAAATATAAAAATAAATGGAAATAGGCAGAAATTTGTTATTCATTACTTCTCTGAAAGCTTCAGTACTTGCTGCCACGTGTGAAACAGTCAGCTTTATTCTCACTTCAGCTTTTATTCTCACTTCAGCTTTTATTCTCTCTAAAGCACAGTGGATGTTTGGTGGATGTTTAAGCTCTCAAGGTGGGGTTGAGAACTTTTCTGTGTCTATTCTTTCTTCTATCATAATAGTCTTTTAGTTTTCTCTCGTAATAGTTAACGCTCCGCTCAACGTTGTGTGTATGTGTTTGTGTGGTTCATCATGTTCGTCTTGTGTTATGCTTCTTTTATGTTCTTCTTAAGAGTAGGTGGATGAATTTGAATATTTCATGGCTTTGAAAACTCTCAATGCTAAGTTAAATATAATGTCTGAGATGAAGAAATTCGGAAATAGGCCAAAACTGGTTCCACTTACTCAGAAGCTTCTTACATCTGCAAAGTCTGCTTACCGTAACTGAAAAGCATGCTTAGAAAACCTAAGAAAGGAGGAAGCTGAAAAAGAAGAAGTAAAGAAGAAAAGATGAAACAAAACAACAAAGAGAGAGGTGGTGGAGAAATTAACAAAAGAAAAAAGCGGCGGGCACTTTTTGGTCATTTTTGGTGTGCTTTTGGTCATTGTTTGGTCACTTTTCAACTATTTACAAGAGACCAGACCACTATGAGCCCTGTAAACATAATAAATCAAGAATATGCTAACCGATTAGTAGGTTTTCACTAGTAGTAAGTGAAATAAAATTAATACAGACTTACATAGATGTTTTGTATCAAAACTAAGTGTTATTATTGTAATGTTTTGCAGATATACTGTGTCAGATGGGTTTTGTTGAGCAGCTGGTAGCTTTACTACAACACGAGCATACTGCGAACCATGAGCATCTGATGTCCGCATTGCTTGGTCTAGTGAGAGATCATCCACCGTCACAGCAAGAATGCAGAAGACCTGAATTGCGTCTGAGATCGACGTTGTTACAACAGCTAGAAGTCACGAAAGACAAAGATGAATTTAGGGTAGGTTTTGTTTTTTGGTTTATAGCTTTTGAGCGAATGAATGGTTTTTCTGTATTTTTTTACTGGTGACTAGTCGTTGGACAAAAGGGAAATTCTTCGTTGTGGTCGATTCGCGTTGAATATCCCTTTCTAACACCGATACTATATAAGATGGGTCGTAATGGACGAATATTCTTCATATCACTCATGACCCTGAGGTAGCAATCTGTTTTGTTCCACCGCGACTTTTCACCTTTTTACATAGATATATACATGTATATAGTGATCTATAATATGTATAAAAGTAATCCTGAGCCTTTTGAACTAAAGCTTTCTTATGCTTATACTCCGTTTGGCACCTTAATCCTATTTTATATTTTCGTCGTATTTATATATTTTTTGCTGAAGCTATTCCTTCTCAAGCACTTAAGCATGTAAGATAGTTATCAAAATAATAAAAATATATTTGTGTTGCAGCACCAAATTTGTTATTTAAACATTAAACATTTTTCGTGTACTGCGGCTGTGCTGGGTACAGCGCAGGCGGATCAGATTGAATTCCTGCAAGCAATAGACCAAACATTAGTCGTACAAAATTAGGACTCCCCTCACCGGATTTTCAAAGAAGGAATAGTATAAGTATGCTGTTATTTGGAGCAAGTGTATCTAAGACTGACGATGCGTTACATGTATCGTGAACAACAAAGTCCAAGGTATACAATACTTGTGGCCAAATACTATCAGAAAAGAGAAATAGTATAAGTGAGAACGATTGCCAAGCTTTGAAAACGAGTATTACAAAGATGCGTAGTGCAAATGTAGCTTAATAAGCGTAGTGCAAATGTGACTTAATATGCGTAGAGCAAATGTGGCTTACTTAAATGCTGAAATCAGTCATCATCTGAAACGACCTGTTACTGTAATCACAGTCGTACAAGAGTTACATAACCTTAATATCCGTGGTTAGGTTGTGATTTCGCTGATTACAGCTCCCAACATAATAGTGCAAGAATGAGGTCGTAAGAACTTAAAACGTGGCGTATGCTTGGGACTGGTAACTTCTTACGGTTAAACATGTCGGCTGCTGTCTGTGTGCGTGGACCGCAATTTAATGGTATGTCGTTGGTTGTATGACTCTCAAAGGACGAATTACTAGTAATGATTATGTGGACATTTATAGTGATACAGTACAGATGTTGGTCCATAACAACGACGCAGTCTTTCCAGGTGCTCCAATACACAGTCAGACCTGTTTACACAGATAGAACTCCAGCACTTTCTCTGGCCCATTGAATCCCTCAACTTGAACATTATTTAACATCTGTGATCAGTTTTGAGCAGTCATTCCCCCAGATTTCCTCCTCCATCATCATTGATTCAAATCTCGAGGAATGCACCCCAACGATAAAATAGGGTTTTAAATATCTAAAGGCAGACTTAAATGTCCCTCTGAATGTATAACATATTCCAAAGTTGTAGTTGCTAATGCCCAACCTTCACTCTCGCAAGTGTACTTGGTAGCTAAAGGTTTCATGGAGAACGGCAGACCATTCTTCCCGGATAGTTTCAATGAGAGTGGATTTCGATGTGGATCTTGGTGGTCTGGTCAAAATATTTGACTGATCTGCCAAGGATATCAAATTTCCGCACCTCGTGCCGAACAGTTATGGTGTTAAGAGTACACTTTGGAATACATCAGTTATAGTGTCAATAGGTCGTTTCTCGGAAGTCTGTGAAAGTCAGGTCGCTTTTGGGTTGTGGTCGTCCTGTTACTTGGTTCCCGCATATACTTGTTACACCTGTTGCATATAATCACCTGACAAAAGTTAAAACTATTGAACTCCAGAAAACGACACATTCTGCTTTCTCGTGCTGTCGTGACGACTGCGGACACTATGCTTGAGTTCCACGCGGTATGTGATGTTAGTAAGTCTACAACTTAAGAACATTCTGTTCGAATAGTTTCGATCACCTATTGTGTATTTGTTTCCTCTCCATTGTTCATCACATTTAGAGCCTTTTCGAACCCATCCCTTAATATCATAAATTCTTGCTAATTCCCCCTCCCCTTTCTTGTTAATACCTAGACTGTGCTGTCGATTTTTACTTGGATACAATTTTTCAATATATCTTCCTCAATTATCTAAAACTTCACCGCGCTCAAATATGGTTTTCATTCTGAGTTTATGCAAATGTTGTCAGATTGAATTGAAGACAAGCCCGGAGACCAGTGATTTTTGTGTAATTGGATACAAAATTTGAGATTGAAGATACTTGCATTTTATTGTTTTACCATTGTTACTTCTAATACTAATAACCACTGTTAACAAATATCGTTACGATTATTACTAACTAAATTTATACTGTGCCGAACTCAGTGCAAATAAATTAATGATTATTGACGCCTATCTTACTATTCATATTTGCGAAATTCTTGACAAGTCATTCTCAATCTTATCTAAACACAAATTTCGGCCATCTAAAGTTCTGTTGGCATTCTGTCCGTATCATCTACTCATAAGCTTTCATTACACTAAACGCTCGATCGATGTGTGCATTGGTATAGCATTTAATTATAATGCATTGTTTTGAACAGGTTTGATGTATCGAAAAACGCACCAATAACTCACAATTATTATTATTACCCTTAATGCCAAGTGTTGATATTACGAATTTCAGAATAGAAAGCTCATATTTTACTTCTACAGAAACAGATTTCTTCCCCATCTCTTTCAAATCTTTGAATGTTGGCGCCGCGCGATAATACAGTCGCAATAATGAAAAGAAGTTGAACATTGCCAATTGTTATTATAAGAACACAATTTGTTGAATAAAACTAAGTAGAACATGTAAGACATAAATTGTATATATAATTAATTATAGTTAAAGTAATATTTAAGCTTGTAGATTTAGTTCATTGGTCCGTATACCTGTGGAATGTACTTCGAACCCGGACATTTCGGGCAGTACGTGGGGATCTGGCAACCCTAGTTTTTGCTTCATAAGCATTCCTGTTTGTTTCGTTCTTATTTTCGTTGATTCAATTTGCTATACGTGTGTTCTTATTTCCTACTCGTCGTAGCTACTATCATTATATTCATATACATATTAGCTTGTTCGCAGTGGGAGGATAGGTGTATGGGAAATATTTGAATCCCATTTCTCATTAACGTACGCATTTCAGTGAAACTGCTAAGATAATAATCCATAAGATCTCTACGGTTTTGACATAAATTTTGAAACACTCTACCCCATAGAATACCTCTCTCAATCTTCAACTAGAGCTCCTCCGTGGCTAAGCGGTTAGCGAATGCGCCTTTGGCGTGGGAGACCCTGGTTCGGTTCCCGGCGGGAGCTCATATGGTTCGGATTCAACGTTAATCAGTAGGTCCCGTCTCATATAGCCTCGCTGCTGATAGGACGTTAAACTCAAAATCAACTGAACTCAAATCAATCTTCAACTAAAAATATGCTAGTAATTTATCTCTGGACAGCTACTTCGCTCTGGGTATGTTATTGTAGTCCACGAGGGGAGTACGGTTAGTCACTAGTAGAACGCTCACTTCTGGTGCTAGATCTCCCTTGCTCCTATGCCAAATTAGTTTGTAGTGGATAACATCTTGTCCATGGGTTTACTCGGAGCTCTTCCGTTTTCTTCCACATTCTCATTTCACCGGTTCTTTTATCATTCACTTTCAATAATCATCCATCTTCCTGCCTAAAGGGTATAACCATGGAACGTTGAATTCAAGTTTTATTTTGTCAATCCACGAATGAATGAAGCAGTGTTGATTCTATCTGTGGTAGGAAAATACTGCGGATTGACTTTGACGGTTATAAACATGCTTCCAGTCTAGTATTTTGATTAGTTAATTATATGGAGTTTAATGTCTCTTTCAGCACCGAGGCAATATGAGACGTGAACCTACAGCTTATCGTGGAATCCGAACCACATGAACCCCCACCTTAAATCGAAACCTGTCTCCAGTGTCAGAAGCGCGTACGTGTACCTTATAGTCATGAGGGAGCCCAAAACAAACATTTTGCTATCAAGTTGGATTATGTATTATTTGTCTGGGATCAGAATAGAAATGTTTCGAGAGGTCGAACGTTTGGGGATGTGACCATGAATTAACTTTATGTAAATAAGAGATGATATCTAGGCTTTTGCTCTCACAATTGATTTATTCCACCCTCTTAATAGCAGATGTGTCTGTTGGCCTCTGCTAGAAGTTATACTAAGAAATATTTCTAGACCATACTTCCCATTTTAGTTACGTCTGGCCCTTTGTTTCCTCTTTAGTTAATAAACCAACGATAAATGTTCGACAGAGGTTCGATCAATAAAAAAATTCCATGTGCTGAAGTTCTGGGTTTTACTCGCCGTCAGAAGCAACTTCCTAGGTTCTTTTCAGCAGTTTTCTACCATTGAACCCGGAAGTACACCAAAGAGCGAGGAAGCCAGGTAGAGTGATATAACCAAGACAGAGCAATATACTTGTACAAAATACAGTAAAACTTTCATGGATCGTTCTCTCAAGTATGATACAAACAATATAGAATTTGAGAATTTCGTAAGCCAGAATGCCCATAGCAGCTCACTTTTCTCGCTTGTGTAAAAATTAGCCTAGCCTTCATCATCTATTTAAATTATCTTGTATTATATAAAGAGTTTAGATTAACCGGTTTCGTCATTTTCTATTTCAGGAAGAAAAAGAATATATTCAGGAGTTGTTACGCATAGTGTTTACTGAAGATGGTGAAGAAGAGAGATAATAAAAGCTTCGACCATCAGAGACATGAATACGTTGAATTTCTTATCTTGCAGTCACAGTAATCGAGTAGAAAATTTTCACAAAAAAGCTCTTCGCCGACATAACCTGGATGGAGAATTAAGTCCGTTTTTCCACATCAATAGTGACAATAGTGGATCACGAAAAATTACATTGTACACATGCTTTTTATTTTTATGAACATCATGCTAGTGCGTCAGTTTTAATAGTGGATAATCTTGCATAATCATGCTTTAACTTTACGTAACAGAAGAAAATTCACACTTGTGAAATACTGTGTGTAGATGAGCCTTGTTTTGTAATTGTTTATTATAATTTGATGTTTTATTATTTGTGCGGATGTTAATTCTATATTTTGTGCGTGTGTGTGTTTTCTGTTCTGAGAAAAGACTACAATCCACATGTCACTTGTTAAATTAACTCAATACACTGACTCCAGTTAATTTTACTCTTGTCATTTAACTAAATCCTTAGCGTATCCAGTAATATTATTTTCCATAATTTGCTGTGGTAAGGTCAAAGTATTGGCGGCTGATGTAAAGGTAAAATTATTTGTTCAGTAGTGGACGCTGGTAGCGTTTATCGAAGTGTCTGTGTACACTCCTTCAAAATATAATTGCACATATGAATCTTTCTATGTTCCTTAAAATAGGCAGTTCGGCAACAACACATTCAAAGGGAAAGTAATAGGACAAAATAATGAGACTTCTGAACACAGCTTACACTTCGTTGTTTGAAATACTCAGCTCCTGAAATCGATAAAACTTTGTGGTAGAAAGAAAACACAGGTTTCCGACCAAAAGCAAAATTCGTATTAAAAAAAAAAAGTTATTAAGGAGAAACCTTACAGTTGTTTCGATCGTTTTATATATATATATATATATATATATATATATATATATAGGCGTGACACCTTTTCTGATTTTCAATGTAACTCCTTAATAATTCCTTGATCCATAAGATTTTCGTAAATCTGTAGAAAGAAAGAAAGAAAGAAAAAAAAAACTACGTTGTAGTGTCCAGGAAATCACTATCAGCCATAATAACTTCTTCATCACTACTAAAACGTAGTTCATTGTTATTATTATTATTATTATTATTATTATTATTATTATTATTATTAAACTGTAAACAGAAAAAAGGCTGGATGGTACTAAATTTGGTGAGACATTTTATTTCTTCGCATGGCGATTTTTTTTACACCTGTTTAAGTGTTGTAATAGTTGTTAATAGTATACTTCGGACATCTAGCAGCATGTGGTAGATAGTCCACCATAAGAGTGTCCTCAGATTTCCATAAAATACTGGCCATCACCTTTACCCCGAGTGGTTTCGTATGAAGTATTTTGGGAGTGAGGATTATGTATATTTCCATCTGCTTTGAAACCTGTTTTATCTCAAATTTAAAATTGTGCGTGAAAGTCATCTTGAATTACAAATCTTTACTGAAACCTGTTTGTTCCTCTTTATAAAGATAATTGATGTGCTCACAAGCAAGCACTCGGCGCTCCCGTTTTCTTCCAGAAACAGTAGTTCGGAGAAGAAATCAAAATTAGGTGGAGCTGCATTGGGGGTGCTATTTGATATATTTTAGCTCCGACGGAGGGTGATTGGTTACTTCGATAGGGGGAGGGAGGTCAAAAGAATATCTGGGAAAAACACTCGTTGCCGATTGTGTTCAGCATTCAGAAATTTGGAAATCTGTCTGGCCGATATTTTTCTTATTCACAGCCACACACCTGTGTGCTCACCACCTCGTCAGTGTGTGTTGTAATCATTTATACTATTTGGTCTAGGAATTAATTCGTGCGGTTGGACAAGAGATGGCGCAACGAACGGAGCGTCCCACAGTTCCGTGTATCCACACATGTGTTGCAAACCCCTGTCATCGCGTATCGTTCGTAGTATAGGGCAGTGGATTAAAGCGTCAACAACACCAGTTTGTAGTTAAGTGAACATGGCGCAATTTGTGCCTGATAAAGTGTTTTTGCGGGGTGTCCTGCTGCATTACTTTAACATGCAGAAAAGTGCGACTGAAAGTCATCGTATTTTGGTGGAAGTGTATGGTGACCATGCTCTAGCTGAGCGAACGTGTCAGAAGTGGTTTGCACGGTTTAGAAGTGGTGATTTCGGCTTGGCAGACCAAGAGCGAGCTGGACAGCCAAAAAAATTTCAAGACGAAGAATTGACAGCATTGCTCGAGCAGGATTTGTGTCAAACGCAGGAACAACTTGCAGCAGCATTAGGCGTTGATCAAACAACAGTCTCCAAACGCTTGAAAGCCATGGGAATGATTCAAAAGATGTCACATTGGGTTCCACATGAATTGAAAGACAGAGACGTTGAAAGACGAAAAACCATTTGCGAATTGCTGCTTCAACGACAGAGCAGAAAGGGGTTTCTGCATCGAATTATTACGGGTGATGAGAAGTGGATCCATTACGAGAACCGTAAACGAAAAAAGGCCTGGGTGAAACCAGGTGAACCAGGTCCATCACAACCAAAACGAGATATTCACTGTGCAAAGGTTATGCTGTGCATATGGTGGGATATGAAAGGTGTGGTGTACTATGAGCTGCTGCAACCGGGTGAAACTATGAATGGAGAACGTTATCGACGACAATTAATGCGTTTGAAGCAAGCTCTGGCCAGAACACGACCAGAATGGGAGAACAGACATGATAAACTTATTGTTCAACATGATAACGCTCGCCCACATGTCGCAAAACCGGTCAAAACCTATTTAAAAAATGTCGGATGGGAAGTTTTACCCCACCCGCCGTATTCACCAGACGTTGCTCCTTCGGACTACTACTTGTTCGATTGCATGAACAACGATTTGATTGGACAGCGGTTTACTTCTTCAGAAGATATCGAAACATGGGTCTCTGACTGGATCGCTTCCAAGGATGAGGACTTCTTTCGCCACGGAATCCGTACATTGCCTGACAGATGGGCGAAAGTGGTGGCTAGCGATGGACAATATTTTTCTTAAGGTATTTATGTATTTTGTGTTTGTACTACAGCTTCAATGTGTGCGTACCAACCGCACGAATTAATTCCTAGACCAAATAAATACAATAGTTTCTATAATACACCAAAGGTCTTCGATTCTGCAATACCGTGTCATGGATGAGGTCAATATTTTTTGACAGCATTGTTGAAGGTGCACCGCAGCGAAGTTAATCATCAGTGGATATCTGACACTTTCGGAAATTTGCAACTGAATTTCTCTCAGTAGCATTAGAAGGTGCATTGTTCCTCAACAATTGACACATATCAAGATGGAATTTTTGGGAATATCTCCTTCTTGTACAGATACTCGATAACTGCTCGGTTTTTTGTCTTCTGTTCCTTGGTCGTGCTTATTAACAGGGCCATTCTGTCGCGGCCTGGAGCTAATGATGGAAGTGAGAATTCCATGTCTACCATGAACAAATTATTTTGTGCAACTTGGATTGTGCATATCAATTACAGTGATACTCCACTAAATATTTAAAACGAGAGAACAGTAATAATTCAATATCGCAGGAATAGTTTCTGTTCCCGGTTTCTGAATCGTACAACTTCGGTTTCAACTCTGATCCCCTTGAATGAAAAACTGTATAGTTGTCATGCTATATTCTGTCTCTGATCGTTGATTGAAAGGAGTATTTTCACAGATATCTGTTTTTGAAATCCAAACATACCGGATTTTTTTCTTCTGTGCCTCCCCTCCCCCAATCCATTAACACTTGCGAACTGGAGTTTGTAAAACGTTGTTGCCAAGTTTGTCTAAACAATTTCTTTTAAACTTATTAAAAGTTGCTTCAAAATATCTTCCCCGTAACTCCAGTATTTTTCTAAATATCAAATTATAGATTTCAACCACAATTCCCCATGTGCAATATGCTGTCAGACCAGCTGAAAGCATTTCTGATATATTTGGCAAAACTTGGAGATTGGGAAACGGGAGCAGGAAATAAGAGTTTAGAGGGGGTGTTTAGTAGGCCTACTTTGCGTTTTTCTTCATTTTAGTGCAGGTTATCTTTTTGACCACGGACTAAAGCTCGTGAGATAGTGGCCATAAATAGAATATTCGAACCTTTGAGGACCGTGGTGGCTCAGTGGTAGAGCGTTCATTTCTGGTTCGATCCCAGTTCGCGCCAAGTGGCCTTTATGGTGGACAAACGCCGTATGCGTGGGTTTCCTCGTGGTTCTCCCGTTTCCCCCATTTTATTCATTCCACTATTTTAATTCATTTCTCATCATCATCCTCTTCTTTAGCCTACACGGCATAAACGTGGGACGTAAAACTGAAAAAATTCATTTCCCTTTTATATAATCGAATCGTAGGTCAGTTGGAAGAGTGCTGGCTTTAAATTCTGGATCTTCTGACCACCTTGACTGGAGTTTTCTAGGATCTTCTGAGTCACAGTAGACGAATTCCGGGATGGCACCTTAGTCAAAGGCTCTAACTAATATTTTCCACATTCTTTTCCCCAATTGGTTTGTTTTGTAGAGGCACGTTATCCCTGCAACGTGACGGGTTTAAGTCAAGTTGCCATTCTGTACAGAAACAAATTTTAAAAAGTCGATCTGAATTAAATTTAAAAAATAATTTCGACAAGTTTACTTGCCAGTACTCCATCGCGAAAATTAAGTGTAGACTGCTATGATCTCGTTGTTTTTTTAGATGAAAACTTGTTGAATGACTAGTGTTGTAAATAGAAAAAAAACGTTCGTATTTTTTCAGAAATGTACGATTTTTTTTAGAAAAAATACATTGCCTCTCGTTTTTCTCTAAATTCCGTTTTTTTTTTCAAATAGTCATTTGTAATGTATCTAACGTCTAAGTATGAAGTATTTTTATGTAGGCATAATTACCGTAAAATGCAACATAAATTAAACGCTAGATACTGATATGGTACACATATTACAATACATATGAGTAGCATACCTACTAACAATTCGAGTTCTAGCAGTGTTCTATCAGTATCAACTAAGAAATAAAAGTAGAAATGAAAATTTGTTTTTTCGTGAAAGCAGGCCTTTAATAAGTACCACGTACAGTATAAAATGCAAATAACTTGTCTAAAGGTAAAAACTAATTCTATTTTTCCTACTAGTATTTTTCTAAATATCATACAAATAATTTGTCGGCTAGATATATGATATGCAGGGAAGGCTCTACCATATGTACAACACGTGCAATTGTATGGGGCGGCAATATCTGTCATAAGTATTTTATTTAAAATAAATATTTCTTGTTGGAAACAGACTTCATGATAATGGTAGTTAAATTTACTGAGCTGATCTTCTATTTGAATACCACATTCATAAATCATGTTTAGGGCGCATTAGTTTATGGTCACGTAGACAGTGCTAAAGCAAATGGTCAAATAAATCCCAGCATGAATTGCTTGATTATTGTCAAATACAAGAACTCAATTCTCGAACAGTAGCAAACACATGTTCCATTTAGTTAGTTATCAGAGTTCTGATATAGTAGTTACTCTTGTCTTTGTCATAAATAAAATTGTTATCATTGAAGGTGGAAACAACTTTTTTTTAAAAAAAACAAAATAACACATATAGAAGGGAAATCAAGAAATAAAGATAAAAGAGCTAGTTGCACTATAATTGCAAACTGATATATGATATAGAAGCTCGATATGGAATTCTATAAAAAGGGTTACCTTCTTTCAGGTGTGCGCTTTATCTTTCACTTTCACTAACATAATAGATTAATGTTTAAATAAAAAAAGACACAACGGGATTGTATTATTGTAATATTTAAGCCTTTCTGAGTGCCAATGCACTTTCCCTCCCCTTCGTTGTCCATGCTGGAGTAGCATACTTAAAATCGTGACTTTCAAGATTTGTTCTTTCTGGAGAAAGGGGGAGGTGGCAAATTATGCCATTGCACGGGGCGGTAAATTGCGTAGGGCCAGCCCTGATGATATATGCATACAAGACATGGATATAGGATGACATAATTTGAAACAGTGCAGGGTGTTTCAAAATGAATATTAGGGATTTGAAACTTTGTAGTATCTATTACAATTAACTTACAATTATAAATATTATAAAATAAAAGAGCAACTCAAACAGTTTTGTACGCACGTATGCACATGCACGGTTTCCTGTTTGCCATTAGAAGGCGCTTGTAGCAATGATGGTGACTAGTGAGCAGAAAGTTTTATGTGTTTTAATTTTGCAAAGACTGAATCTGTAGTACAGTGCAACCGACTGTGTGAAGAACTTTAAGGAGACGCTTACAATACGTCCTTTTCATTTACAGTTGCTAAAGGTCTAAAGCCTACAGACTACATTTTACGTGCCAATTTTGCAAATGAAATATTACTGCATGACAATGAAGATTTTATGGATTGTATCGTCTTCAGTGATAAATCGACATTTCACCTAAGTGCTAATGTAAACACTCATAATGTTCACATCTGGCGGTCAGCAAATCCTCAGAATATGGTACAGTTGCGACGAGACTCTCCTAAGTTGAATGTGTTTTGTACCATATGTCGGAAAGTTTATGGGCCTTTCTCGCCTATTGACTCGATGTCTGCCGTGTAACGAATGATGCTCACGTTGAACACGTAGCAAAAACTGTTTGGGGTACTCTTTTACTTGATGTGTTGTTTATAATTGTACGTTAAATGTAATAAGTAGTACTATAAAGCCATTAAAAACCCCGATATTCATTTTGAAACACCCTGTATTTCTCAGCAACAGTAATGGAACTAATATGTAAAAAGGAGAGAAAATTTTCCTTATAAGTTATTGTTACAACAATGAAACTATTGTTAATCGAGATTATAACTACTACAACAAAACGAGTTACTAGTCTAAAAATGTAATCAAATGTCCAATAACCCTTTCGGACCCAGATGGCCAAAGTAGCACACACGGGTATGTCACTTTTTTTAATCCGCTCCTGTGTGGACACTAATTGATATCGGGATATATATTGCCAAATATGCTTGAAACAGTTTATCATATTAGTTTCTTTTTTTCTGATTGTCGAATTTCCTCAAATTTCAACCGTCAAAAATTCGAGAATTTTCGAATTTTTTCCCTCTAGTTTCCTTCGTTCTAGTGAGATCTTAAGACTTGTCAGGTAGATACCTCGAATGGATACCTAATTGATGGCATCAATTGGACTGGCCTGCAAGCAATGTTGCAAACTAGGGAAATTAAAATTTTCCTAAATTGAGCAAAAAATTCGAAATTTGTTTATAAATCAGTACCTATATGTCCGAGCGCAAGTCAACTTACGCCAGCCGAACATTAGTCCTTACTAAACAAAAGCGAATACAGATCGTTACAATGGGGTAATTAGGGGGTGCACGAAAAATTCGTATTTAGGTTCTAACCCTCGATATTTCTAGTTTTTCCCAACTTTTCTGTTTACCGTAATCTATTTTTTGTAATTAGAAGCTTTGTTTCTTAAGTATCGCCATGATACTTGTAGGATGTATTAGAGAGATACCAAAGTTCATTTTAAGATAGTTTGTATGTATCTGGTAGCAGTGTTTCCAGCTACAGAAAATTTTAATTCTCGATTTTAGGTGGGAATTTTGGAAAAATTCCGTTTTTCTCTCTATTATTTTCCTCTTGGCTACATTCGAACAAAAGCAACGCTATCTGAAAGTCTGGTCCTTAGTTTACACAACGCTTCATAAAAAGTTTCAGTAGGATAGTTCGAGGAAGTACAGTTGAGATTTATAATGAACTATGTTCTATAAATGGTAAAAAAAAAAAAAAAAAAAAAAGGTGAATTTCTGAGGTAAAATGAGAGATTTTTTTTAAAAAATTTCATCCTTACTTTGTTAGATATTGCCATGATACTTGTAGAATATATTGGTGGAATACCAAGGCTTGTTTTCAGATAGTTTGCGTCTGTCTGGTGGCAGTGTTTCTAGCCAAACAATGAATTCCCCATTTTAGGTGAAAATTTCGAAAAAATTCCCTTTTCCCTCTATTATTTCCCTCTTGCTGGCTACATTGGAACAAATGTACCACTACCGGAATGCCTCCTCTTTGGCCTACAGAACGCACCATAAAAATTTTCAATAAGATAATTAGGGAAGCTGTAGCCCCGTCGTATCAGTTGGTTTTTGCTTCTGAGGTATAAAAAATGTCAAAATTGCATGTTTATGATGACAGAGAATTTTTTCTTTCTCTCTGTACGAAAGCTAGCGACTTTAGTTGTTCACTGTACCCTGTCAATACACCAAAGAATTATTTTAGGCGAGTTGAACCCATGTAGCAACAGTGGTGCTAGATACGAAAAAAAATCTTGAAGTTTGGTTAGGGATTTTTTAAAAAATAAAATTTCACCCCTACATTTCCCTCAATAATTTCCCTCCCGTTGGCAACACTGCAACGTAATTTACACTAAAAATAACCACATCCGTTTTCTAGAAAACAAGGTCTCAGCCATATCAATCGGGTAAATGGTTTTTGAGCAATACGTCACTAACTGAAAATGTAGGAAAACGCCAAAAATGAACTGGGTCCGAAAGGAATAATCACAAAATTTTGCTCATATAAGTACAAAGAAACAAACGATTTGTAAGTCGAAGTTATGAGGGTTTCGACTTAAGTTCTGCTGATTATTTCACTCATCTGCAACAAAAATCAATAAATAATAGTTGCCAGAAAAAAAAAAACACATTTGAAAAAAAACATGAAAAAGAAAGATGTTTTGTTTTTTATTGAAAAAACTTCACAGAAAAAAAGTTTTTTACAACACTATGAATGACATTGATATTACAGCTATATAACTGAAGCAACAAAGCATTCAAAGAATACACCACATTTATATATGAGTGATTCCATTTCAAATCGTCCAGGGTGGTCCACACGACTGTCTCAGATTTAGTTTATTTTTTAAAATAAGAAACTACATACAAAATTATTAGACCCATATTTTTCCCTTTTGCTGAAAAAATTTTCTTCTTCGATATACAGCCTTCCAAAATGGCTGCCCTCCTCTCGGATTGCTCGAAAAACTGAAAAACATGTCAAACTAAAAATTTTATTGTAGTGAAACGAGTGTACTTAGTAACATAATCGCAATAGCAGGAAGAGTATAAAGTTGTATGTTTCGGTGGAGGACCAAAATTCATTTATTGGTCCAATAGGAATCGCGCAATTCACTCGCAATGTTGCCAACTTTGGTGAATTTTTTGCTAACTTCAAACATTTATTTTTCTGTTCTCACGAGCAATATCAACCATCTGCTTCTAGCATCGAAATCTACTCCATAAGGTCTCTTGAAAATGTAAAGGACTTCCGTTTCTGATTATTACATCCCACGTTATAGCATGATGAAAAGCTGAAAATTTCATTAAGATGCCATGTGTGGACGCCATTTTCTCAAAAACCCCACCTTTTAAAAATCTGATTTTTTTTTACAACTATTGGAGAAGTACCTAAGTATTTAATATCCGTTAACCGTTCATGCGGCTGCAGCCCCTAACACTCGCAATTAATTATTGAAATTTCGATTTTTGTACTTGAAATGTAAATATTTCCTATGGGCATTTAGATCCTACATACAAGGCGAATTGAAAGGGAGTATGAAAATTTTGAGAGATGAATCCTGACATCAAATCCAGTAGAAAAGTTCCGATAAACATGAGTCGAATTCCGCTTCGTTTTCGAGTTACAGGGTTTACAACTCGAGACCCAAAATCGGCTCTGGACAATTGAAAATTAAATATATATTTCACATTAAATCAGAAACTGTGTGTTAAAGTTATGATGAAGTTCCGAAAGTTGATTTGTATCAATATGATGATTTTACGTCAGTTCCAATTCGGTTGGCAGTGTTGCCAACTTGGTAAAACTTTTATTTGTTTCCAAACGACACTACATGGGTTTTATTTGATATTTGGTATTCATTAATGTTTTAAACATCACATGAAACACAATTTTCCCCACATCATCACAGTTTTCGAAAATTTACATGTATTTCATTAAAAGCTTTTATCTCGTGCGTTATTGATAGTTTGCGTGATTCGGTGTCGTGAACAGTGTTCTCTAGAACCATGAAAATTGTTTTCACTGGTAACATGACATTGTAGTGCACTAGTTAAAAGTGTTAGTATGAATAACAATGGGGAAGTCCTATTACAGTAAGGACCGTATTAAATATGTTGATTATGTTAAAAGCCGTAAGAAGATTGTACACAGAAAGAAATCTAGACAAAAAAAAAAAAAAATCTTGCGGTAAAATATATAGATTGCGTACAGCGTGTCTGCCCAAACATACTGTTAGGGGAAGATGATTATTTCTGTCCTGTACACAAAGCGATTTGAAAAGCAGTATGAAAAATTTTGAGAGGTAAATGCTTCACCATAGTCTAAGTTTCACCGATAACTGCCGTTTTAATGGCTTACACATTCATGTTTAGCATGTTAACTGTCTGGTTAATGGTTTCCAAATCTACATTGAGAGGAACAGATTCTTATCTTGCTGGTGCATAATTTCATATTTACACCTTCTTCCGTGGTCACCAATGTCTCACACACATTCACGTTGTTCACGGTAAATATTCAAAGCACCGTTTTCACAAATAATCATCCTCTCTTAATACTACGTTTTGGCAGACGCGCGCTGTACGCAATACATATATTTTACCGCAAGATAAAATTTTTGTCAAGAATTCTTTCTGTATACAATTCTCTTATGCCTTTTAGAATAATCAACACATTTAATACGGTCCTTGCTGTAATAGGACTTCTTGTTATTCACACAAACACTGTAACTAATGGACTATAATGTCATGTTAACCAGTTAAAACAATTTTCATGGTTCTAGAGAACACGAGGACGATGTTCACGACACCGAATCACGTAATGAACTGTTTCGTGGTCACAGCAGAACTTCTTGAACAAGTTCGAACTTGATGCGTGGAGTTATGAGAGGTTTTGCAATAATAAAAAAATGCATTTTCTTCTTCTTCTTCTTCTTTTATTATTATTATTATTATTATTATTATTATTATTATTATTATTATTATTATTATTATTATTATTATTATTACAACTTACACAGACGTAGATTTTATTCGAGATTTTGGTTTTATTAATGATGGCAAACATCAAGTGAAATTCACTTAATGTTGCGCGAGCTATCAATAACGCACGAGATAAAACCTTTTAATGAAATACATGTAAATTTTCGAAAACTGTGATGATGTGGGGAAAATTGTGTTTCATGTGATGTTTAAAACATTAATGAATACCAAATATCAAATAAAATCCACGTAGTGTCGTCTGGAAACAAATAAAAGTTTTACCAAGTTGGCAACACTGCCAACCGAATTGAAACTGACGTAAAATCATCATATTGATACAAATCAACTTTCGGAACTTCATCATAACTTTAACACATAGTTTCTGATTTAATGTGAAATATATATTTAATTTTCAATTGTCCAGAGCCGATTTTGGGTCTCGAGTTGTAAACCCTGTAACTCGAAAACGAAGCGGAATTCGACTCATGTTTATAGGAACTTTTCTACTGGATTTGATGTCAGGATTCATCCCTCAAAATTTCCATACTCCCTTTCAAATCGCCTTGTGTATAGGACCTAAATGCCCGTAGGAAATATTTACATTTCAAGTACAAAAATCGAAATTTCAATAATTAATTGCGAGTGTTAGGGGCTGCAGCCGCATGAACGGTTAACGGATATTAAATACTTAGGTACTTCTCCAATAGTTGTAAAAAAAATCAGATTTTTAAAAGGTGGGGTTTTTGAGAAAATGGCGTCCAAATATGGCGTCTTAATGAAATTTTCAGTTTTTTATCATGCTATAACGTGGGATGTAATAATCAGAAACGGAAGTCCTTTACATTTTCAAGAGACCTTATGGAGTAGATTTCGATGCTAGAAGCAGATGGTTGATATTGCTCGTGAGGACAAAAAAATAAATGTTTGAAGTTAGCAAAAATTTCTCCAAAGTTGGCAACATTGCGAGTGAATTGCGCGATTCCTATTGGATCAATAAACGAATTTTGGTCCTCCACCGAAACATACAACTTTATACTCTTCCTGCTATTGCGATTATGTTACTAAGTACACTCGTTTCTCTACAATAAAATTTTTAGTTTGACATATTTTTCAGTTTTTCGAACAATCCGAGAGGAGGGCAGCGATTTTGGAAGGCTGTAAATCGAAGGAAAAATTTTTTTCAGGAAAAAGAAAAAAATGGGTCTAATAATATTGCATGTAGATCCCATATAAAAAAGATAAATGAAATCTGAAACTACGATGGGGACCAATTGTGGTTTGCTTGGACGATTTGAAATGGAATCGGTCATATGAAGTAAGTGCATCAATTGAATTCTCACTTGCGGCCCCAAGAGGGACCATGTCATTGTGGCCTATACAAAACATCCTACAGTTCCATCCCATCATCGCCGTCGTCACTGTTGCTAGTATCACTTTCTATAACGATTTTTTAGTATCGTCACATCTATTGCAACTCTTATACTTTTTTCTTTTTCTATTTTAACAATGTTTCACACACTTTACACAATGTTGAAGAAATGTTATCCATTTCCTTCCGAATCACTGGAATTACCAAGTTTCCAATATTTGGGGTTTTACAAAGTAACCAAAAAAAAAGTTCTTGCCGTTTTTGACGTCCCATTAATCATGCGCTCACAGAGAGGAAACGTAATAACTCATGTGCTTGCCAAGCGATCGGGAGTTAGTTTGACCATCAACTTTCAATAATACAGACACGTTGTGCGCACACAGCAGTCATAGCTCGTCCAGTGTCGAAGGGAAACGGAAGTATCGAAGCAGCTTGTTCACGTGCGTTTGTTGTATGACTTTAAATTAGGCCTGTCAGCTACAGCATCAAGTCGCCGCATATGCCAGGAATTTGGGGAGAATGCCACGAACGAACACACCACCAGGCATTCCAGAAATTTCGTTCGGGAGATGTGAGCCTTTCGAATGAACCTCGCAGTGGACGATCACATGTATTGGATGGCCTGAAGGCAGCCATCGAGGAGGAGTGTGTTGAACTTGCAGAGAGGTTACATGTTTCCGCTGAAACAATCAGACTGCACCTGCATAGGATAAGGAAGTCACACAAGTTAAGCAAGTGGTATCCCACACATTGTCGGCAGCCAACAAGAAACAAGTAGTAACAGCCTGTTTGTCTTTGCTCACTCGGCACCTGAACCCACCCATTTATGGTCGCTTGCTCACTAGTGATGAAAAGTGTGTCCTCTGTGACAATCCCAAGCGTACCAGACATTGGTTGTCGCCACATAACCCTCTTCCTCACACCTCAAGACCACTTCTGCACCCACGAAAGGTTATGATCTATGTATGGTGGAATTGTCGGCAAATGGTGCATTCCGAATTCCTTCCATCTGTTCGGACCTTCACTGCTGACTACGCTAAGCAGTTGCAAAGGGTGCACTGTGCATTGCGGCAGGAGCCGGTAATGGTGAATCGCAAGGGTTTGTTGTTCCAGCACGACATTGCCAAGCCACATATGCGAAAGAAAACCATGCTTTGAAACACCTCAGGTTAAAACATTATTCATAGATCCAACTAATTCAATATTTGGCAGCAATTTTTTTTTCCAAAAGATGATGCATCAAAGGCAGCAGACGATTTTATTTGATCATGACCTCAAGTAGATTTGTTAGTATATTTGAAACTTTTACGGTAGGCTTGCAAATGAACTATAATATGGTTGGCGGGTTCGATTCCCGGTGGGGTCACTCGGTCGAAAAGGTGTAACATGCTTTTTCAGGCCAGCCACCCTGAATGAGGTTTTCCTCATTCCCACCAGGCAAATGCCGGGGTGGTACCTAACTTATAGGTCCCAGGCCGCTTCCTTCCTTCCCTTTCCCCGGATTGTGTGCTCGCCGAGGCACGTCATCCCTCAAATCGTGAAGGGCTAAATGGTCTTAGATGCCGAAAGCCCCGAAATCTAAATCCTATAATATGGTTGGATTGCCCGCCACTCCCTACATTTTGGGGCTGGCTACCGGTCTGCCCCTAGCTAGTAATCAAGATTCTACCGGCGTGCTTGGTCAATGTGCTAAGATTTTACAACTGCGCAAAAGTCAGATAGCTATAGATTGGTTTGGTTTAAATTTTAAAAATAAGTGAACACTAGTTAGAATTCACATATCTTTGTGTCGAAAATATTAATTATAAGTTTGTAATTACATCATTAAATAATTTGTGGTGTCTATTGAAACCTGTCACCAAACTAGAGATGCAAGGGCTCGAAAAAAAAAAAAAACTGGCTTTTTCTGCTTCGCTTTTTTGCTTGGGAAATTTTGGGCTTTTTTCAAATTTCTGCTTTAAATTGATAAAGCAGACTTTGTTTCGCTTCTCTATAATGCAAAAAGTGATTTAATTAGTGGTTCATGCTGATAATAATATAAATCCTCGGAAATAAACTATGAATTTCGAAAAGATATTTCAAACGATTTTTCTTCAACATATTTACATTATGAATTCCAAAGGATTAACCAATGTATATAATAAGAACTTTTTTAACCTCCTATATACAAAAGTAAGCAGAGTTGGCACGAACCATGGTTTGTTTTGAAAATGCCAAAAACCCGTTTTGGGGGGGGGTGTTTAAACCAGGCTTTTTTGGTTTAAAGCAGATTTTTTTATTTAGATTCTTTGCTTTATGTATTTGTACTACATATTCACAGAAATAAGTTTGTTTCGCCTTGGTGTTATTATGCAACAGCGGGGTTATGCCGGAAGAACTCCCATAAGCTTAAAGAAGTCCGGTCAGTAAATTTCTTAAATTGAGAAGCTCCCGCCCTAACCATCGGGAAGATCCCGTCATTACTTGAAATGTAAGACAATAACGGAAAAATCCTGTTATTACTTTGCATATAAAATTTAAAGGTCAACGTATCATAATCAGTACGCTAAAACTGAGGTATTAAATTTCAAATTTAGTGTGTAGATATCATTGAAAGTCCAATCCAAGCTGATGTTGGAAGCTACGTAGGCAATCGATAAATTTTGCCAATTTCTATCAATATATTTAAGCAATCTTGGCATCTTTATAAAACAACAGGCATTTAGGCATGCAGGAATATACAATTTGGTTTTGTTTCGTATGTTTAGGATTAACATCCTTACGAAATACCGAGGTTATGAAGGAGAAGACTTTCGCTTAAGCTGACATCTCAACCGCTACTTGGTTTACGCATGAAAGAAGGGTTATGTTTCGACCGAGAATTGAACATGGGACACCTTGATTAAAAGGTGAAAGGGAAATAAAACTATTGCAGGTGGTTTGATATCTGGAAACGTCACCATGAAGTTCACACGATTCGCATTTTTCGTTCTTTTTATTTTTTTGGTTTAAACCAGTTATTTAAAAAAAAAAAAAGTTAGGGTAAACCACACGGAGAAAAATGTATAATCCAGTCGGCATGTAAATGCTGTTTTTACCAGGTTACGCGCGTCACCACATGAAGTAACGTTGTTTCATGAGTAGTACGATCTACACCACCGTCCAGCGAAAATTTTGTATTCTGGGACCACCATTTCAAATCTAGAATTAACGCCATACCCATTCCGACGGTGGTAACTTATGTATATAATGTTGTTACTACCTTCCTACGGGTGTCCCCTCTTGGTTCTTTCTAAATCGGTGACTCCCTACCTTACGAGAGTAATAGTTTTTAACACGAAATCAATCATGTGAATAAAATTATCCAATC
Organism: Thermobia domestica; assembly: GCF_964235325.1. Classification (NCBI taxonomy): domain Eukaryota; kingdom Metazoa; phylum Arthropoda; class Insecta; order Zygentoma; family Lepismatidae; genus Thermobia; species Thermobia domestica. The sequence goes on along the minus strand of NC_137463.1, from coordinate 106,214,332 downwards.
ACAGCGAGTCTAGTTCGACGCCGAACTCCAGACTTGGCATGGTGTTCCCACCTGCTGTACTTTTATACATGAAATTACATTATTTAAGGAGCGCACCCGCGTAAATACGGTGTATCCACACGGGAATCCTAGTCCTTTTTTTCTCAGTGCAGCCAACCCTGAAAGTAAACACTTCTTTTTAAAATATACACAAATAACTAGCAAAATTGTATGTAGTATTTTTACTTCAAAATATTCTATACCCTCTTTTTGAAACAAAATAAAATTAAAATAAAACAAGAGAAATACTTAGATTTATATGATACACTTAAAGGCTGCACATCTAGATCTTTTGGTTCTTTTTAAAAACCCTTCCCAAAATACTTTTCTAAATCCGCTTCTCATTATTTGTATAAATTGGTATTCAAGGTTGTGTCCGGAAAATTATTGCTAAATCACTTCACAACTACAGTATAACAGAAATGTGGAAGTACGGTTTGACGGATATATTGAAAAACGTACGCTTTGACGGATAAATAGAAAAACGGGCAAGTTTAACTTTGGCGCTAGAAGCTAGAGTAGCTCTTAGAAATGAAACACGGATGACAAACTAAAATGATCTAGAGAAGAAAATAGATGTCGATAATTCAAAAGTTAAAATAAAGTTAAATAGCCTCTAAAATTGCCCTCGAATACTACATTCTTCATGTTAGCTTTAAGTCGTAAAACATGTGCTCCATCCATCTTGATGGTGAATTTCAGAGCGAAATATCGCATTTAGGTCATGGAATACTTATCTAACTATAGAATATACTATAAGAAAGCTATTTAGATAAAAAAAAAATCATGAAAATGAAAAGAGCCAAAATTTCCAAAATTCTCGTTTTTTTTCCAAAAAAAGCCGGCTTTTTATGTGAAAAAAACCATCGATTCAAAAAAGCTGGCTTTTTTGCATCTCTACACCAAACACCAAAAAAATACGAACACAAAGTTCACGCCCTATTGATTTAAACTGAACTAGGGCAACAGCAATGATACGGAATTGAAACGTAAAAAAGAACGAAAGAAAGAGGAAGCATTCTGTTGTGTTGTGTAAGAGGTATAATATGTGCTTTTCAGGAAATACCCACGACAATGTATCTACAGAAAGATGGAGTGAGACAAGAAAGATAGTATCGTCATAGTTGTGCTGCATAAGTGTGGAAAAGCTCCGCTGAGTGATTTTTTTAATTTCCTGATGCATCTGAAAATAAGAATGTGTACAGGTACCACAAGAGTCTTGTCTAATTCGAGACGACATACGTATAAAGCATTTTGCGGTCAACAGGACAGTGTCTGACTTCTGTACTGAAGGAGATGAGAAATCAGAGTTGAACGCTTAACTCTAGTAGTATGCCACAAATGACCATCAATACATTCTCTTTCGGGTGACAAACTCTTTGCCGTTTAATAAACAAAATTATAAGATCTATGTTCATATGTCTTCTGAAACCAGACAGACTGTTCCAAAAGTGTAAAGAGGCCACCACTCGGCACTAATAATGAGTTGTTGAGGTGTTGGTCACCAATCGATATTGTGCATCCCGCAATAGCTGAATGGCCGAGATGTTTAAAAGATGGTGCCTAAACAACAGAATGGTATTTCGAATGAACTGTTATACACTTATGTCCAAAATTATTGTCGCATGTCTATAAATATGTTGTTGTAGGAATATAATTTGATAACGAATTCGCCCGGTATTTCTTACAATGTTAGTATGTGTATAATCAGCAGACACACATATGTGGCAAATTTCATGTCAAAAGAGCAGTAAATACGTACAATAAAACTTTCTTGTCCATTTAACATCATTTTGTTTTACTCATTCTCAGGGGTGTAGCCAGCAGGTTTGTGTAGGGGGGGGGCGTCGTTTTTGAGGGGGGCCAGCTACAATGTGCAAAGCTAAAAAATGTATTGCTGCTAGTCTGCAAAACTAAAAACACTATTTTAGCTTCTTCTTCTTCTTCTTCTTCTTCTTCTTATTATTATTATTATTATTATTATTATTATTATTATTATTATTATTATTATTATTATTATTATTATTATTATCCATAAATTATATTCAAGATAGTTTTTATTATGCTTAATCCAGAACTACTGCCCGGGACCAAACGCTATACTTTTGTGCATAACTATAAAGGTAACCAAGAAAGTTCTGTCCCTTTTCGTGGAGGTCTGTGTTCAATTGGACCTCACATCGTGAGCTGAATGCGAGTGGAGATAAGGCGAAAGTCAGTTGTTGTTGTAGGTATATCCAACATACTACCTGGTTGTGGCAATTCAGACACACCATGAACTTGCATAAAGACAGAGGGAACATGGGACTTCCACAGAGCGTCATAGGAGCATGTATGCTGAACGAGTTCAAATGGAGGTCAAACGCCGCTGTAACGGGACAGAAGATATGCCAGGCCTTTGGTGAGAGTGTCGTGATGACGCAGACATTGCAGCGATGGTTGAACAAGTTTAAGGACGATGACAAAACACCCGAAAACACCACGTGCCAGAAGACCAACACATGTACAAAGAGGAACTGGGACTACAATTCAGTGTGTGGAGAAACCATTCGGCAGCACATCCATCAACTTGTGAAGCACTACAAGTTGGGTCGATGGGTCTCTCATATTTTGACTCCGAGTCAGAAGGCAACGCGGCAGTCGCCTGTGTTTATTTACTGTTTCGGAGCCATTTCTGGACAGAGCGTTAACATGTGATAAAAAGTGTGTCCTATACGAAGCTCCACGGCGTCGTCATCATTGGTTAGTGTCCCATGAACCGATTTCAAAACAACCGAAACCAGCACTGTACCAGAAGAAGGTCCTTCTGTGTGTTTGGTACATCGTGCATCGGAAACTGCTACCAGCTGGTCAGAGTATCAATGCAACTGTGTAATGTCAGCAGTTGAGCTGTGCTCAACAAAAACTGAAAACTCTGGAGGCATCACTTCTGAATTGCAAATGTGTCCTCGTTTACGGGACAACGCTAAGTCCCTCGTGGCTAGGATGACTCAGGACACCATTTTTCGCCTTGGATGGGAAACAATATTGCAACCACTATATTCCCAGCGTATTGCGCCGTCCGATTATCATCTGTTCCATTCTTTGGACAATCACATTAGAGGACGCCATTTCAAATCCCTAGTAAAAGTCCAAAATGCACCTGATACTTTCTTCGTTTCACGGCCCACCAAGTTCTACCGCGATGGATTCCATGGCCTTCCTGAACGTTTTCAGAAGGTCGTCGATGCTGATGGGGACTATTTTTCATCTTCCAGGTTAGGTGGCATATCGATGTTCGAAGGCGGTGTGTGAAAAAGCAACAACACGTTTCTTGGTTACCTTTATATTTAAATTTAAGACATTGTATACAGAACCTATCTATACAAGATTGATTTTCTTTGAAACTTCACTTAATTTCTTTACGGTTTCCTGACAAATATACTTATTTATTATTCGTGACTAAAAAAAAAAAAAACATAATTGTTTTATTACACTGACGAGGAAACGGTCTTAAGTGTAAACAACCGATTTGGCTGGGGTCCGGATATGTGTTACGGGAGACCAAAGTAGGAGACACGTATTTTGGCGTTTGGGCCCATACGCAGAAATTTCCGAAATTCGGGACCCCAAAGTGGCCCTACATGCTATAACTAGGAAGCGAATGACGTTACTTGTACACAACCGATTTGGCTGGGGTCCGGATATGTATTACAGGAGACCAAGGTAGGAGGCACGTATTTTGGCGTTTGGGCCCATACGCAGAAATTTCTTAAATACGGGGCCCTAAAGTGGGCCTATATGCTATAACTAGGAAGCGAGTGACGTTACTTGTACACAACCGATTTGGCTGGGGTCTGGATGTGTGTTACGGGAGACCAAGGTAGGATACACGTTATTTGACGTTTGGGCCCATACGCAGAAATTTCCGAAATACGGGGCCCCAAAGTGGCCCTACATGCCATAACTAGGAAGGGAATGACGTTACTGGTACAGAATGTTGGCTTGGGTTGGAATGTTATAATATATCCAAAAGTATGAGACTTGTGTTTGTTGTTAGGTCCCACAAAAAGAAATGTCGAATGTACAGGGTCCGATATTGTTAGATTTTCAATAAGGCCATGAAGTCGGCGTATGTGGTACCCATGCAATTCTGAACAGATGTTCAGCTGGCACGAGCGTCGAGGGGGATCTGCTGACCACGAGGGTGTCAACGGAGCGAAAGAATGTTTGCGTTTTTCGCTTGTATTTCTAACTTCATGGCCTTATTGAAAATCTAGCAATATCGGACTCTGTATATTCGACATTCCTTTTTGTGGGACCTAACAACAAACACAAGTCCCATACTTTTGGATATATTATAACATATTCCAACCCAAGCCAACATTCTGTACCAGTAACGTCATTCGCTTCCTAGTTATGGAATGTAGGGCCACTTTGAGAGCCCGTATTTCGGACATTTCTGCGTATGGGCCCAAACGCCAAAATACATGTCTCCTACTTCGGTCTCCCGTAACACATATCCCGACCCCAGCCACATTTAAGACCGTTTCCTCGTGAGTAGAAATAAAAGAGAGAGCGAATGAAACCCAAATGGAATAAAAAGCATTGTTTCTCACCAAATTTTCCATCCTCTATGTCTTTTAAAATACTTGTTAAAGCATATAAAAATACACTGTACTTACAAATCAGTTTAGTACTTTGTTTTATGGCTGTATTTGTAGTACCTTGTTAAAACGTTTGTCTTCAAACTGTCAAATATAAATCGCAGTAAATTGTGCAATCTGCTGTCACAAAAAGTATCCCATTTTTCGATCGGTATAAGGAAGAGATACTATACTATTTTTCGATCGGTATGGAAAAACAATATTTCTCCATACTATTTTACCATAAATTATTAATTGTCAATAAACTTTGTTATTTTTAAATGAATGAAGCGAGATAATTTTACTATTATGTTTTAAAAGTTGGTCATTTGGGGGGGCCAGGAAACCATTTGGGGGGGCCCGGCCCCGATGGGCCCCCCCTTGGCTACACCCCTGCTCATTCTAATTTTCGTATTTATAATTCTTTTCCCATGAAATTTACCACAAATATATTTCCCGATTATACACATAGTATCAGTGTAAAAAGTACCCTGCAAAATCATTATCAAATTATATTCTTGCAAGAAGACAGTTATAGATTTGTGACAATCATTTTGGACATGACTGTACAGATACATAAATTTAGGCAAACCACGAAATTATAGGCCTATGTCAATTAAATACTCAATCTACTTTACTTTTCTATCATAAAAATAGTTTGTAAGAGAGCTTTCGCCAGGATTAGGTACCACGACTTACCCATAGACTACTTATCTCATAATTAAAGTAATTTTTCATTCACTTATTTCTTCCAAGCCTCTAGAGCAGCCTTTCCCAACCTTTTCCACACTACGGCCCCCTTTAAAGTCTACAATACATGTGAAGGACCCCTTGCAACATATACGGTCGGTATTTATATTTCTTCGCCATACATATAACGGTGTGTGTGTGTGTGTGTGTGTGTGTGTGTGTGTGTGTGTGTGTGTGTGTGTGTGAGTGTTTTTGTTTTTCTTTGCAGTGGTATAATCGTGTTAGTGGTATGATGCCTACTCCGAAATCGGGTGGTCCTCGGTTTCAAACCTGGGGCCGGACACCTTGATTAAGATATTGCAAATATATAAATAAATAAATCCAGTACATAAATAAAACGTTTGGACCACAGAAAATAGCTTAGTTAAGGATTTTTGAAAAAATGAAATAATACCGAGCAGGAATTTTTCATTCCCTTTTTCCTTCTCTAAGACCTATTGTGCAGAAGAAGATTTTCGTTTGAAGATATTTTACAAAGGCATACTACATAAGTCTTTACACGCTTTTTGGCTCTGCCAGAATTAAAAAAAAAAATGTCGTTGGACTAGAGGCAACTTTTTGTAAGTTGAATATCACTTCTCACGTAAATTGACTTATTACTAATTCGATCATTTAACTTACAGTGGTGTATTTCTCACCACTGTGTGTGCCTTTCTCAGATTTGCTGCCGTTCCTCTGAGATCGTCTTGCGGACCCCAGGTTGGGAAAGGCTGCTCTAAAAGGTTACTTCCTCATAATATTCAAAGCTCTTCGTCCCACTTGATAAAATGAAACTAGTCAATCTTCTTTGCTTCTGAGAAGAACAGGTCAGTTCACAGGAAAATTAAGCCATTAAGTATATATATCTTACAGTTTCCACAAAATATAGAAAGCTTTCCAGGATCGAATTGGATGTGAGTTTAGCGTCTCTTTTCAGCAGCAAATCTATATGAGACATGGGTCTAGCTTAACGTAAGAGTTGTGTGCTAAGCAGATAGCCAAGAGGGACCTCCGTTAGTTTGAGAACTTTTACTATAGTTATTTCTTGGTTCTTTTACTTATTTCCTAAAGTTTAGTTTTAAGTCATAGACGAAATAAGCCATCAGTATATGTTTTATATTTTATTTCTATACAAAAATATACATTTTAATTTCTTGGTCATTAGAAACTATTGTTATCACAACTTTTACATACATTTCAATACAATATAACAGAACACACTGCACTATTTACAAATTTATATATATATATTTATATTTGAACAACAAGAAAAATAAACTTAGTACTTATCAACAGCTTTTGTGTGAAGTTTTTCTTTTAAAATATTTATATATATATTAAGTATTTACCTCCACCATAATGGAAAGTTGTAACAGAAATATTACTAATACTGGCCTCATAAAGTACTTTTTAGTATGAATCATGAAAAGTAAATGTGATAATTTGTCAGCGTCTAAAAGTGGACATTTCTGGTAATTGAAAATATTCCTTTTAAATAATTTATTGACAAACACATATTTTCATTGTACTTTGATGTGTGCTGATAGACATATTTAAAGAAAAGGTCTAAAATAATAGTTTTCATTTTTGAACAACGAAAATGAAACATAAATAAAATATTTATATTATATGAGACTAACGTGGCTGGTAGCTGAGAATGCAAACCGAGAGCAAGGAAACGGGGAGATAAGTACACATGGTTCTGTCTCACTTTTCTATCAGGGGTATAATCTACCCTATAGTAGGATGTTACCTTTACCAGCAAAGTACGTGACAGACCAATGTATTCTTCATAAGTGTCGATGTTACCTTCAAAATATGTCCAGTGTTCAGTAGCTGGGAAAATTATGTATTAATTATAACACTGACTTAGCAGAACTACAATTAGAACCTAGAAAACATATATACAAAAAAAGTATCATTTTTACTTTTTGTACGTGTAAATAGTTTATACCGTATATACGCATACATTGTTAAAACACCAAAGTAGTTATTCTTCTTGTATTAACAGGTCTTGAATTTATTGAAACATTTTATTCAAATTTGGGGTAAACTATTTTGGTATTTTTATTTTCTTTCTTCAAAATTGAGCACAAATTCCACTTCCTAGAGGCAATCATTCGAATTTCGACAAAAGATACAGAATTATGAGTTAATGTATCATTGAAACTAATCGAGTAAGGCTAACAAACACAAGTGGAAATTTAGAGCAATAAATGCTTTAAAATTTATCACTGGCATGCAGTAAGTTGATAAATGTTAATACATACACATGTTAATGGCAATAGCTCGACTAAAGCTGGGAAAGAATGAGATAAGTTGCTTTGATACTTTTTTATTGATAACTTTTGTGCATGAAAGAAACTAAAGAAGGATTTTAAACTTTTTTTTTTTTTTTTGTGAAATCATCAAGTAATACTTACAAATATTTATTATTTGGAAATCAAAACATGCACTACGTTTTCGAAAAGCAGAAAACTTATTGTGATATATCAGAATTTTTGTTTGTAAAAACTTTACTTCCTACTTTACGAAGTATAATATTCACATTATAGAACACAAGCCGATTACTTCAGCATTCTTGTGAAAATAAAATTCGTAAATATTTTAACTAAATATAAAGTTCTTAAACCGTTATAACCAGATTTTTCTCTTATCTAATCCATGTAATGTGTATTCAAAAAACATTTATGTCAAATTTGCTGTATGGTTTTTATCAATTAAATCGATTGCAAGAGTCACTACTAAAAGCGTTGCAAGTAATCAACCTTAGGGAGGCTAGGATCAAATGCAAATCTGACCTAACATTCGAGGTGTCCTTAATGTGATAAAAGAAGCCAATTGCTGTTTAAATAAAATAATAATTCTAACATCCAGATTATGCATTTTATATGCAAGGCATTTTTTAAATTTACGTATATGTTCTCAAAGCATTTAAAAATATACCATAAACCTTATATTGCACTAAACGGTATGTATTGTATGTATTTTATATTGTTTTTAAAATTATTATTATTATCGATTTTCTGAAAGATCAAGGGTGGTAAAATCATACGAATTCAAGCGAACTCATCTAATATGAATTAAACTTATCATGGTGTTTTTAATGTCTTCTTGGACTATCAGTCAGCTAAAGATATTATCGAGACCTGGCTGATAACCCGAGAAGACTTACTAAAATCACGTCGCCAGGAAATATTCAATTCTTTCTTATCATTGTAGTAGACAGTGGCCCTTATTCCATTTCCAGCCTTCACAAAGCAACGCAAAACGTGCAAAAATCAATAATGACTGCTATCTATTATCGCAAATTAAAGCGTAGATTTTGCGCTGTGTTGACTCAAACCGTCACGGAATGGGGTCCTTTGATTGGGGGCCTTTTACTGATATACAAGCGTACCCTAATGGTGTTCCCTAATTATGGGTCATGAAATTGAGGTTTGGACTTAAAAGTGAAATTTTGGCAAAACAATTTTAATAAAGATCTACGTAATATCAACCAAGTAAGACTTCTTTCCGCAATTGGGAAATTCATACTAGTTTTTAGATAAGTTATCACATTTACTTTTCAGTTTTTTTTAATCGTCCTTAAAGCTAATTCCGTGATGGCAGTAAAATATCATAGTTATAAAAGTAGTGCCACTCACATGCTTGAACGCATTTTCAACCTTACTCACTTAAATACCAGGTCCCAAAGAAACGGGATGCAAACGAAGCTTTGGAAAATTTAAGGTACAATATAGTACCATCTCTTTTCTATCGTACATATAATACAATGTTAATATTTTAAAAAATTCAAATCTGTAAACACAATCATACCTACAATCACTTTAACATAAATACATTACATATTTACATGCTTTTATGCATATGGAATGTACAAATTTTAATTATAAAGGCGGAAAGAACCAAAAGTTAATACTACTGTGGATTAACTTAAGATCTTATCAATATTTTTGTTTCACACCACTAACAAATAACAATCAGAATTATTTTCGTCGTCGTGTGTTTTGTGTTTTCATCCTACTTTCTTTACATGTATTGGAACTCGAGAATTTGACTGCATTTCTAAATTTGACAAATTATAATTTGATACCTGTTACTTTTCAAATTTTAGAAAGTTAGCTATACTATTCGCCAAATATTAAAACGCTTTATTGTATAATAATTATATTACTGCGATCAGAATTTTTGCACATTAACATACCACGCACATTAAATGTTACAATTTCAACACTGGGATTGTGTTGTGTTCCGTTCAATAGTAGTTGGACATTGTACCAACAACTGGTATATGGAAAAATATATTGATTTACAAATAATAGATTAGACATCACTTTTAGAAAAAAAAAAGTAACGAAAATTAACCACTCTTGTACCAAAAGAGGAGACAATAAGTATGATAGACAATACATTTTTTAAAACCTTTTTTGAATAGTCAGTTCCTATTGAGTAGTCTTGTGCTAAAATATGGACAGTTATCTTAGTTTGAAGTCTCTCTACTATTATATAGAACTTTCTTCTTTGCTTTCAAGCCTTCGTGTATCAAAGTACTGCACGTCCTGACATAATTGACGGACTTAACTACACTGTTTGCTGTTTATTTCATACGTGTACTTTTGAAACAGTTATAAATTATTTAAAAATGTAAATATTCAAAGTATCATATCATATCTATTATTAATATCGCATATCCAATTATTAACTTTTTAAAAATTAACATACACATGGCGAAAAAAAAGGATCGGTATCCTCGCTATTTCTTTAAAGAAGAAAAGATCTACAAATCTATAAGAACTTCATTATTTTGATTATGATAATGATGTACAAGTTGAAATATAGCATCTCGTTTCTTTAAAATCATTTTTGCAAAATCCTCGTACATTTATCATTAATTGCTTCTTGTGGAAAAATAAATAGAGACAAACTAAGAAAGTTCATTACGTCCAATCTAATCTGTTAAGTTTATATACGAAACTTTTAAAAATATTTTCAATCACAAATTCATTACAATTGTTATTTGTGTTCATGGCCTAGTATATAATACATATATATAAAGTAAAATGACTATTAAGTACTAGAATATAATTGACTATAATTATATTTGCCCTGAATATGGATTCTCTGTTTAACAATATACAATCATTTTTTAACATACTCAGAATTATGACACACATAATAGAAAACAAAACAAAACAATCTTCTACGAACACTTCAGTCTTCTGTGATGTTATTTCACAATTGATCGGAAAATAATTAACTAGATATCACAACGCAACATCACGATATTTTTGCAAATCGTCCGATTCTGCACCTAAAGAAGTTTTACTGCCATTCGATGGAAAAGGCTGCTGAAGGCTTATTTTTTGGAATGAATATCGGTCACAGTTCATACGGTTAAGTGTAAGTTCGTCCATGGACGTGGCCCTCCGTGGGCCAAGGCATCTCATATATTTACGCCTGTCCAGGCTCTGTGTTGCATAATCTGGATGAATATAGTCCATATAACCTATTGACGCTGGTCTTGACGGCAAAGGATAATTCCAAAAGTCACTATTTCCATTGTTAATATGATTTAAACCGACTAAAGACCGTGTTCGTGTAATGGCTAAGCTGTCCTTTGTAGCGAACCCATTGGAACTGAGGCCGACGCCTGCAAGGCCCATTTCGTTTTGTGTGTGATTAGAGAAGATTCCGTTAAATGAAGAAGCATTGAATTCACTGCCTTTGTCGAAGAAAGCAAAGCGTAGAGTATTGAGAGGAGTAAGAGTCTGGTCACCTATCAGGCCATTCGCAGGAAGAGATCCTCCAAAAGGTAACGATCCTCGCTGAGCCATTTGTAACTGAGATGCTGAAGAAGCAGACCTATAAAATCGTTGAAAGAAATAAGTTTGGATAAGTAACACTCAACAGAGAAAACATGTAACATTTTCAAGTAAGTAGAATCGTGGTTGTGGCTTATGCACACAGATAATTCGAGACATTAAAACTAATCTTACTTTATTGTTTCCAGTGAAAATAAAAGTAACAAAGTGTAATAAACATAAATTAGGTTGTTTGAAAGTCCCGCACCACAGGAAAATAGTAAATATTAATTATTTTCACTATTTTGTTGTAGCGAATGATGCTGTCACGCAGGACGAACGTGTGAAAACAGTAGCGTAGATAGAATTTTTTAGGGGGGCCAATGAAGGGCCAAGAAAATTTTGAGGGGGCCATCTCCAATTAATGAAAAATTTTATTCATATATATATATATATATATATATATATATATATATATATATATATATATATATATATATATATATATGTGTGTGTGTGTGTGTGTGTGTGTGTGTGTGTGTGTTTTCAAGGTGAATGTTTTCATCTTTGTTGTTCATGATTTCACTCTTTTACAGTGAAAATGTAAGAATTTACTACCTCAAATAACTAGGATACATTAATACAGTTGATTTCTAATGTAAGTAAGTAGTTATTTAATAAGGGACACATATTGAATAGTCACAGATATGATATTTAGCTTGTAGGTTTCTAGGGATGTGTTTTTGTAGACGAAAAGATCAACGAAATTTATCAAGAAATCAATTTTGGTTTTCTCTCGTCTTCATAGAACTTAATTGTATTTAAGATGATTTTGAGTTCACATTTGAATATTTCCAGATCACTTCCATAATTCTGGGCCATAGGCTCCACAATGTTGTAATTTAGAAAGTTTTCACTTTTTGGATGAAGAGCGGTTATTGATCTAATGATTTTGCTACATAATCCAAAGCGTTTTTCCGTCTCAGTGACCGCCTTATCAATAGTAGGCAGAAAAATATCTCTTGGTATATTATCTTTAGAAAATTCGTTTCCTGCCTGCAAGAAGGAAGAGATTCATCCAAAATGAATTTGTGATATTTCGATGGCGAATGTCTAGTTCCTTTCCACGAGGAACCGCTATAATCTATCTGTTTCTGGCTCTGGAATTTCAAGATCATTTTTTTGCATATCTCCAAACATTCTTGATAAAGTTCGAATGTTGTTCGTTGAGAGTCATATTCTCCAGACCTCATCTTCGACAGCGTTTGAACTAGTGAATCTTACAAGAATCAAACCTTCTGACATGTTTGCATTTACTTGTGATAAGACGAAGCTCAAAGTTATAGCATGGTAGAGGTCATCTCAAATTTTACCAGATCGAAAACATTCCCTCTCGTACAGATCACACAAATTTGCCGGATGGAAGGATTGAAGTAAATAAATATCACAAGTTCCAGATTTGGTTTAGTACCGCATAATAATATAAATAGTTGTTTGGTAAATAAACTTTATTAATAATAGCAATAATAAAGTAAAAAGTTATGGACAAGGACAAATGTTCTTAAGAGACAAATGTCGCACAGAAACGGGAAGTGAATTCTAACAGGACACTGATTTGCCGTCCCAGCCCACTTTAAATTTTAAGCTTTGCTCTTGAAGTTTAAGGTACACTTTAAAGTAAACTGCCATAATTATCATGTATTCTTAATATTTCAGAAAAATGTCCCGATTTCAGGCTCTAAAAATACAGTAGCCTAATCAGTGACCAACCTAGACATTTGGTCCCCAGGGCAAATTTTGCGATTAGCATCCCCTTCTACATCTACACCAATAAACACACAAATTAGTTTGCTGGCGCCCGGGGCAACTGCCCTAGTTGCAACAACTTGTTTTGATCTGGCCGTAGTTCAATTATTTTTGGTTACTTTTACCCTTGAGCTCTATAACTGAGTAATGAATGTGCCTTTACTTTATTAAAATGATGAAGTGAACGCTGTTCTGCATAATTCCTACCATGTAATTTTCTCAGAAATGCTTAATGCTTAATTTTCTCTTTGAAGCATAAAGAGGGTGTGTTTTTTCTTTTCCTAATATTAAATAGTGTTAGTACAGACACTTCAATTGGGATTCCTTACAGCAAAACAAGTATACGTGGTCTTTTTCTTTCTTTCGTTTGTTTACCTTCACTAGTTTTTAGAATTTGGCGTAAGTTCAAATACACAAACACTTCACACCCACACCGAATAGCCAAAGCTCAGCGTTAGAACATCAGCTTAAGATTCGGAAAATAATGTGATCGATCTCTCGTGGATAAATATTCGACTGAAGAGATTACCAAGATTCTTCCTCGGTGCCACTAGGGAAATGTTTATGGCCCTATTGACTCATTTCCCTCATTTCTATCCTCTGAGTCTCGGATGTTTCAAACCCTTAAAATTCAAATGTAGTTGAAATAACAACGCTACTATACTGTAGTCGATGCTAAATTAATATTGTTAGTTTTGAGATTAGATTTGAAGGGGGGGGTATTAATTAGTATATCATGTTGAAAATTCATGTCACCAGTGATTTACTGTTCTGCATAATTCCTACCATGTAATTTTCTCAGAAATGCTTAATGTTTAATTTTCTTAGAAATACATACGTTGACGAAGAACAAATATAAATCTGTGATAGAAACTGGTATTTAGTGACTGAACTTACTGAATGGAATATCTGTGGAACGGTCCCACAAACTCCTGATATATCTCTGATTACTAAACATCAGATAACGGGATGGTACAACCTGGTCACGGCAGTAACTACCACTTTTTCACGAAATAGCATTACTGCCGCGACCAATTTGTATCACCTCGGTATCAGTTTGACCACCGCTAGTACTTTCGTACTAGATCTAGTACTTTTTATAATATTTTAATGTTCAAGTACGTTCACCAACAAATCTAGTACTTTTCACCTTCTCTTTTCTTATAAATATACATTTGGGAGGGAAAAAGAAATCTCATGAAAATGTGACAATGTACAAAAATTTATCTGTTCCTGGTAACCATTTCTTCTTCTTCTTTTTTTTTATTCAACAGTAGTATTTACAAGAGTGAAATTGGGACATAGGTGCTGTCCGTTCGTCTCCTCCACCGAGAAGGAATTTTGGCAACTTATAGTTCATTCTATTGGGGAAAAGATGAAATACAAAAGTGTCAAAGGACGAAGGGTTAAAACTAGTAAATGACTACAGGAACTAGTAAATGACAACAATGTTACATAATTGGTGATTTGTTTAAACAGTAAGCTATTAAGGAATTAAAGCTCGATTTTCTCAGTAAGCCTATTTTATGATTTCTTGTTTTCTCCAGACATTCTGTATATTTGTCATACCTGTGTTACTTTAATGGTTTTACAGTGAGTTCTAATACGACAATTAAGCAGGGATTCCGCCACGATTCTTAGTTTGGGGGTGTAAAGTCAAAATTGAGAAGGTGTAAGTGTTTTGCACGGTTTGTATCGAGTTTTGACTGAAATAATAATAATAATAATAATAATAATAATAATAATAATAATAATAATAATAATAATAATAATAATAATAATAATAAAGTTGGTGATTCTTTCAAAAATGTGGGTGGGGAGGAGAGGGGAGCTGCCGGAAACCTTTCAAGAAGATACTAATATCGTAAAATGTCACAAATAGGGTGAAACAGGAGCAGATATAATTTTAGTACTTTTCCCCCAGATCTAGTACTTTTCTCCCCAGATCTAGTACTTTTTTCTGCATAGACTAGTACGAAATATTTTTGCTGGGTGGTCACACTGCTCGGTATCTTACCTGATTGTAGATTGTAGCACTAGTTTTGCGATAAACTTCGGAATTTCTAAAGTTGTAGCAATTTTGGGATTAAACTACAGTTAAACTCATTTAAAAGAAAATATTCGTGAACGATTTATTTAAAATCACTGATTTTTGTTAGCCTCATTTCTCCAGGTTTTAGTTAGTAATATAGATCCACCAAGCGCTGACTCCGTTTTCCTTGGAGATCGCTAGTATCGCTTGTTAACATCACAACAGAAGGTTTCTACTGAGTTGTCAACAGCTAAGAGCGTTAGGAAAATAGACGTACTAGAGACAAGACCAGAAGGTAGTCAAGAAGGACTAATATCAGTAGCAAATAAGTGTTAGTAGTATTCAGTATCTTAATTTTCTCGAACGATTGGAATACAAACAACAGAGAGAATGATAGAAATAATAAAAGCTTCTGTTCTATTCTTTTACCGTATATTAAACAAAACGGCTCGATATTATTTGATAACAATAATACCAAATTATTTAATGGATGCTATTCATTTGTTCTACGTCGCCATAATCAATGTAAATTAATTACTTATTGTACGAAGACTTCTTTCGTCCAACACAAGTGTAATGTTTTACTGCAGTGCATGCTATTTGTAAGTAAGCATCTCTTATTTTAGTATGGCTTTCAACATCGAAGCCATCAACTTTAGAATGCCGACTGATTTTGCTTTCCCCCCCCCCCCTCCTTTCATTGTCGAAAACAAAGAAGTTAACCAGATAAGGGACAGAGGTTAAAAAGAACTTTCAGATGGTGGGGTCAGTGTATGGACCACACATATTTCGATGAATTAGATCTTGCTGTACTACAAACAAAAACGAGTCTGGAGCTTTTTACTCGGAACGCAGATCATTGTAACATACAGTATTCTGCAGTTGGTAACTCTGTTGTCGAGAGATGTTTCAGTAGTAGTTTCACTTGTGGTTACTATCAACTCACCGTTTGTCGGCCTATAGCAGTATCACTCTCTGTGAAGGAACCACTAGGGTGGCCAAGAATTTGAGCAAGGGTGCCTGGCCCCCCAGGCCCTCCCTTGGTTCCGCCACTGTGTGAAAATAATACTACTGTGTGAGCGTAAAGATTACTCACACGGAGATGTTACCAGTTATGCAATCTCGAACGACAACCAGCATCCCAAATCACTGTGGGACGCTTGCTTATGACCACACAAGAATCAAGGACGTATGGGAAGCAATTAACCCATGTAATGCACCACTATTATTGACATGTGCTATAGCGCATTATATTATATGCAATAAGGATTTTGGTCTGCATCATATAATATAAATTTAAAAATGTGAACCACGCCACTGCCCCAATTGCAACACCTTCGTAGATTTAAAAAAAAAAAAAAACGGATTACACGGTTTGTAGTGCAAAAGCAGCGCCGGCAGACATCCACGTCACTCAAGTGTGAATGATATAATAATAAGAGCTTTAATATCTGCAGTGCTCCCAGCAGTGAGGGAACCGAATGGATGTAGCCGTTCAGATGGAAAAAGACCTGATGGTATGACATTAGTACCATGGAAGAAAAGAAAGGCATTGATTTGGGATTTCACATGTTCAGATACTTATGACCCCTCCAACCTTCAATATTCCTCAGTACAAGCTGGACTCTTAGCTGCTCGAAGAGCAAAAGAAAAAAGGAATAAATATAGTAATCTACCCATAGCAATTGAGTCTAGCGGTTCTTGGGAAGAAGGCGGCCTCAAATTCATAAATGAAATCGGCCACCGTCTATCAATTAAATCAGGAGATACTCGAGCAAAATCGTTCCTGATTCAACGCATTAGCATAGCCATTCAACGTGGGAACGTGTCGGCTATTATGGAAACGTTACCCACCTGTAAAGAGCTAGAAGAGGTCTTTCATCTGTGATTGCAGAGCACGGAGGTTTGGAGTAAAAACAAATCATTGGTGCAACAATTTATGTAACAACCGAGCAAGGAGTATGGAGAGACAGCTCACAGTCCATAAGTTTATATGAAAAATTACGGCAGAATGCTGTATCATACGTCAAGACAGTGACATAACATGACCTGTTGGCGCCATTGAAAGCAGAGCCAAACAGTATGGGAACATAGGTGTGTATGCGAGCTGTGGTTTCTTGGAAAATATCTCTGATCATACTGAACGGGTAGCAATTCGAGGAGTCATGTATGTTAGGAAGCTTTCTAGGAAGCTTTCTGAGGCCAGCAAAGCGAAACAAGAGGCACGTAGAACAGGCGAATAAGAAAGTAAAGAGACAGACAAGAGTTTAAGCGTTCTTGATGTTAGTAAAATTGTAAATCATGAAATATTTTGTAAAATGTTTCCAATATTATTGTTCTCATAGTCTATGTTTCTACATATATATTGTTAAATTGTCTTGCATTGTTAAATTTGTCTACATGCTTGTGTTGAGTTCCTTTTTCTAGTATAAACCATTCTGTAATCTCTTGAATTCTAATCAAATAATAAAAATAGAAATACAATAAAAGAATTAAAAATATCTATTTTTCGAATCGAAATCAACAAAATATATTCTAGAAAGTAAAAATGGAATGTTAAGCACATATAATGAAGACAGCTACCCTATTACAGAGTTAACAGGGACGTACGCAATGGGGCTCTTGGAGTTCATGATCAAATGATCTCAATGATCTTGTTCGCATTTTGTGCTAGAAGTAAAGCCGTAGATTACCTAAACTTATAGTATGAAAAGAAAAACTTATTAACTTTCGTTTTAGACATTGTTAGAGGCCTAATAAAACGGTTTGACCGCTAGGCGCGCCTAAGCGTTGTGAGCATGTAAGAGAAGCTCCATCAAATCGATTGCAAAGGAAGGCAGGAAGCTTGGTATACTATAGTGAATAATGTGGGAAGTGCTGTGGAAACCACCTTTGCTATATGATCTTCATGATCTGAAGAATCAGATCACAGCGGGTGGGGGTAAAATTGACCAGGATATACTCCGACGTGTGCGGATGGAGTTGGAACTACCGTGTTGATATGTAATTAAAAAAAGAGCATATCAAGCATTTACAACAATTATAGCTAAAACTTGGTGATTTTTCTTCATATTATATGTTTCAATGCTCCACGCTTTATACTTTCAGTACAAGAAACGAAAGAAATCGAAATTACTGGTATCATTTGTAGTACCTTGTATAATATTCTTACTGTAGCTCTTTAGCGCCGCGGTGGATCAGAAAGCGTTCCTTTGGTGTGAGGTTCCTGCTCCAATTCGAGCTCTCACCAAATGAACTTTGTGGTGGACAGACACCATGTGCGTTGGTTTTCTCGTAGTTCTTCCGTTTCCCCCACTTTCATCATTCCCCCATTTCATCCATCTCATCATCACCGTCTCCCGTAGTCTCGGTTCATAACATGGGACGTTAAAATAGAAAAAAAGTATTATAGTTCTTTATTCAATCGCTGTGACTACGACAACCAACAACTACCAAATGATGACATCGTTAATTACATAAACTCGGGTTTTCATTAAATGCATCCATCACTACGTACGTACATTAAACAAACGCCCGTCTTTTTACAACAAAAATATCTGGCACCATACAACGCATGATTATTTGCCAAATCTTTAATACCCTACACACCAAAGGGAGGAAAAGGGAAGAAGACAAATTCATACCAGAAAGCTTAACAGAAAGATGGACTTCCTCATCCCTCAGTTCAAAGATTGTGCGATTGAATGCTACCAGGTCAATTTATGCATTCTCCTGCCAAATGCCCCGATAGACGTCACCTTTACGTATATATTTTTGTATGTTGGGTAGGAAAGATTGCGTGATACAGTGTAAATTAGAGTTACGACAAAGGAGGAGATTACTACAAGAAGGATCGCTTATAACAAATTGGCCTAAATAGGTTAGTCCAGGCACGTAGCCAGGATTTCGTAATAGGGGGGGTCCGAGACATGAAATACTGTGGTTGTCACACCAGAGTTCGATTATTCTAAACTATTTTATTGGTAACATACATTGGTTCGTTTAGTCTGGATTTCGCAGTGGGAGGGGGGGGGAGGGCGTGTAACATGAAATATTGTGGTTATCACACCAGGGGCTTGATCAATCTAAACTATTCTACTACCAACACATATTGGTTTGTTAGGACAAGAAAATGAGGACATGTTAGTAAGTATTTTAGTAGCAAAGTATGAGGAAATCTCGAATAAAAGAATATTAAAAAGATTTTAAAAGATTTTACAATATCTACATTTCTTCTTCTGTTCATTCATATTTAACAATTTTCCTTTCATTATGACCTCAACTATTTAAATTAAAAGTACGTATCCAATAATGTAAAATATTATATAGACTAATATCTGCGTTCCTTTCTCTGTTGAATCAAATGTTAACAGAACTTGCTTTCCATATAACTTTTTGTTTCTCATATTCTGTCAACTACTGTCTGTTCCAAATGACAAGTTAAAGGAGCAGTTGAAAACCTTTTCTGAAATAACATGTTTGATCTACAAAAAAGCGATTATGAAGAATTAGTTTTATTTTTCGCTTTTTATTTTTAACGCTGATTCTTCCTATTTCTCGTTTCTTTTTGTTTCATCTTTCATTAATTTTTCTTTAATTTTTGGTCTTGAAGGGGGGGGGTCCGGACCCCCCGGACCCACCCCTTGGCTACGTGCCTGGTTAGTCAGACGAGTATTCTGCAAGAAGCAACAATTTTTTCAGCAGTCAGGTTGGTGAAAATCATATTGATCAGTACGAGAACTTGAAACCAATTGCAAGGGTGAACAGAGTCACTTTTAACGGCTGGAACTTGCAGGAAACATTATTTTAGTTTGCGAAAAGGAAACAGGGGAAACTGTGTTTGTGCAACGGTCTATCACAGGACAAAATATTCCAGCGGTAAATATCTCTCTACCTGCCGGCGGGTGATATCCTATAAAAGAATATTGCCCATGACACTAACAATATGGGAAGGATAGTTGTAGCAAAAAAGTTGGAATAGGAACATGGAATATGTCCATCATAGGAAATTTTAATGCTGGCGTGAAGAAAGGCTTGGAAGATAGTGTAGTTGGCTCATATGGTTTGGGCGAAAGAAATGAGAAAGGAGAGGAACTTAATGAATTTTTGAAGACAGAATTTACTTATAATAGGAAGCACTTGATTCGATCAGCAGAAAAGAACAAAAATATATACATAAAAGTCGCTAGTGCGTGAACAGAGATATCAAGAAAATATATTACAACTCAGGACAGATTTCGGAACAGTTTAAAGAACGCACAGATTCCCCAACACCAATATCATCTGAGATCATGACATTGTGTGCTTGCCGAAGAGGATATCAATTGCAAATGTACTAAAAAGAAGAATAAACTAGAAAACAAGTTGATGTTAGAGAGTCTGAACATCAAAACAGAAGAAAACAAGATGATGTTAGAGCGTCTGAACATCAAAACAGAAAGTTTTTATAGTCGGAAAATATAAATATGTAATAATGCGCGGTAGTAGCATATTTAAATTTTGTATGCATGAGGCTGTAAAACAAGTAGTAAAGTATTGCAAACAGAAAGCAGCTAAGAAACTCTGAGTTAAGGTATAATAGTGAAAAAGTTCTGAAAGCTGTTCCGAAGATGGGAAAAAGATCTACAAGAAGGTAAATATGAACTTCGAAGGTAAACAGACATATCAAGAAAGGATTCTACCAAGTAGAGAAACAAGGAAAATATCTCGGAAAAGTGAAATAAATGGTTTGTTTGAATTTAACATCTTTTCGAGTATAAAAAGGTTATATGAGACGTGATCTACAGCTTAATGTGATATTACAACATGAACTTCCACTGAGAACATAGGCCTCTCGCTCCGAAGGCTCGTAAGCAAACCTAATGCTTGAACTTAGCTCCCGACTTGCAGCACAAACGATGGTATTAGTGCCATTCGTTACTGCATCGTTTGTGCTCATTTGTGCACGAAGCCCCATCGTTTGTGCTTTATTAGTTCCGGAGATATAAGCAGAAAACCGGTAGGACACCAAGTTCACGCTGGCCCCAACTTCAAGCACAAATAACAAAAATAGTGTCCTTCGTTATGCATCGTTTGAGTTTCAATAGTTCCTGAAGTAAAAAAAAAAAAAAATGAAAGCAGAGTTTTCAATAAAATGCTTAGATTGCTTCCCTACGTGAAGCAGAAATCATAGGATTAGTTCTATTAGTTAGTGCATTGCTTGTATTCGTTCGTGCACGAAAGTCTATCGTTTATGCGTTACTAGTTCCGGAGACATAAACAAAAAACGGTATAGGGTTTAGGTTCACGCTGGCCCTCCAACTTCAAGCACAAACGATAAAAATAGTTTCGTTCCTTATTGCATCATTTGTGCTCGTTTGTGCAAGAAACCCCATCGTTTGTGTTCCAAAACATCCTGAGATATAAGCAAAAAACTGAAAGAAGAATTGGAAACGGGATACAAATTATTGTTACTTCTTTTTAAATAAAATGTTTATGTTACTTCTACACGTGAAGCACAAAGATTGGATTAGTGCCATTGGTTAGTGTATCGTCTGTGCTCGTATGTGCAAGAAACCACATTGTTTTATTTAGTTTCGGGGATGTACGCAAAAAACTGATAGGGGACCAAGTTCATGCAGACCCTGACTTCGGAAACAATTATTTTCTTCTACTTGTAAAATTTTTGAGTGGACTATATAATTTCATGTAATGAAAAATTTTAAACAAAATATTGAAACTAAAATTTGTAAATAAATACAGTATTTTCCAAAGCTCTTCAATAAGTGCAAACAATTTTCAAACTAAAACATTTAATAAAAAAAATTTTAAAATCTTTCAATGTGTGCAAAGTTTAAAACTTGATAAATCTTAAACAAAGATGCTGAAACAAAATTTAAAAACTGTATTCAAAAGATTTTAAATAAAAGTTTTCAAAAACTTTTTAAAAATTCAAAATTTAAAGTTAAAAGTGGCAATTTTTTTTCAAAACTTTTATATGAATGTAAGATTTTTAACTAAAAAACTTAATTTAAAAAATCAAAAATTTCAAAGAGTGCGAAATTTGCGAACCTGAAACAAATTGAACAGATCAAAAATATTTTAAACAAAAAGTTTCGAAAATTTCAAAATGCTCAGAAAGTCAAACTGCACCAAAGATATCTTTTCACTAACGACATTAGATTATGACTTGTAAATCAAGTTCGAAGGATCAAATTGTTGTTATACATATCAAAAGGTTTTAAAAATGACCTATCCTCTTTCAAGCCCTAATTTTTCCTATCAATTACCTTAGACCATTTGTAGACTGAATACTAAATCCGTGCTAAGTGTCAAAACGAAAACATTGAGTAAACAGCCGAGACATTACTTCAGAACTGATGGGACATATAGGCACGCGCATTCTTTTGGAGATTATTTGAACTACTTCCACTGTGGATAATAGATAGCCAGTTTTTCAAGTAGTGTTAGGCACATAGGCCATATTTTGACATTATACCGAACTTTTCCATTTTGACACTTAGCACGGATTTTATATTCAGTATACATTTGTCATAACTACAATCCTAAGGATCAACAAATTTTCAGCAATTGAAACAGTTTTTAATTAAAATTTCGAAGTGATCAGTGAATCAGATTGCACCAAGGATATTTTTCTATTAATGACCTAAGACTGTGAGTTGTGATTAAATTTCAAAGTGTGTAATTGTGATACTTATATATTAGTCAGTTTAATAATTTCATATCTGATTCAAGTTCTAAAATTTTCCTAAATTTCCTCCGCTACGTATAAAGTTTCGACTAAAACTAGAGACTTTCAAAATACAGGTGTGGAATTTTTTTTTTTTAAAAAAAAGCGTAAATTAACGCACCTTCTTAGATTAGTGATAGTATACGGTTGGGAAGCACTTTTTCCATTCATGTAGCCTGTAGAATTAACAAATGCAGCATTCTGATATCCTAAAGTTCCATTTTTCATATGGCCATTTCCAACATTGGCACTGTCGGTAATCATAGAAGCCTTAAATAGAAAAATAAAATATACTAGACACATTAAAACTTATTGAAAGTAAAATAAGACAAAAGTAAAAACTATTATTATTATTATTATTATTATTATTATTATTATTATTATTATTATTATTATTATTATTATTATTATTATTATTATTATTATTAATCCGTGTTACGGTTCCTGCAATAGACTGTGTATATCTTATTTGGCAATAGAATATGTATTCTTTGGAATTTTATTTATTTAAGTTAACAAGATATAATAAGGAACATTCAAATAAAATTTATTGTATTCTCATTAGAATCTATATATATGTTATTGGATGCTAAACTCTTACAACATTTCAGTATTTTATCTTTATGGCTTTTTCAATGCAGATTAATGAGCTGGTGCCACAAAAGTATACACAAATGATGAAGTATTGGTAGTGATTTGGTTTTCTGAGTTTAAATCAGTAATTTGTGTGTAAAGAAATTTTGAGCACCTATACGAAAAATTTCTTGTTAATAATTACACATTTATGTCATTATTGCATACATGAAGGAAAAATATAGGGTAAAAATCTTTATTATTCTTTTTCTTATTATTAATACTAGAACTAATATTACTATTATTACCATTAATGAAATTGCTTTATTTAAACCAAATTAGTACGAAAAACTGTTAACACGCATTGATGTATCATTATTTTATTTTAAAAAGTTTAATTAAGCCCGGAAAATTATACCGTAGTGATAAGGGACTACATGGAAAATCAGATTGTACGTCATTTCATTATGTTCAGTAAGGTAACATATGATAAAAACATCCTTGTTATATTTGAACAACCCAAATATTGAAGCCGTGTCAGCAGTTTCTCTTTCAGAAGCAAAATCCTTTACGAAAAAAAGGATAACGAAAATGATAATTTTTGACTAACCCTCCTCACAACTAATCCACTTAATGGTTTTATAAGACTGCAGGTCAGACACTGCTTCTCTTGTAAAATGAAAAGTTTCCAAAATATCTTACATTCATTGTCGTTTCTGATTATTAGGTAATTCAAAGTACAGTTGAATTGATTATTGCAGGAAGGATCCGAGCCACATTTTCAAAATTTGGTTTATGAACGTTTCCGATTTTCTAAGGGTAACGCAGCTTTGTGTATAGGAAGGGCAGATGTCGAAGGTGTTACTCGGTGTAAATGCAACATTGAACAATAGGCTGAACGTAAGAAAGATATGGAGTCCTGGATTTTAGTATTTTGTTCTTTAACACTCGTCCAACGGAGATCGGGTCATTGTTTACCCATAAGTGTTTTACTTTAACTTTTTCTCCTATTTCTTCTTCCTTTTTTCAGTCATCGGTCTTCTAGGTATGCTCACGCTCGTATTTATATATTGTGCGCCCCTGTGCTCTAAATAATTTGCCGGCCCAGCACAAACTTATGTTTCAAACAAGGAAACAAGCGTGATTGTGGAAACATGCCAGCTCTTGTTGAGTAGCAGTTTACGTATGACAAATTACAGAAGTTACAACGTAATTTTAAATGGCCTAGTTCTCTCAATGATGATTAAGATGAGGTGTTCTGCCTGAAGATAGGTGTTTGACCCGAAGGTCCCTGGGCAAGGTGAGCCCATGGTAGTTTGCCATTGCCTTTCATGGGATGTGATGACGTACCAAGGACGGGACCTATAGCTTAACTTGGGATCCGAACCACTTGTGCTCACACAGGCAATCGAACCCGGCACTCCTTGATCACAAAGTAACGAGCTTAGCCACTCATCCATTGGGGACACATTCTGTAATTAATAATTTATTCATATAGGTTTTCATTTACTGTCGGGAGAAAATGCATTCTATTAATTCTTAATCTGTCTGTCTGTAGCACTTTTCAACTCGAGAACCATAATAAATAGAAATATGAAATTTTAATATATTTTAAAGCTCTAAGAGAAATTATGAAAATGACCTGTTCCAGGTCCCTAGGTCACACCTGAGCTGAGTTATGGAGGATGCAAAATCTCTATAAGAATAACATGGGGTATTTTAAAAATAATCGAAAATGAGCAATATTAGAGTTGAATTTGTAGTTTTTGAGGTGGCTGAGATGAATATTGACAGTTTTAATCCGATTCAACTTTAAGGTCATACTCCACTCCACCAAGAATCCACTCCGTGTCCCTCGAGGGGGCGTGATTTTAAAAGTAATCGAAAACGACAGATGTTAGTGTTGAATTCATAGTTTTCGCGGTCGCTGAGTTTAACAGTATCAGTTTTCATGATGTTCAATTTCATCCTCACCCCTTGGAGTGGAGTAGGGGAGGATGACTTTTTAAAACTAATCAGATAAGCTACCTAATTAGTAACTACTGTAATTAGAACGAATTAAATGCATCAACATATTTTCTCGCGCTTGCGCGGGACTCTGTGGGTTGCTACTTTTAAATATTACTTTAATGTGAATCTTAAAAAAATACAAAATTTTGCCGCCCCCTAAATTCTGCCGCCCTGTGCTCGAGCACAGAATAGCGCTTACCTCAATATGGACCTGGGTATGCTTCTTTTAACCTACATACCATGCAGTATCATTTCTATTACACTAGCATTCTTTATTTGTCAACCACAAATAAACAATTCTTTGTCTGGGTCTTCAATGACCCGGTCATCGCTGTTTGCGTGAAAGATAATTTATTTGTCTTGTCTACATCACATCGTCCGATTTGTTGCCATTTTTGTCATTCTGCATGATCATTTCTACTCTTTACTCATTTCCTTAGAATGCTCCGACATGTCAGCAGTCTTGCCAGGTAGCAAAAAATTCTCACAAAACGGGAAATTCATATGTGACGGGGATGCGGGATATTTCCTTCCAAATATGTAGTATACGAGATAAATTTCTTGAAAATATGTATCAATGGAAACGCATGGTACAACTTTTGTTATATATTATATGCATGCATATGTGGGTGTGTTTGTGTGCATTATTTTTTTTGGCGGGAATCATATTGAATCATATTAAAAAATTTCGTGTCTACGGACGGGAAAATTTTCCTTCACGAATTGGTAACACTGGTCGTCAGAGTAATTATAAAACTAGGGGGACCAGAAGGCCCTATATATTTTGATAAATAGACCAAGACCAACAGTGGTGGGTCTAGCCTGGGCTGGGGAGCCTAGATCCCCAGTTTTTTGAATGGCAAAAAATAGTTGAAGATATTATTTAAATATTTTTGAAAGTTTATAGTAAGCTATCATAGTCTGGGTTCTGGCTGCCCCCACTTTTTACTTTCTAGATCCGCCACTGAAAACTATTATGCTCATCACTAATATCAAGGTTTAAATTAATTGGAAATCTAGTAATAATACTATGTTTTCCTTAAAAACACTTAAAATATTGATGGGTCAAAAATGGCACTATCTTCGTCGGAAGCGTTATTTCTAGTAGAAATATCTTCGTTGGACGAGTGTTAATATATCAAAGTTACACATAATCGACTCAGGTTCTTTCTCCGATCATCGATTCAGTTCTTCAGTAGGGGTACTTTTGTTCGCCCTCATCCCACCCTCGCGGCTGCCAGAGATGAAGAGTAATAATCCTATCGTGCAAATTATGATTGAATACAAAATATATATGTAATATTATTTAATATACTAACATAAAAGTATGTATGAAAATAATTAACAACTGAAAATACACTTACAAGGCAAAATATACAAATGGTGATTACACTTAAGTACAGTATATACAAGTATACATAGGTACTACCAACATTGGGTTTAATTGTTCTTACATGTAAGGCTAAACATAAAGAAACATACCATGTTCAGATCCTGCAATCGTTTCATTACCATCTTTTCTTCTTTCCACGTCACATATAACGACTGTACACACACAACTCCTGCCACCTGAAATATCATAAGAAAAAATCTCTGTAGGTTAAAATATTCTTTTATTGCTTTTTTTTTTTAAATGGTTGAAATTCAGAATGGGTTTGGTTTGATCTTGAGATTAACACAATTGTTTTAAAAAAAATCTTTTAAAAATACAGAAATTAGATTTACTCTGACCATTCAACGATTCCCTAATCCCCAAATACCTGCATATCACTGATTAAGAGAAGGTGTAACTTTTAAAACCTGTCAACTTTTAAAACCTTTAAGTTGTGCTCCGAGACCTGAGGACAAAAGCAAATAACTTATATTTGAACAAAACAAATAGTGGATAGAAAACTAGGACAATCACAAAAATTATGACAATAAAGTTCCAGGACTGATGCTGGTACTCTGTAACTGATAATGGCACGATAGATTAACGCTACGATATTTCTCTTTAGCAGGACGCTTGAAGATTTAGTAGATAATCCGTTTCCTTTAAACATCGATCATCGAAGACACCCTGGTTCCTATTTCATGGATTCTTAATTGATAGGACCACGTTGGTATGATATGATGTAGCAACGAGGGGTCCAACTCCACGGACTTCACCAACTCTGTGCAACATTCTACTCCCTGAGCTTTTTGCTCTTCGATCGAAGAATGAGCGAGAAACCTCGCACAAATCTTTTTTCTCAGATCTTTCAGGATCTGCTAATCGTTTAGTGGTTGATGTGTATATCATCCAACATGCGGACGCTGACTGCATCAGATCTAAAATACATTCTACGTTATCCTCTGAACGACTGCTTGATGCATGTTCACTTCTGGAACCATCAGAAGTGTCTTCACATCCATCACGAAACTGAGCATACCATTCAAAGCCAAAACCACAATATAAGTTATTTTCTCTTAAATACTTCTACCTCCTAAGTCTCTGTTGTTGATTTTCCTAACTTTTTGTTATCAGCAGTCACAGAGTACCAGTATCACCAATTTTGGAACTATATTGTCAATCCTTATATTCTTAATATACACGAGGTATAATATATAATATGTATATCTCGTATATAAAGGTAACCAAGAAAGTTCTGTCACTTTTTCCAGTGGAGGTATGTGTTCCATTGGCCCTCACACCGTGAGTTGAATGCGAATGGAGATAAACCGAAGGTCAGTTGTTGGTGTGGGTATATCCAACATACTACTTGATTGCGGTAGTTCAGTTACACCGTGAACTTGCGTTAGGACAGAGTAAATATGGGACCTCCACAGAGCGTCATAAATGCGTGTATACTGTACGAATTCAAACTGGGGTCAAATGTCGCTATAACGAGGCGAAAGATATGCCAGGCTTTTGGTGAGGGTGGGAGACTACACCGACAGTGCAGTGGTGGTTTAACAAGTTTAAGGACGAAGACAAAACACTCGAAGACGCACCACGTGCCAGAAGACAAACACATATACAAAATGAAGATCTTCAGGCAGTAATTGAGGAGAATAGTGACCAGACATGTGAGGAACTGGGACTACAATTCAGTGTGAGTGGAGAAACCATTTGGCAGCACCTCCATCAACTTGGGAAGCACTACAAGTTGGATTGATGGGTCCCACGTAATTTGACTCCGGGCTAGAAGGCAACTCAATCAGATACCAGTAGAGATGCAAAAAAGCCGGCTTTTTTGAATCGATGGTTTTTTTCACATAAAAAGACGGCTTTTTTGGGAAAAAAACGAGAATTTTGGAAATTTTGGCTTTTTTCAACTTCATGATTTTTCTATCTAAATAGCTTTCTTATAGTATATTCTATAGTTAGATAAGAATTCCATGACCTGAATGTGATATTTCGCTCTGAAATTCACCATCAAGATGGATGGAGCACATGTTTTACGAATTAAAGCTAACATGAAGAATGTAGTATTTGAGGGTAATTTTAGAGGCTATTTAACTTTATTTTAACTTTTGAGTTATCGACATCTTTTTTCTTCTCTAGTTTTTCATCCGTGTTTCATTTCTAAGAGCTTTTAGTATTCTAGCTTCTAGCGCAAAAGTTAAACTTGCCCGTTTTTCTATATATCCGCCAAAGCGTACGTTTTTCAATATATCCGTCAAACCGTACTTCCACATTTCTGTTATACTGTAGCTGTGAAGTGATTTAGCAATAATTTTCCGGACACAACCTTGAATACCAATTTATACAAATAATCAGTAGCGGATTTAGAAAAGTACTTTAGGAGGGTTTTTTCTGATTGTTTCGTTTCCTAAAAAGTCCTAATTTTATTTGGGAAGTGCTTGAAGTTTATGAGTACAGGCATAACTAATATTTCGTTTCGTTTATATGTTTAGCAATAATCTTCCGATACAACTTTAAAAATCATTTTATACTGAGAATCAGTGGCGGATTTAGAAAAGTATTTTGGGAAGGGTTTCTTACTAATGTTTAGTTTTTTAAAACATTCGTAATTTTTATTTGACGGGAGCTTAAAATTTATGAGTAAAGGCATAAATAATAGATATTTAGTTTGTTGCAGACATTCCGTAACTTTGGGGAACGGGCTTCAGTCCGAAAGACCGCCCCCCTAACCTTCGCAAAACCGTCACTGCTGGTAATTAGTAATAATAACGATTTAAAAACAATAAAAAAGGAAGTCGCCCAACTCACAGTACACGCACTATTTCTACATTCACAGATGGAATGAAGAAAAGCTTTGTCAGAATAGTCGAATGCTGGTTGAATCCCGGACTTTCCGATAGAAGCGCAAAAGCTAATCACTCAGTCATGTTTGTTGTGCAGTTTTATTTAGCTTAACTTAAATATATTCCGTAGTATTTTTTTTTTTGGAGGGGGGGAGTTCCGTAATGATATGTTGAATCCTCTTGTTAAAAATTCAGAAAACTTGAGGATTGGGTAAACTGTGATGGTGGTTCTATAAAACCTAACTGTAGAATTTCAAGAATATGCAGAACCAAAAGCTCTAGATGTGCAGCCCTTAAGTGTATGATATAAATCTAAGTATTTCTCTTGTGTTTTATTTTAATTTTATTTTGTTTCAAAAAGAGGGTATGGAATATTTTGAAGTAAAAATACTACATACTATTTTGCTAGTTATTTGTGTATTCTTTAAAAAGAAGTGTTTACTTTTAGGGTTGGCTGGTTTACACCAACTTTTTTTTTTTAATAACTGGTTTAAACCACAAAAATAAAAAGAATGAAAAATGCGAATCGTGTGAACTTCATGGTAACGTTTCCAGATATCAAACCACCTGCAATAGTTTTATTTCCCTTTCATCTTTTAATCAAGGTGTCCCATGTTCAATTCTCGGTCGAACCACAAACATTCTTTCATGCGTAACCCAAGTAGCGGTTCGGATGTCAGTTTAAGCGAAAGTCTTCTCCTTGATAACCTCGGTATTTCGTAAGGATGTTAAGCCTAAATATACGAAACAAACCAAATTGTATATTTCTGCATGCCTAAATGCGTGTTGTTTTATAAAGAAGCCAATATTGCTTAAATATATTGATAGAAATTGGCAAAATTTATCGATTGCCTACGTAGCT
This sequence comes from Thermobia domestica, assembly GCF_964235325.1. Classification (NCBI taxonomy): domain Eukaryota; kingdom Metazoa; phylum Arthropoda; class Insecta; order Zygentoma; family Lepismatidae; genus Thermobia; species Thermobia domestica. The sequence continues at coordinate 106,183,893 of NC_137463.1, read as the reverse complement.
TCCAACATTAGCTTGGATTGGACTTTCAATGATATCTACGTACCGGTACCAAATTTGTAATTTAATACCTCAGTTTTAGCGTACTGATTATGGTACGTTGACCTTTAAATTTTACATGCAAAGCAATAACAGGATTTTCCCATTATTGTCTTACATTTCAAGTAATGACGGGATTTTCCCAATGGTTAGGGCGTGAGATTCTCAACTTAAGAAATTTACTGACCGCACTTCTTTAAGCTTATGGGAGTTCTTCCGGCATAACCCCGCTGTTGCATAATAACATCAAGGCGAAACAAACTTATTTCTGTGAATATGTAATATAAATACATAAAGCAAAAAATCTAAGTCAAAAAAGCCTGGTTTAAACATCCCCCAAAAAACGGGTTTTTTGACATTTTCAAAAACAACCATGGTTCTTGCCAACTCTGCTTACTTTTGTATATAGGAGGTTAAAACATTCTTATTATATACATTGGTTAATCCTGTGGAATTCATGATGTAAATATGTTGAAGAAAAATTGTTTGAAATATTTTTTCGAAATTCATAGTTTATTTTCGATGTTTTATATTATTATCAGCATCAACCACTAATTAAATGATTTTTGTGTTATAGAGAAGCGATACAAAGTCTGTTTTATCAATTTGAAGCAGTATTTTGAAAAAAGCCCAAAATTTCCCAAGCAAAAAAGCAAAACAGAAAAAATCGAGTTTTTTTCCAAAAAAGCCGGTTTTTTTCCGAGCCCTTGCATCTCTAGATACCAGTGTTTCTTTGCTGTCTCGTCTCAGGAAGGAGCAATTTCTGGATAGGGTGGTGTTGACATGTGATGAGAAGCGGGTCCTGTACGAGGCTCCACGGCGCCGTCTTTATTGGTTAGCATCCCATGAACCGGTTCCAGAACAGCCGAACCAGCACTGCACCAGAAGAAGGTCCTCCTGTGTATTTGGTGGACTCCTCGCGGCATCGTGCATCGGAAACTGCTACCAGCTGGTCAGATAATCAATGCAACTGTGTACTATCAGCAGTTGAGCCGTATTCAAGGAAAACTCAAAACTCTGGAGTCAATATTCAGGACCGGTTCTAGACATTTCTTAAGTGTAAACAAACAATATTTGGGCGCCTCCACCTAAATGATCTATATATATAAAAGAGAACGCACAAATCCTTTGTTACCTCATCACGCTAATACGGCTGAACCAATTTCTTTTATTTTTGGGGGGTTATTAGGATTTGGACCCTAGATGGTTTTTATCATATCACTTTAATTTTTAATTACCAGTGTCTTGAGATAATTGACCATTCAAGTGTCCATAACGTACAAATCCTTTGTTAGTTCATCATAGGTAAAAATAAACGTATTTATATGCAACCCACATGACCGTGTCACTCGGCGGGTTAACATAAATGACAGGCGATATAATGTTAACATTTAATCCAATCTTCTATGGTTTTTATCATATCACTTGAAAGCGAAAAAGTAAAAATTATCTAAGTAACAAAGTTTATTGCGTTCCAGGGTGACCGCAGCGAAGCGGGGTGAACGCTGCTAGTCTATATATATAAAAGAGAACGCACAAATCCTTTGTTACCTCATCACGCTAATACGGCTGAACCAATTTCTTTTATTTTTGGGGGGTTATTAGGATTTGGACCCTAGATGGTTTTTATCATATCACTTTAATTTTTAATTACCAGTGTCTTGAGATAATTGACCATTCAAGTGTCCATAACGTACAAATCCTTTGTTAGTTCATCATAGGTAAAATAAACGTATTTATATGCAACCCACATGACCGTGTCACTCGGCGGGTTAACATAAATGACAGGCGATATAATGTTAACATTTAATCCAATCTTCTATGGTTTTTATCATATCACTTGAAAGCGAAAAAGTAAAAATTATCTAAGTAACAAAGTTTATTGCGTTCCAGGGTGACCGCAGCGAAGCGGGGTGAATGCTGCTAGTTTATAATAACCTGACGTAGTGCCATTAAAAAAAATAACTTTGTGATGGGTTGGCAACACTGTTAATTTGGTGGTATTGAAGAGTATGCCAGAAAATGTCACCCTGCTGATATTTGTATGTGCAGAATCCCAGCGTTATATATCTATTCGCTTAAAAGTTATAAAGGCGTATCAAGATGATTAGTTCACCCCATATCCGAACACAAAGATGCCGCCTGTCGACAAACACAGACTTTTACATGGGAATGGCTGACCTCACGGTTTTTGTGCCCAATAATTTATATAACCTACATGGTTTCATTTAGATTTTTCCGTCCGAGTCCAGCTACATCCCTTGTTAGTAAAATTAATTTTCAAGCTTATAAGAGTAAATGGTACTTAAGATGCATTAAAGTGCTTTTTTCGTGATTTTCGGTGATGCAGCGATGTGGATAAATATTTTTTGTACGATGCCCCTGGTGTGCCATCTTTATATTTGTCATGTCGGTGCTACTCTATTGGACTTTTATATATATATATATATATATATATATATATATATATATATATATATATATATATATATATATATATATATTTTTTTTTTTTTTTTCAAATAAATTGAAGAGGGGATATTTTGAGATATTCAAGGTCAAAGATTAAGGCGTTGATGAAACTTGATATATAAGCTCCTTTCTACTAACTTTATTAAAGATATCGTAGTCTGGAAGAAAACGTAGACTATACAGAATTTTTGGTGCGCATCTTGCGGCGAGGGGAGAAAGAGGGGAAGGAAAAGGTTAAAAACGGAAAAGGGGGTAAGAAGTAATGAAAAATTATAATATCTTACGAGGTGGGGTGATGTATAGAATACTGTCTCTTTCAGCAGCGACTCTATGTAAGACGCGGATCTACCCCACCGGAGATCGAACTCGGGAGAATATCTGTCGAGACACTTATGTTAGGAAGATTAAACTTAATATGTAAGTTCCTTCTAGATAAATTCATCAAGGACATAATAGTCTGGAAAAGACTGTAGTAGGCCTATATTTAATTTTATTGGGTGCGGATCCTAGGGCGGGGTTCAATTGGGAGTGGTTTAAACTTTGTCAAAAATAAAATATTTCAGGAAGGAGAAATTAAGTTCAAGTATACCTTGAGACCTTCCTATAACTATATTTCCCTGTGCACACCGGGCATTTCAGCTAGTAATAAAAAAGTAAAAAGTTGTAATGGACAAAAATTCTTCAAATACTTTTTACAATTGCAAATTTCTTCAATATCTGTAGTCTCCCTGTGAATATTAACGACAAATGTGAAATTATAACTAATTGATTATAATATATATAAAAGATGTATTTTAACAAGTAGAATTGAAACATAAAAGTCGAAACAGAATAAAACTCATAAGTTTCAAGTCTAACATTAACACAGGTTTGATTTTGACAACGAGGTGTGCTTTTATGCTTCACTAAAAGTATATTTACATAGTATTTTCTAGAGATACAACTATGGTAATTAGCTTAATTTCTCGTTTTCTTTATTACTGAAAAGTTCACGTTATAAAGACACCTCTCTGGCTGTCAATTTGGCAAAATTTCTTATTACTGCACCCGTGTCCATTTCATTGAGTATGTAATTTTTAGTGTCCATCACACCTAGTGTATTTAATCGTTCTTGAGATAGTTGATCTTAAATAATTTTTATTAATTTTAGCTGAATTGGTTTAATACACAACAAATGACAAAAGTGTGTGCCTTAATTGATATTTAGTTTGCCATCGATCCAGTGGCGGAACTTTAAAATCAGGCCCCCTTAGATCTATAAAACAATTCAGACCTTTTATGTCTGTTTTCAACATAGACTTTCGAAGTCAGGCAATGAGTAACACAATGTAAAGACAAGCAGTGGAGCACCCAAGACTTTTGGGTCCGAAAATTTTTCGAAGTAGCCTACAAAATCAGAGCCGGCTCTACTAAATGTGCAATATGGGTATTTGCAGGGGCGGCAAGTTTCGGGGGGGGGGGGGAATTGAAAACAGACTTCATGATGATGGTGTCAAACTTTCTAAGCTGACCTATTTGCATACTATATTCATAAATCATGTTTAGGTCGCATTAGTTTAAGGTCAGATCGACAGCGCTAAAGCAAATAGTCAAACAAATCCCAGCATGAATGGCTTGATTGTTATCAAATACAAGAACTCAATTTTCGAACATTAGCGAACACCTGTTTTATTTAGTTCGGTATCACAGTTTTGTTATGAAAAGTAGTCATGTGTTTGTCACAAACAAGTTTCTTATCATTGAAGGTGGAAATAAGTTTTTTTAAAGAAAAAAAATTAACAGATATTGAATCAAGAAATAGAGATAAAAGACGTAGTTGCACTGGAATTGCAAATTGATATATTGAGATTGAATCTTCGATATTGAATTCTATAAAAAAGATTACCATCTTTCCTCTGCAGGTGTGCTTGCTCTATCTTTCACTAACATAATAATTATTATTTAAAGAAAAAAGCAGACAAAACAAGATTATATTTGTAGTCTTTATGCCATTCTGAGTGCGAGTGCCTTTCCCCTCTCCTTGGTTGTTCATGATAGCGTAATAAACTTAAAATCGTGGCTCTTAAGATTTGTTCTTTCTGGAGAAAGGGCAGCGGCAAATGATGCCATTGCACAGGGCGGCAAATTGCCTAGAACCGGCCCTGTGCCAAATGCAAATAATTTTATGTATTTGCCCCCTGAAATTGTGCTAATTTTCTTAAAAATTAGAAGTGCTGGAGGATCCAGGCTCTCGGACTACCTCCGCCGGTGCATCCCTGAACACAAGTAACTAATAATAAAAACCTTACTTTACCTTAAGATTGTTACCAAATGTTTAAAAATATCGCACCATCTAAATTTAATACGAGAGAATGGGTTGATAACGATTGTTACACTGTTATAATGAAACGATCATATGTATACGCTGTTGAGATTGACAGTGAGTGAGAGTTCTAAAAAAATGTTACTTATAATCCTAATGACCTTTCGATTACAGTTACTCTTTCGAGTTATATACGCATATACTACGTGAAAATTAATTGTATACTCAAACAAAGTTTGAAGTACATTAAATTTAACTCAAATTCGTAACCGAAAAGGCCGTATCCATTCCATTTTAGGCTATAGTTTAACGAGAAGGGGGGGAGCAGCTTTTTCACTACTTATTTGCGATATTCTATTCCGATTCGGTCGTTTTATGGTTTCATATGATAAATTAGGCGCGCAGTTTTACTATACCGATCCATAGTATATGTAGTAGTAGTAGTACTAGTAGTAGAAGTAGTAGTAGTAGTAGGAACGGGTAGTAGTAGTAGTAGTAGTAGTAGGAAGTAGTAGTAGTAGTAGTAGTAGGAAGCTCTGCGTGCAAATGTGGTTACTGCCACATTATCACTTTGGGTGACCCGATGTTGAGTTCGTCCTTACTGCAGGAACGACTTTTTATCATATCAGGATTCTTTATCAATACCTGAAAGTTATACTCGTAGTAACATACGACACACATTCCGTTTTCTAGAAGTAATTAGTATAATCTATCCTTAAATGATCAATTGGTTATACATGAAAATACCCCAAGCCCTACCTGCTGATATTAGTGGATGGTATTCGTGCCTTTGGTGCACCAGGTCCTGGGTTCGATTCCCGGTGAGAGAACATTAAATTCTGAACTCATTACGGTAATTTGATCTTAAACTGTAGATTTACATCTCCTATAGTATGGGTGTTGGATAGGTAGGCTAAATTTACATCAACAAAAGCCAATGAAATGACCAAACAATAGCGTTTCACAGCTAAATTGTGAGGCTCTTAGTTCGAGTGCAAAATTCAGTCATTGTGACTAAAATTTTTAAGGTTTCTATAAAACAAATATCAAGATAATGAATACATTTCTATTTATTCTCATAACATTTCTCCTGGATTGTAGATGTTTCCAGGGAGAAGGAGCAAAGTAAGTTAACAAAAATAATTGGTTGGTTAGAAGATTAACGTCTTTTTGTTTTCTTAAGCATTGACGTTATATGGGACGTAGATGTACAGCTTAGTGTGGAGCCCGAACAACAAAAGTTTCCATCAGAAATGGAGCCTGTGTTCATATAGCCACAAGTTCGTCACACAAAAATGTTATACAAGGATCTCTATGTTGAGGTTGAGATCCTTGTGGTTATATGGCTAGCATACGCGTCTTCGGCGGGGGAGCGGGTTCGATTTTCGGCAGGAGCTCATATTTCGGGTCCCGCGTCCCGAACCTATAAGTCCATGTCTCATATAGCCTTGCTGCTGAAAGACACTAAATTCTACTTCATCCATAATCGTGTATGTTGGCGTTAATAAAAGTTATAAATAAATTTACTGTTGATTAACAGTTTTATAATAATTAGATACAATACTACTAAATATTTGCATATAAAATTTACAATCATTGAAACAGGACAAGCATTTACTGTTTATAATCCCTGCATTGGTCTTTCTGACGAGGGAACCTATCCAAGTGTAACTCTGACTTCGAGCCGACACTATAGCCGTTGGATACCTTGTCCCAAAAGAACATAACACGAACAGGGATACATCCTCGATCGCAACCGTTGCGGAGATATAAGCGTGAAAAGTTAGAAATTGAGCTCCATACTATACATTACAAAGTCCGATTTTTCGGAAACTCAGTGAATACATATCAAATTAGTGTGGGGAGCAAATCATATTTTGAATGGAAAATTTGTGTCCCCGGGGCACTCGGAGGGTCCCAGGCGTGGTCCAACTCAAAATTTGCAAATGGAACCGGGGGTCAAATAGGATATTGTATGAAAGCTATTGTTAAATAAAAGAAGATAGAACAAATCTCAACTCTACGATAAACCTGTGCAAACGGGCAACTGGTCAAAATGTCAATACAACCTACATCAGAAAATCTATGGCCACGCTTGTAAATCCTTTAAGTTGCGACAATAACAAAACAGAAAAACACGTTTGAAAGTGCAAGGTATTGAAGTAAAGCAAATTGCTGCAGAGTCTCTCACAGAGTCGCACAACGGACCTTATCCAAGTATAAGTGTGACTTTGAATGACCAATGGACCATAGAATAACCATGATCATTGGATTTCGTGTCCTAGAAGAGAAAGGATACATTGTCAATTGCAGTCGTCGTGGAGGGTGAGGTCAAAAGGCAACGGTATATGCTTCGCGCATCGGGACCTCAAATTCACAGATTGCACTGTGAAATTTCTATCGGGGGATTTGCTGAACGAGAAACATGATGGTAAAGACGAAAAGGAGTAACCTTGAACCTGTGAGGCAACTTGGAGAGTAGTGGGGTTGGAGAAAACTGGAATAATGGTGCAGAAATAAAACATATCGGAGGGTGCTTTTGAGAGAGAGAGACTGCAGCAATTTGCTTTACTTCAATACCTTGCACGTTTAAACGTGTTTTTCTGTTTTGTTATTGTCGCAACTTAACGGATTTAGAAGCGTGGCCATAAATTTTCTGATGTAGGTTGTATTGACATTTTGACCAGTTGCCCGTTTACACGGGGTTATCGTAGAGCAGCGTTTCCCAACCTTTTTCAACTTGCGGCACACTATGGGTGTAGCTTGAAATCTCGCGGCACACTCATAAATTTTATTATTTTTAAATATACGAGCTACTGATCTCACAGAGAAGAAAGCTCGATCACTGGTTTTCCACTATGAAAATCATCATGCTTATTTTTCATTCTAATTTAAAAATAGAAAACAATTGCAATGAAATATTGGACTTAGGTTTTTAAAAATACGCTTTCGTTTTCAAAAAACTGCATCCAAACTTTCACTAAATAACGAACGAACAAACAAATCTCTTTTACTTTTAGGACACAAATGTAGGTAACTCGTATGCATGTTTGTTTTGTCAAAAGGATTGCATATTTTAAACTTTGAAGTTACGAAATAGTCTGCAACAATAAAGAAGCAATAATGGTCATAACGTCATAACAATGATAACAAATACCTTTTTCAATATTAAAAATGTACAGAAAAATAACGCGGTATGAAACTTAAAAATGTAGAGTCATATTAGAGGTTCATAGTAATGTGAAATACAAATATACATTTTCCCTATGTCCTGCAATTTAATTGCTATAGAATTAATAATTTTGTTTCGATTTACTCGCGGCACACCAGCGGCCCATTCACGGCACACCAGTGTGCCGCGGCACACCGGTTGGGAAACGCTGTCGTAGAGAGTTGAGATTTGTTCTATCTTCTTTTATTTAACAATAGCTTTCATACAATATACTACTAGACCCCCGGTTCCATTTGCAGGTTTTGAGTTGGACCCCGCCTGGGACCCTGCGAGTGCCCCGGGGACACAAATTTTTCATTCAAAAGGTGATGTGCTCCCCACACTAATTTGATATGTATTCGCTGAGTTTCATTACCTGACCGAAAAATCTGACCCGGAATCTGACTTTGTAATTTATAGTATGGAGCTCAATTTCTAACTTTTCACGCTTATATCTCCGCAACGGTTGCGATCGAGGATGTATCCCTTTTCGTGTTATGTTCTTTTGAGGCAAGGTATCCAACGGCCATAGTCTCGACTTGAAGTCAGAGTTACACTTGGATAGGTTCCCTCGTGAGTGGTTTCTTCATTCCATCATGACCTAGGGATAAGTATTTAGAAATGATGCATAATCAATATATTTCCTATTACTAGCTTCGGAAGGAACTAAAGCAGTAGCCATGTGATGACATACGCTGAAGTTGTCACAAAGAAATCCACAGTATGACTAAACAGTACTTACATTGAAAAATACTCGACACACCCAATAGACAAGCTCTGTACGTCCATGCATAGATTCAAGTTGCTGAAAGTAAAATAAGAAGAGTCAGTGTTACGTGACTATGTATTGTAATCACAGCATTGTATGATAACTAGTCCTAGTTTGACAACGCAATAATAATAATCCTTACATAATTCTTCACTGCCATTATGAAATAAAATCATTAAGTATACATCCCACACATATTCAAGTTTTAAAGGATAAATTTCAAATGAACCATCATTCAGATGCATTCTCTGTTAATGTAAGCATCAATTTGTACGAGCATCCTACTATGTAAACTTACACTATTAAAGAAAAGTATCTATCACAAGCCAAATATGATTAGCAATAAACTTGTTTTTATAAAGAACAAACGAGTTTCGTTTCATTTTTTGTGAAACTAATACAGATCTACAAATTATGGGATCCAACACTGAAACCGAAAGTATGGTTACCATATCACAGATTTTTTAAAAAGAGGGTACTTTTAGATTTCAGAAATATATATTACTCGAAAAACCTCTTAATGGCATACCAAGAAAACAAATTATACAACGAAATTTCTACAATACTGATTGCGGAAATATTAATATGGTATATCAGGTCAACATCTATTGTATATTTTTCAATTTGAATTTATATCTGTAATATTTCATCCTGAGACGAATGTTCGGACGCAAGAGGAACGTAAATCGGGAATGGTGGAAAGTAAGGAACTGACCAATTTATACCGTTTACCTAACATTGTTAGGGTCATCAAATCTATGAGACTCAGGTGAGTAGGTCATGTAGCCAGAATGGAAGAAAGTGAGAACTCTTTCGAAATTTTAACTGGAAATCCAATCGGAAAACGACCAATAGGTAGACCTAGGCACAGATAGGAGGACAATATTAGGTAAGACTTAAAATACTGTACTTCCACATAACACAGTTCTGAAATCTAAACATAAGAGCACATATTATTGTGTGTTCGAGCACATCTTATACATACTCTAGTTTATGCCTATACATTGAAACAGACATAAATCTTTATTATTATTATTATTATTATTATTATTATTATTATTATTATTATTATTATTATTATTATTATTATTATTATTATTATAACACCCTTGCTTCACATTCTCAGTTCAAGGCAAGCCCATTTTTGTATGAGTTTTCCCAAGAAGTATTACATTTACAGAACCCAGTATAAACTTGGGATGCCAGCTCTTTTTTTGTAAATAAATAAATAAATAAATAAAATAAAAAAATAAGAAAGATATTGTTACGATCTTACAGCTATTATGAATAAATAAAAGAATGTTTAAATTTAAAATATTTTATAACACAAAACAGCTATAAAACGATTACAGAGTAAAGTGGTTCTTATTTAAAGATAGCAGCAGCCTGAAATTCTGGATTTTCCTTACATAATGTACAATTTCTTTGCAGTTGTATTCAAAATTCATGGTGAGTATTAATTCAGCTTTTATTAAATCTAAACTACGTCGGTTCCTACCATCAGGCCATGTGTTGCTCATGTAAGAAAAAAATGTGTTCTTAGCACAGAAAAAAGCATTAAAAAAGAAAATAAGAAGATATCAGCTTCCAATTTAAATTAAATTGAGAGACATTAGAAAGTTAGAAAAATTAAAAATGTACTAATACAGAAGCTTCCGTATAATATAGGAGAGTTGGCAACCCTAGTATGTGCACTGAGAGGTAATGTAAAGCCATTTTAAATACGATGTAAGTTTTACATAATAATAAAATTACTAATTTTTACAATTTATTTCTTACGGGGACAACAGCCTCGATGCTGTTGTCCCCATTAAACCTCAATCAATCAATACAACTTATTTCTTGCTCTGACGTTACGAACTGAGAAATTTTCTCGTTCTCAATTTGATTGAAACAGAAATCCCAGTAAAAGTAACTGCTTACTCAAATTTTAAACACTTCTAAATACTTGTTTCAAGTTTTGCTCTTGCATAAATTAATATGCCTAGCGCCAAACGTATGTACTAAGTAAGTAAACGAAACCTAACCTAAATTAATATAACCAAATCTATTCATGAGTCCAGTACCGTGCCGTGGGGGCGACCCCGGGCGCCGAAGTAAGGGGCGCAAAATTTGCGAGAGAGAAAAAAGGAAAAAAGAGAAAAAATTAGTTAAAATATTTTCCACGGCACACAACTGCATGAGTCATTATTGTCATGTTGAGAAGCTAGCGGAATAAATGCCATGAAATACACGACTAGCTAGCTCTAATATGAGTTAAATTTTATTAATGACAACTCTGTGGAACAAATTACTTATGGTACATTCACACTATTGATCTTTCCGTAGCAGTTCTATGAATCACGAAAGTATAACTTTGGAACCGAAGGAGGAAAACCAAATTATTTCATAATCTCAATTGAGGTTTTATATCTTTAGGTACAGATCTAAATCCCACTCATCTACATCATTAAATAATGTCATTAATAATTGTTCTGTAGCGTAATAATTTAGATGTAAAACTTCATGGAAAGAATAATAATTGATGAAAGATGGCGAATAAGATCTCATTAACTGAAGAACCCGCCACATCCTATCACATGGTTTCCTTTTTTCATCTTTTTAATGAAATGATCCTTTTGTTTATCTCAGTGTTCTTTTATTTTGCCTCTAGATTTTGGTATCATGTATCTTTTCTCTTATAATGAGAAAAAAGAGATAGAAGAAAAAAATAACACTTCCATAAATTGAGGATTCGGACCTCTCAATTCCACATTTGAATAACTCACGTAAACTAGAAGAAGAAGAAGATATCGACTTTAGGCTTAATCCTGTAATTCGTGCCATTATCACTTCTATAAATCTAAATGAATATTGACCCAAAAGAAAATACACAAGCCCTAATCTATCTTTTCCTTTTTGCAACAGATTAACACATAGGCTATTAAGACGCCGTTAGTAAACATTCAAAAGAAACTTTCTTGTATTCGCTTACGCAATGGGAGCATAGTTATTGCAAGAAATAAGTGCCTCGCCGTACTTTGTAACAAGCACAAGGTGTGGCTGCTCTCCACGCCCACTTTCCCTCTTTCTCCTTCTGAAAGTTCTAAAGATGTCAAGATGTTTCTTTTGAGAACATTGGCATTAGACTTGCAACAGACAGCCAACACCCTGCTTTTCATTAAATCATATTTTGATTCATAGGATGTTGACCCTATGCTACGAATATATACATCATCGTTATTATCAGATATTTTGAAGTGTTACATGAGCATTAATTAATAGCGATTTTATTATACAATCAGCTTTAATACTCATACTAATGGCATAAGAAGTAGTTTTATCTTTTAGTGATCTTGTTTTGTTAAAGAATTCTTGATGACCAATTTTAGTGAACCAAATTAAATTGGAAGACTCCTACAGGCTAATATATTCATAACGTTAAGTTGATGAACGTCAAATAGTCAACTTGGTTTATTTTTAGTAATTACACATACATACACACATACAATATCAAAGGTGTAGCATCCATGCAAGTTGTGGAGCGCCAATTCCTCTCAATAAACAAATACAAATAATGGCATAAAGATTTAAGAAAAAAAGCAGAATATTCAGAATAATGCACTGAAACAAATATCTCCTAAGTAGCTAGAAACCCATGCTATAGACCATGCAAAACTTCGAGACTCTCCCGCCCCTCCGAGCTTCAAATTTACACAGGATAAAATAACATTTATGGCACTTGATTCTACTTACTAGGGATGATACCATACCGGGACCAAATACCTGGGGAAAACCTATATATCGTCTGAAAGCTCTTGCCATAAGAAGTACGAAACCGTTTTAAAATCATGGGCAAACCCGCAAACTGACCCTATATGGGCCAAGTTTGTTGGTGTTTGTGACCGTATGTAAGGTATATTCGACAGAAATAAAAATTAATATTACGATGCATCACTCATAAGCCCCTGAGCCCATCATATTCCTGTTTGGTTTACTGCTAGAACGTGACTCGGGTAAGGGTTAGATACTATCACTTTGCACCCAAACGTACCCATTCCGTCAGTGTTGCCAACGAATTATAAATACAACGTGGCGATGGTTTCTGTACCACTCGATATATATCCATAAAAACGTGGCATAAACATCATTCGTCACTAGAGAAAATATACTTTGGACATATTCCTCTTCCAAGGACCCCAGTTTATCAGTGTTGCCAACCAAGTATAGAAATAAGAAATTGTAAAACAGGTTCCGTACGATGAGACATTTATACACCAAGCTTTGCAGAAACATCACACGAACTATAGGAAAAAGATGTTGAGTGTAGCAATCTCCCAACCATTCTAGGTTGTCAGTGTTGCCAACAAGTGTAAACATCACAATGTTGAAAATGGCGTGACTGATATTGAAAGAATATGTGACAAATGTGACAGAAGCAGCATTGGACAATGGAAAACATAGTGTATGTCCCCGTCTCCCAATCACCCCACTGTGACAGTGTTGCCAATCAATGAGAACACTGAAGATTTTCGCATGAAGTTTACCGCATTGGCAAACATATATTAATAGACAATATGGGTGCTTGTGGGTTCACTAACATACTACAAACCTAGTATGGATCACAGTCTAATTATATCCGCCACACTGAGATGCTTGGGAAATGGGGACACTCTCCATTGTTCAATGCTGCTTCTATCACTTTTGTCATATATTCGTTCAATGACATTCACGCCATTTTTAACATTGTGATGTTTACACTTGTTGGCAACATTGACAACCTAGAATGGTTGGGAGAAGGCTACACTCAACATCTTTTTCCTATAGTTCGTGTGATGTTTCTGCAAACCTTGGTGTATAAACGTCTCATCGTATGGAACCTGTTTTACAATTTCTTATTTTTATACTTGGTTGGCAACACTGACAAACTGGAGTTCTTGGAAGAGGAATATGTCTGAAATATATTTTCTCTAGTGACGAATGATATTTAGGCCGCGTTTTCATCGATATATATCTAGTGGTACAGAAACCATCTGCCACGTTGTATTTACAATTCGTTGGCAACACTGACGAAATGGTACGTTTGGGTGCAAAGTGATACTATCTAACCCTTACCGGAGTCACGTTCTAGCAGTGAGCCAAACAGGGACATATGACTGGCTCAGGGGCTTATGTGTGATGCATCGATAGCTATTTTTAAGATGAATGTATGAATAGTTACGAAGATAAGAAACTAGGGTTATAGTTAAGGAGCCGTACTTCCCATTTAGGGAAGGACGAGAAACGCCATACTTTCAGGAATTATTCATTGACTATCTAGGATGTTAAAAAGTAGGTAATAGACTGAGTTCTTGCCCTTGTACTTAGGGTGTTTAGGTAGTGCAACAGTAAGATGTATCCTCGTGCACGGGAGATGAGAAGTAGCTGTTCTTAACTATTACCGAAACTAGTTTTAGAAAATACTCAGAAGTTCATCGCCGCAGAAACTAAACCACACTAGTGGATAGCATTGCATCTTGTGCCAATTACATTCAACCAAGTTTGTTATTAGCCATTCCCCTCAGATCCTGTTATATGAGGTTCAGAGCACAAGCAAATCCAGTCCAATTATGTAAGACAAAGTTTGTACAGCACACTTAATTACATGGAAAAGTTAACACTGGGTTTTACACCATAAGAATTGTTTACAATATATAGATATGAATCATTTATGCTCTGAAAGGAGCTTCAAATAAAAATCGTAAAAATGAAATATGTTCAAAATGGCCAAAAGTGAACTTGATTGCCTTGTGCATTAAATGTTCCATAGACCCCCTTTCACCTTATTGTTGGAATAACCAAATGTATACGTATATATTTTTGGAGCCTTCCAACTAACATATTGTGCACCATATTGTGTATTGTGTATTTAGAACTTCTCGTAGCTATGTGGATAAATTCCTTTGGCGTGTGAGACCCAGGTTCAATTCCCGGAGGTGCTCATATGATTCAGGTCCCATATTAAGCTGTAGGTCCACATCTGATATAGCTTCGCTGCTGAAAAAGGACGTTACACTCAAATCTAATCCAAAACCATAGGTATATATTTCCCGTTCGAGCAATAATCTTCATCAATCATAAACGTACTCTAATTATTTCTAGAAAACTTCATGCTGGCTTTTTCTGTTGCTGTCTGATGATTTTATTTTTTTTATAAATTACACAGTAGGTATTAGGCTACTAATATTATTTATCAAAACTTGTGAAAATTTACGGAGGCCAATTTTAAAGGGTTCAAATAAAATTCCTGAGCTACGGGGGTTGTTGCGGGTTTATGCAGCCATGTCGAAGGTCTATGCAATACAACTTCTCAAGTAGCCCATAAGTGGCCCGTAACTAGCCCCCAAAATAACTGTGCATAGGACCTACGATTCTACGCATTCTATTCATATTTTACAAACGAGAAAGCATAATTATGTACTTGCATTATTAACTTAAAATAATCTGTACTACTGGCATAAAGCAATATCTTCACATTACTTTCCTTCGATATATGTACCTCAGAAATGTAGCACTAAAGGCATTTCTATGGCTACAAATTACACTTTAAGAAGTGAGTCAATTGTGGTTCAGCTTTATAATACTCACCCAGTAGTATAGGCTCATAAATAAGACGAGGCCAGCCTCGGGAAAAGCGAAGAGAACCATTATAAATAACCATCCTAACATGTAAAGCGTTCTTTTCTGGAAATAAAAATAAAATAAAATATTTTTTTAAATAACATACTAAAAACTGTAAAACACAAGTCAACTAGAAAAAATAGATTTCAGTCAGTGAGAGCAGAAATTACGTGATTTTTTTTTTTTTTAACGAATTAAGTCAGTTTCTTAAAAGTTACTTTTTTAACTTGTAAAGTGTTGCAAAAGAAAATACTAGAACAATAGCAAAAGCATTTGAAACACTAGCGCTGTTACTTGTGATTTGTCGTATTAGGTTGTATTTAGTTATGTATAATATGTAAAAAGAAAAGAAGTTCGAATTTTAACTTCTGCATTACAAGCAGATTTCCCGATTAAGCTGCTTCACCAAATTTGGCAGCTTTAGCTGTCTGATTACTTTTTTTTTTTTTTTTTTTATGAAATGGATACCGGTAGTGATTTGTGTTGTTTCTTATAATCCAATGTAACATGGGATCAAATTAGGACTAGGGGTGAGTAATCTAGTTGAGTTTCTGTCCGCTTCTACATTTAGTTACGTGTAATTATGTTAACTGATCTTATTATATCGAATTACTTTGTCTTTTTAGTTAAGATATTCCATTACCTGGGTAGCTTAATATAAACGAATGGAAAAAATTAGAAGAAAGTCAGAGCCAAGTTAGTGGAAGATACTTGAAGAAGCTTTCAATAGAAAGAAAAAGAAAAAAGAAAAGAAAGAAAAAGAAAAGTATTGACATGTAACGCAATCACTGAGAAGAGGCTATGAAAGAATTCTTTGATAAAAACGAGAAAGGCGTAAAACCAAAGATCCAGGTTTTCAGCACAATAAGGTTTGCTGATGACATAGTATTGATAGCAGAGAACGAAAAAGACTTGCAGGAAGCACTTTCAAACTTGAACGACCAACTTGGAAAACCATGCAAAATGAAGATAAGAAGAAAACCAAAGTGATAAAGTGCACAAGAGCAGGACAGGAAGAGGCAAACGTATGGCTAGATGGAGAGAAAATCGAAGACGTTAAGACGTTCCTCTAGTTAGGAAGTCTAATATCCTCGGATGGAAGAAGTGAAAAACACGTAGGTTCAGGAATAGTGCAGGCTAAACAAGCATTCAATAGGAAAAGAGAACTACTAACATCAAGAAATGTGTCGTTGGACGTTCGTAAACGATTTATTAAGACCCTGGTATGGAATGTGGCACTTTACGGATCAGAGACGTAAAAATTAAAAAAAAAAGCTGAAATACACAAGCTGGAAGCATTTGAAATGTGGTGTTGGCGCAGAATGATTCGCATATTATGGACCGAAAGCAAAAGGAATGAAGACGTACTAAAGGAAGTTAATGAAGGATGACAGATCATGAAGATAATAGGAAAAAGAAGAAACAGCATGCTTGGCCATCTTATTCGGTACTCCGATTGGATCACCGTGCTGATAGAGGGAAGGCAGAAGGAAAACCAAGAAGAGGAAAATCAAGGATAGAATATCTAGATGCAGTTACGAAGAAGAGGCCTTATCAAAGTAAAAAACAGTTCTCCCAAGCGAGAGAAGAGTTTTAAAATGTCCATGTTGCCCACCAACCTATGGTTGAGGTGAAGAAGAAGAAGGCATGTAACGCTATCGTACAGATATTAGGAAACTTTCTATAAAGGTCTTTGTATGTAACGTGGAGATCTTACGTGGAGATCGTGTAACGTGGAAAGTTGGACACCCCTAAAAATGCCAAAATAAAATTAAAGCGTTCGAAATTGGCACGCATGTGTAGAATATTCTTGATGAACCAAGTGAGCAATGAGGAAGTGTTGAAGAGAGCAAAAGAAGAGAGAAAGCCGATGGAAGCTATTGAAAAAAAGAAGAAATTTGCACATATTATAAGAGACTCAGATTGGTCCACAAACTTAATTGGAGGGAGAATGGAGGCTAAAAACAAAAGAGGAAGACCAAGGCGCAAAAAAGGACATCTGCACGTGGAAATTAAAGACCCATGCTATTCACCAACCAGTAAGGTTGAGGAAAACAAGAGAGATATTTAGATAATAAACGTAAATAGGACAGTGAATGAAAGGATTTATTTCTTGTAGATGGAATTGTGTAATTATCGAGTGGATTCTGGTAAGATTTGAGCCCTGATCTGATGGAAAATTCTCAGGTTTGGTGCTTAACATTGATTAGAAGACCTGATGTGATTGTAATTGCATAAATGAGTTTGTCTGAACAGTATTTAATGCAATAGAAGGCTTAGATTAGTAAATATAAATCATACGTTTAAAATGATTTAGTAAATGTAAATCAGAATTTTGAAATTCTTGTATACAGCAGCGTTATTTCAGATTTTGTTTCTGAAAAGGCATGATCTCTGATATGTACTTTGTATATCGACGGATGAAAATCAAATAGTGTTAAATCACTTTCAAACAGAAATAGACACACACACACAACAGAGTGTCCGTCTGTCAATCCGTCAATAGAAACGGAAGAAGTCAGAGGTTCATTCTGAAAGATGGTAGATTTCAGCAGATATCTGTAAAAATTCCAGTGATAAAGGAAATTGCTGTTTTGTTTATCAGGAAGGTGGTGTAAGTTAAATAAAGACGGCAGCGTTTCTTTCAGAAAAAAATGTCCCGGGGAACCATGCTTAGTATTCGGAGGGGCACTGCTGGTACTATTGTATTTATTATAATATCTATATTGTAGACATGTTATTTTGGTCTCCTAAGTGGGGAGGGCACTCTCAGAGCTCCGGGGGGCAGTGCCCCCAAAAAATATCTGAAAGAAACACTATTTATATCACTTTAAGTTTCATCCGTCCATATTGAGTTTCTCATTCTTTATTGGTATATTATTATCCTGTATTTATTATTCTATCCTAAAATCCCAAAAATGAAACTCTTGTTGATTTCTTCATTTACCGGTTCTTTTATCCTTGATTTACTTTCTGTGCAATAAATAGTTTCTGGAAGAAACGTGTTTATATTATAATAGATAGTAGATAGTCATAAATAGTAATTTTATTGATAGCCAACCAACCACATCAAGCGTTGCCCTTTGATGGGAAGTTTTAGTAATTAGAATTCGCAAAGATTTAATTTTTACCGTTTACCACGCAAAAGATCGAACTGTTTGCTATACGCTGTTGCTACTTAATTGTATGAAGGAAAGAAATGATTGAATTTATGACGATCCATAGCATAACTCACTATCTCATTGATTGATTTAAATCACCCTCGCATGCACAGCACCAGAGGGAGCATTGAAATTCTACCGAACGACAGTAGTATGATTTGAATAGCCAGCCCTAAACAACTAACGTCACTTATTAATAAGAGTCCTATTGAATTTACAAATAAACTGTATGCGTTCTAGTAGAAACAGTAGGCTTCATAAGAAGGTTGGAATATTGCGATATTAAATGTGTATAAGCGTAGAAATTGCCAGCTTTGCCTAAAGCTGATGTAAACAATAGAGAACCCAGCAAAATACAAATATACTGTAATTGTTTGTAACATTTTGAACTTGCCATCAAATTCACAACTAATAAATCGTAGTAAGTATCTATGGAAGGGGTCTGTTTTTATGTATTGTGCATAACCTTCACTAACACGTCAGAACCTCATCTGGACTTCCAAGTAAAATGAGTGTGTGTCATACAAGTATTAATATCAATCAATTTTTCATAGGCGGAGATTGTTCTGTTGAAAAACCACATATTCTTGATGGTAAAGGAACGGTTTGCGTGGTCCCAAGTTAGATTCCAAATGGAGATATTTACTTGCCTCAGACGCTGAGTACTCATTCAAATTCCATTTTAAACAATATGTTTCCTCTTATATAGCCTTGGTGATGGAAAGAAGCGTTAAATTAATAAAATTCAATCAACCAAACCCAACCAAAATTCTTCTTTACGTTTACCATTCACTATGGAAAATATTAGTCACATGAGTCGCTTTCCGAATTGATCATACGCAGTACCATTTCAACTACACACAGGGCATTAAACGACTCAAATTTCGGGCCAAAAAATACAAGTAAATAAATGTATTTTACTATATCAAAAAAGCTTTGGTTGCTCTTTAGTGATGCATTTGATTTTACCAAAAATAATTCCGAACTGTAAAATGGGTTTTGAATAGTTTGAAAACAGATTTAGTTAGCTCCTCCAAAAGTAATATTCCAAAGTTATAGCCGCTAATGGGCACAAATGACGAACTTATGACACAATTAATATTTCAGAAACATGAATTCAGACAATGGTAAGTTCTTCTAGAGTTAAAGTTAGTTCATCAAATGCCAAATAAAAACTGAAATTAAACTTTAATTTCCCTTTACATATTCATTATTAGCATTAACCTGTAGAACCCTTTAGTTCTCTCCTCTCTTTTTAAATACTATTAATAACATTCCCATATTTTTGCTTTTTAACCCAGAGAAAACCCACGCACACATTGTCTGTCTATCACAAAGTTCACTTGGCACCGGCTGAATCGAACCAAGAACCCCATGTACCAGAGGTAAGCGCAATCGATAGTAACTCTACATAAAATATAAAAGTGTTACTTACAAGAGTTAATCCGACTAGAAGTAATCCAGAGAGCAGGAAGGAGAAAAAGTAGCCTGCACACAGGACGTAGGCTGGCGCTGGAAGACTCACTGAAATACAGAGAAAAAGGTGTGATTAGGCTACAAACTTCAGTCGTTTCAAAACAGAAGTAAAATTCTTTTAGATGTAAGCAGAGGCGAATGTCGGTTCTAGTTTTCGGCCAGGCTCGTGTCACAAAGACAAAATATTCTGTGTATGGAGGGGGCACATGACTATTATTTTCTATTATATTATGATCAACGAATGAAAGAATGCTTGAATCAATGTTTATTCCGAACCTAGATTTTATTAATACCAATAAATGAGAAACAGGGGTGGTAATAGAGTTGCCCTTATCGTGAGAAGCATAGAAGGGGATTCATTATGAGGTCTTCTAGAAGCAAAAAAATTGAACTGAAAATTGACACATGTTCAGTAGCGTAGCTAGGATTAATATTCTAGGAGGGCCAGTGAGAGGACCACTAAAACTTTGAGAGAGCCATTCGTGTTTACAAACAAGGTTTTCTTAGAGTTTTTAGGTGATGTAAAGTTTTATACAATAGGTGTCTTCGCTTCGTTTAAACGAATTGAAAACACTTTCCAGCAGAATTTTGGACCAATTAGTGAACCCTCTTCGTAAATGCTAAACTAATTGACAGAAAAACACGAGATGAAAAGGACAAGTACTAAGCTGCAATACCATCAGATTAGCAATGTTACCAACCCAACATTAAGTTGTATTTTTTTATTGTTACTGCAACAGGTTATTACACATTTTAAATCTACATGGAAAACGAAAACTTATGATGCTATAGTATTAGAAACATCCAAATTTTGGAGGATTCTAATTACAACAGTAACAAAGCAACTGAGATGGACAGAGCGATATACCTCCAAAGCAACTTAGTATCGGATGATATGAACAATATATTATGTGTTTTGAATAAATAGGAGTAGTTACAAGGAATTGAAAATTTGACTTTTTTTTATAAAGGCTTTATTTCGAAAAAGTGAATAAATGAATATCATATCTAAGGAGTTATATGGTTTCTAATAGACTAAGCAATCATAATACCGTTTACAGTAATTTGATATCTCCAGAGGTATGATTTGTTCCAGAAGTATGATGAACATTGATGAAGTTTGCAATACCGCTAAAAATGACGTATTTGTGAGAAATGTTTGAAATGTTAAAAAAAAAAAAAAGTTCGATTGCGCTTGGCAAATTACCTCAAGACTCTATAGTTATCATACGACTCTGTGGTGTGGGAGACCCAGGTTCAAGTTCCAGTAGAAACTTGTGGGGGGGGGAGAGGACCGGATTCCAAGTTAAATTGTATCTACATCCATATTTCGTATTGCCTCGGTGCTGAAAGGAACGTTAAACTCAAATTCCAGAAATCTTGCGTACGCAGTTTATAGCATCATAAATTGTTGAGCAATCACATTTCTGCATATATACTGAAAACAATTGCTAGTTTATTTTCTAGAATTTTATCAGCGCTAAACGCTTCACGAAATGATCATATTAGTTGTTATTATTATCTGTGTCAGATTTTAATTTCATTTATGAAATGTTCTTATTTAAAGCTGTATTTCTTTAGTTATAATCGTATTGATTGGTTTCATGCACTATCGATATATTATTCTCATATGAATCGTTCATGCAAGTACACGTTAAAATAAACGTGCAAGAATAACACAAACAATTTCTTCTTAAAATACGTGGCAGATTTAAATAATATCTTATTGCCATTTAAAAACAAGCTGCCATTTTTTTCTTCCAAATAAGGAGATATGAGTACCCCGGATTAAATTTCATCGGGAGAAAGATTTTAAAAAATTGCAACAAATACGGGAGCTCTCCTATAATACAGGACAGGCACTTCATCAGCTATCCCATTTTTTTTTTCTAAATTTTTAATAACACATAATAATAAGTGTTTGAGTTTGGTCAAATTTTATTTTTATTTTAAGTTATACATAATCCTTAAAGTAGAACGAGCTGCATTCGGTAACAACCCCTATACTCTGCACAGGTTTGCACCCAGAAATTTTTGTTGGAAGGAGTCCAAGGTTTGGGGATCCTATACTAAAAGCCACTACGCCTATGGGTATTATTCTGGACTGGACACGAAAAGCGATAAATAATAATTGTAAAGTGCTTTCCCTTTCATATTCAGAAAAAATGATAGAACTAGATTGTTTTTATAAGAGGTGTAGTGTAGGATCAAATCTATGTATTAAGAAAGTATACAAATCTATGTTGAGTTAGAAAGTTTTGGGAGGGAACCGAGTGGACCCCATGTACGTGCGCCCCTAACTATGCATTATTTTATAGTACTTCTAAGTAATAAAATGTCTTAAATCTAACCATATTCTACTCATTCATAATAACCGTAACATTATTACCGTGTTGTTTGTTTCATAATAAAAGGAGTTTGCAGCCTTACATACAAGATCTGTATAAGAAGTTTTCTATATGAATTTCTTTTCATAAGGAGTATGCATAACACATACTTTTCAGTGTATTTCGAATAACCATTACTTCAGTAAACCTACCTGTGTAATACTTCAAAAATATTTCATTATTGACAAAACGGAATAGGAACCATTAAAAACCTTAAGCTCTTGCTAGAGGTATGCTGGAATGAGTTACTGTTTGAATGAGTTACGTACATTGACTTTTTTTTTTTTTTTGGTCAGACAACCTACATACTCTAACTTTTACTGTAGCTTCTTAAAGCCCGGTATCCATTATTACTGTCTACTAATTGAAATACACACATTACATATAAAAGAAATGTGTGAAATAGTACACAAAGGAGCAGTTTGTATTCTGTGAGGTATGTTTGCAAAAAAAAAAAAAAAAAAAAAAAAGTTAAGATTAAGTATAAATTGTTGTTCCTTTACAGTGTTTGCAAATGGGAAAATATTTTTAGGTCACGGATTAAGGTTATGCTTTTCTGTTGTATAATCAAATTGTTATTATCTGCAACACTCAATTTAAAATTATAGTGTGCAGTCATAAATCAAGAACATTTCTTAAAAGTTTATTTTACATTACTGTAGTGTAAACGCTGTTCGAGTGAGCCTACTTGAAGTGAGTTTAATGCGAACAGAGGAAACTAAATATTAGTTCCAATTTAAAATCTTGTTCAAAGCATGTAGACAAATACTGTTTTGCTTCTTTTTTTAACTACAGCTATATCTTAAGAGATTGTGGCACTAGTTACAAGGATTGCTTTTTCCACAATTTTTAAAAGAAGAGAAAAAAATAACAATATTAAGAGAGTTGAATACCTGTGCCATCTTTATTTTTAAGCCTATTGATTTATATGGGACATTATTTTTCTTTTTTCTTTGAAATCGACTGAAATCTTAATTATTTGATTTTGTTGATTTTTCTTCCACTCCTTGCTTCTTAAAAATCAATTTGCAAAAATCAATATAAATTTACTATAATTTAAATAAATTAAATTTGGTTATTAAATATTAAAATCATATTCAGGATTAGCCGAAATGATTCACCTAGTTTCAAACACTGTTTAATGACAAGTATACGCAGTGGCATTATAATAATCTTTGGCGCCCGTAGGCAAAACCCCTAGTGGCGCCCCCTCAGCCATCGAATAGTCCCCATGCATTAGTGTGACGGTATTGACAGCTTTTATTTTTATATTGTTGTGGTATGTCTTTTAAAAGTAAACTGATAGAGTGCCATTAAAAATATACGGTACTCGTGTAAAATTCGGACTATTTTTTACAGTGGTAGTGTAAACAAACAGTAACGTATCAACCAGTAATACCAAAAGGATTTGAAATGAATATATCTACATAGTGTGTTACGATTTTAGTAATTATAAAATAAATAATGAAATTGTGTGAAACCGTTTATAATCTTTTTTCTTATTTTCAGCCTTTTTTTTAAAAATCGACAAATTGTATACAAAATCAGAAGTGTTTCTTTCTCACTTTTGCTATGTAAATTCTTTTATCAGATCAGAGATGTCCAATTCATGAGCAAAATTTTCACGGTCAAAGTGTATTTTTGCTGCCCTCACCTAGTCCTAGCCTATATTTTACAATTTATTATAGTGATATTATAAAATATGATCGAAAATTTAGTTTGGGGTGCTCGTTTGGGCCCCCCTGACGTTGGCACCCCGGGCAGTTGCCCGGTTTGCCCGACCTTTGTTGCTTGTGCTTGGTTCTATGTAGCTGCAGTACGTCGCAATAATACTGTGCCTCATAATCATGGCAACACTTTTTAACGTGTGCGTGGGTTTTCTCGGGGTTCTCCCGTTTCCTCCCACTTTCTTCATTCCACCATTTCATTCATCACTCATCATCACCGTCTCCTTTAGCCTAACTGGCATAATCGTGGGACGTAAAACTCAAAGATTTCATTTCATTATTGCAACACTTTTTAACTGATTTTAATCCAGATTTTATAGGCCATAGAATTTGTTATTACTGTTGAATCCTGTTGCGCACGGGAATTTTATTTATGGTTAGTAAGCTCAGTACATATAGGCCTAATATAGGACTGATATCGTATTAATACAGGAGGATTAATTTCTTAATCACACAATGTTATAACCTCGTCAAGTTTACAGTAATGCCAATAATCCGATGCGCAAATGTAATAAACTGCAAACGAAATGAGCAGAATTTTTTATTCTTGCCATGTTCAGAAAGAAAGACAACGAAAACTTTGGGCTCTATTTATATAATTTGTTACCGAAACTCCCTGCGCCCGTAGGCAATGCCTACCCTATTGCTACGCCACTGAGTATACGACGTACAAAGACGGGTGATACACTCACCAAGTTTTAAAAGCCCGCCTCGTGGCTCGCGTGCATGCTAAATCGCAGGCCTGTGACAAGATGGCGGCAATGCAGGAGAAGAGTTTTTGTGTGTTTGAATATATAAAGTGTTGGTCGGTTACTTACGAGCGTTCGGCATGCATTCGTACGCAAATACTTAAAAGCTGCACCTGGTCATCAGAGCATTTTGCGTTGTCCTGGTACCTACCGTAGATGATTATTCCCGCCAATTGGAATTTTGTACCCGAATGCAGCAAGCTATGGAAGATGATAACTTTGCGGGGATATTGATATTCAGCAATGAGGCGACTTTCAGTCTCCTGTTTTGTTTCGTTATTCCCCCTTTTTTGTTTTTATTTTTTGGTGTAAGGTGTAAGGAGATTGACTGTTGTAGATTTGCATAACCAATTAGGATCGTGGATTTTTTCGCTGTCCCTTATATATTAAATCTGTCACTATTTACTTTATTCTTTTATTTTTTAAGAGATGGAATATTCTTAAGGTACTTCATGTGATGAATTGATGTGCACTTCAGTACGGAATGTTTGTAGAGAGCTCTCAATACACGGCTTAAATTGAAATGGTCTACTTTCACATATCCAAGACCTTCCCGCCTTTATAAAATGAGAAGAATAGCTTACATTTACTCCACTTTCTACCTTTAAAATTCAATTAAGGGAAATGAAGCCTGCTTTCCCTTTGATTTTCAATGTTACTTAAATGTTAACATAACTAACAAAATAAAATTCGACACAGAAATAGGCCTGCTATTGAAAAAACTTCATATAATAAACTCGGCTTACTTTGTCTAATATACATATACTGTATACAAGGTGGCCAACTTATCTCAAAACGTTGTTGTAACTTTTAAACAAATAGAATTAAAATTTAAAAAAAGACACTAAAAGTTTGTATGATGTTAATATCAACAGAAGAACATTCTTTGACATATTCAGCAATATCACCAGATTAATAGTGTGATCAACTAAATACAAACTTGTATATTTCAAACGGACCTAAGTGAGGTTATTACAGAGGCTACTTTATTTACATGCTACACGAAAATTTGCAATGCAACAGTTAATAGTACACGCTAAGTGCATTACAGTATCACAAATGTACGAATCTTGGAGTATTTGCAACAGTAATAACACACATGAAATGCACATTCAAGGCACCTTAGTGGCGAACATTACGACCACGATATGACAAATTATTAATTAATAAGAAGCAAAGTTACAAGGGACTGAAAATTTGATTTTTTTTTTTTAAGATACTAGTTGAACCTTCGCTCTCTACACAGCGCATCATTCACATATGAACATGGATCTCCTTGTCATTCCTCATAACATATGTACATGTCTCTTTACAGACACAAGTGAAGGACGTCTTGTTAAAAATTAGCAAGGCCTATCATAAAGGGGAGATTTTTTCGATTACTTTCTCAATATCTTGCATCGTTTTCAGGATTTGAACCTACTTCCGGTTGGAGTTTCTAATTTATGTATGATCAGATTTTCTTTCTTCTTGTATACAGTATGTAATAAGCAAATACATTACACACACAATTAATTAAGTCGATGATATATGGTGTTCATTGGGCAAAACATTCCAAACAATAAAGATTCATCTTAGACTGCAGAAATGGTTAGGGTCCATCCTTCGTTTTTCTTTATCATTTGGCCATGAAACAATCGTCGGAGGGATATACTAACCCTATATACAAATATGTGGTGTTGGAATGAATAATTCGTAGGATATGATGCGTTACTTTTTAAAATTTCAATACTTCCAGTGTACTCCTAAAAAATGTAATAAAGAAATAACGGCATTTTTTAAAATATTCGATTAGAAGTGAACAATCTACACAAAATTTGCAATAGATCAGTGAAAATGACATCTTTCTAGAGCTTGTGGTTTCCGAGACATTATTGTCAAAAGAATTGGCCGCAAACATGTAAACGTCCACAAACATATAAACTTTTCTTGACCACAAACATATAAACCTAGCATTTTAATATATAGATATTTCGAAAAATTGTTCTTCATGGTTAGGCTCTGATCAGCGATTATTCATAAACCAACTAAAGTAAAGCCATGAAGTGACATTTCCGCTCTTTGTTTACTTCTGGGTGAAATTAAGAAAACTTGAATAGGAAAAGAAAAGGTAATTTAAGAAGGACCAAATACATTTTTTTAAAAAAAAAAAATATTTAACAACGCTTCTATTTTGGAATTTTTTTGCTGATATTTCGAAGATATTTTCTTTATCAGAAAAAAATACGAGATATTAACTATTAGTTTTCTTAGCTCAAACCAAACTCTTACAAATCAACCCCGTCTGTTTTTCTTTTAACCTATATGAATAAAGACGAATGTCACGATGTTTGACATTTAACTCCTCCTGGACCACTGCACCAATTTTGATTATTTTTGGTACATGATTTTAGCCTGGCCTAGCTTAGGATTTTAGCATATTTGTGGCAATTGGGGCGAAGGGGATGACATGTAAAAATAATCGGAAACGACCGATATTAGTGTCCAATCCATATTATTCCGGGTCGGTGAGATAAATAGTGATACCTTCGGTTGTCGTTCAAGTCCAAATTCATTCCGCATCGACATGGGAATGAGGAGTGGAAGTGAAAATGGAGTAACGTGTAAAAGTAACTGTATGTGGCCGATATTAGTGTATATGACCAATATTAGGGTCGGTGAGATGAATAGTGACACTTCCGATGAGGTATAAGTCCCAGTTCAGTTCTCATCAGTATGGAGATGAGAGATGTTGGTGAGAAGGAGATGATATAATCGAAAACGACCGATAATAGCGTTTAACTCATATTTTTCATTTTCGGGGTAAGTGAGATGAATAGTGACACTTTCAATGTACTTTAAGTCTAAATTCATATCCCATGTGTATCGTAAGTGGCGAAGGGGTTCAAACACTTTCTTTTAAAAAACTAGTAGTTTAGTTCTTTTTTTTTTTTTAAAAAAAAAAAAAAAAGGCCCCACTTACGAGCAAGAAGGATTGTATACAACTACAGCTCTTTACAGATGAGAAGCAACATGGATTAAGAGATTCATTTAGCATGGGAGTTAACACTTTACGGTTTATGACTTTTGTTTTAAAAGAAAGTGTCACAACACTTCAATATAACCGACATATACGTTAATGTAGCTGTAGCTGTACCGAGAGAAGCTTTACGGGCAGTTTCTCTTTATGTAAAAGAAGTTATCCTGATTGACTGACTGATCAACGTCCAGACCAAACCACTTAAGCTAGAAACTATAAAAGAAAAAGCCAAGAAGAAAAGGGATGAGGATTATAATTGTGAAAATAACATGGCCATATCTCGAAATTCCTTAATTAAAGAAGTGTTCCAGCGTTTTTTCATATTTCCCTTAGAAGAGAAGAAAACAGATGGGGGTCGTAATTGTGTAGTTCTGTAGTTTAAATTACCAAATATCACTGTAAAATCTCTTTGGCGTGGAAGACCCAGGTTCGATTCCTGGCGGGAGCTCATGTAGTTCGGATTTCACGTTAATTAGTAGGTCCACTTCTCATATAGCCTTGCTGCTGAACGGGACGTTAAGCTCAAAATCAACTCAATGTAAAATCACTTACGCTTCATTTTGTAAGTTGATTTACATTTCTTTGGATTAAATTGCAAAATTGGCTGTTTTTCTTCAAATTTACAGTAAATTTATAACAAAATATGATATTTTTATTGATAAAAATGTAATTTTACATCATTTCATATTAGTAATTTTACTTTATAGGAGTAAAGTGATTTACATAGAGGCTTGGCAAACAGATTGCCACTGTTGTTTGTAAATTTACCTATAAAATTCTTTTCAGCGTGGTTGAGAGTTGAATCTTCTGTGAAACAGTTGTTTCAGTGTGTACTAGTGTGTGCTGTTAAGTGTTCTTCCCAAATTAATAATAGTTGTGAATAGTTTCAATGTGTGCTGCAGTTACAAAATAAATATGACGACTGAAAATTGTGGAATAACAATGTAAAACAAAAGTGAAGCACAAGTCAGACATTTAGAAGTCAGACAAGGGAAATGATAAATAACGCTTGGTGTTGTTTCGAAGACGAAAAAAAATAAAGAACCCCTCTAATCCCACTTTTAATTTTTTCCTTGATTCGTTATGGAAACATAGTTTATTTACGAGTGGGAAGTTAACTCTGCGGAAAGCACTTCAAAAAAGATAGGGTTTCAATATATGGATCAATGCTAACTACTCAAATAGCTAATGTTAGACTGACTCGACGTTAAAAGTTCATTACCTCTCCCAATTGGTAAAGGAGGGAAATTGATTTTGTTGCTTGCAGACATGGGAACTTCATACCAAATTGTCTTGTTCTGTTTAGATCACGTAAGACAACAGATATTTACTCGTCTCAAAATAACAATTCCCCTTTAAACTTTAAGATTTTGGTTGGCTATGGGCCTGTGCACGAAAGTCGAAACAAACTATAACTAAAATGATTAAATAAAACAGTTAATTAAATTTTTGAAATTATAACAATACTCTAAACATAGTAAATCATTTGCTGGTGATAATTTTCTGTTCCGATGTCTGTCTTTCAGTTACTCTAAAGAAAAAAGATCTTTTAGTTGCCTGTCAGCACAAGAATTTGTATTCGAAATATATGGAAGCAGTAACTTAGAGTGGGGTGGGGGGGACTCTGAACGGCGGGCGACTCTGAACATATTAACGTTTGTCATTTGTTTCCAAAAACCGCCACCTTGAGTTTGGTAGAAAGTGGTGGAATTGGAAGACGTTTATGTGGTGAACTAAATATTCGTGCGACATGAGGAACTCACGTTTGTTTTGGAGAGGAAAGCGAAAGAGACAAACACAAATGTAAGGATCAAGTAATAAAATAGCCATACTGTAGTTTGAGACCTTGTGTATATAGTGTGTAATTTCTATTAGAGACAGCATAGAACCACGTTGTTGATGCGTGGAAGTTTGGCGGGGATTTAGTCATGCCTGACTGCTACATGGTGACTGGTGCTTCCATCTGTGAAAAATTACGAACACTTAACTGACAACCTGCGTTGTGGGGCTACTCTGAACAGATTTGATGGGGTGACACTGAACACAGCTTTGTATTGCTGTTATGATGTTTTTACTGTACAATTTGTATACAGTGCCTGATCATAGTTTCATGTTTCATTACAGCTGCCCAGAGACTACAAGAGAGTAAAGAATGGCACAAAATACGAAGGTGGAATGAGCAAACAATGGCGCAAGCCTTCGAGGAAATTAAAAAAAAAATTGTCCCTCTGGCAGGTTGCCGAGAAATACGAGATAAGCAAGGGCACGTTACACTTGCGGTTGAAATCTGTCAGTAGGAGGTCACAAGGAGGTCAGTCCGTGTTTGGGAAAGAAGAGGAAGACGAAATGGCAAACTTGTTCGTTAAGGTGGCACGGAAAGCTTTCCCTATAACATCGCAAAATGTACGAAAAGCCGCATTTGACTACGCTGAAAAGAATGCACTGAAACATCTTTTCGACAGGGAGACGTGATCGGCGGGAAAAGATTGGCTTCGATTGTTTCTCAAACGAAACCCTGAATTATTATTACGAACGCTGAAACAGCTATCTCTTACAAGAGGAAATGGTTTCAGCAAGGAAGTTGTCACATAATATTTTGATCTGCATCAAACCGTAAGGCACTGGCTTGGTCAACTCTCCGGAATACATCTACAACGTGGAAGAGACTGACCTTTCTTTCAGCAATAAACCAAAGCGTGTTGTGGCAGACAAAGGTTGTTCGCAGTGTTTGTGACATGAGCCGAGAAAGGAGAAAATGTTTCGTTACTTACGTGATGTAATGCTGCAAGCGCTTTCATTTCTCTGTCCTGGGTTATCTGCAATAGGTAACTGGATCCAATGTTCAAGATGCAGCGGTTGGTACCGCATAGTCTGTGTGAGCACTGGTTACAATGTACTTTGAATCTGTGGACGATGCAGAACCAGTGCGATGTCAGTTCTACGGGGTCTACGTTCCCCAAGGAGTTTTAATACACTGTTTTGACTTTAGTAAATCTCTTCCTTTGTTTTTATTGGACAGATCACACATGCAGATTATTCTTCCCTAAAATATATACAGTACGTTTAGTATTTCTGCATATTTTTAGTGCCTTTTTTAACTGTTCAGTGTCACCCCTCCTTTGTTCAGTTTCACCTCCCGATCGTGGGTGACTCTGAACACAACACACGTGTTCATTTCCACGCACGTAGCATCCATTCTATACCAGATATCGCGCATTGCTTGC
The DNA here is from genome assembly GCF_964235325.1 of Thermobia domestica. Classification (NCBI taxonomy): domain Eukaryota; kingdom Metazoa; phylum Arthropoda; class Insecta; order Zygentoma; family Lepismatidae; genus Thermobia; species Thermobia domestica. The sequence continues at coordinate 106,152,721 of NC_137463.1, read as the reverse complement.
ACCGAGTGTTGAACAACATATTGGGGTTTCGATTCCATGTAAAGTTTCTTCCATTCGTTGCGAACCGTTTGTTTATAAGATAAATTACCACGAAATTGTTCAGTGTCACCCCACCCCACTATACTATATTTTGAGAAAGTCACTGAGTAATTAGTCTATCTTTGTAAAAATTTTAATGAAAATTAATTAAAATACTTTTTGGTGTTCGATTCAATATTAGAAGATTACGAAGTCTCTCTGTTAGGAGAATAAAAATATTGAAATTGCATACGTTTCGAAGTTCATGTAAACTCAAGGTAGAAACAATTTATTAATATATTCTTTACTTTTCTTGTAGAATACCAATATTCCAAGTACTATTATTGTTGTTACTTGGAAATTATATGTTCATGTTACATTTTTACGATTATAACATTGTGAGTTGTTAAACGTCCTAATTTGTCGCCGTAATTTGTCGCCAGAGCTGCTGTGTCTGTTACAGAGTGTTTGGTAACAGCGTCTGCAATACACAACTGTCAGAAGCCAGCTCTTGTTGCGCACAGAATAGCTAGCTGAAGGCTAGTTTATTATTATAAATCGATTTTCTTATGGAGTTGTTTTATTGTTAATAATATAAAAAATTACAACTTTAATATGCCTATAAATCTTCCAAGCGGTGGAGGTGATTGGAAGGCCTCATAAAAACATAATCGTAAATACGCCACTGTACATCATATTCCCCCAAGAGTAAAACTGAATATCTTTTATGGAAGTTATGGAGGAATTATTTTATTGAGACGGGGAAGTAAATTTGTTCCCTCATTATTTTAACTAATTTAAACCCTAAGTAGTATGGATTGTGGAAAATGCTCAATACTGTATGAAGATTCAATAATTTTTCGACAAAATTAGGAACGCTGGGAAGGAAGTAATAAACTCAATGGTCGAAGTGAGACGGTATGCGGTGGTATGCCACACCGCCTCTGGTTTTTCAATGATGAAGTCATACCGCCTCCAGTTTTTCAGTGATGAAGACATACCGTCCTGGGAGTGTAGATGCTAAATACTTTTAATAAATCCATTTTATACACATTAATTGACGAATAGCTTTCCACGTAAAAAGATTTTACTTCTTATGTGAAAATAATTTCTAAGTTGACAATACCGACATTTTAAAACTTTTTCCTACCTTTTGTTTTTAAAATGAGGTGTCTTCAAAGAAATTCATCTAGTTTATATTTTGATGTGCCATATTGAATTGTTTCTTTCGTCAGTATATGTGTGTGTCTTCTTGTCTTAATTCAAATAAATGTCGTTTTGAGCATGAGTGGATTTAGGGGTTGTCTGCTGTGGGGGTGATTCTTTCGGGGGTTTAGAACATCCCTTAGTCGAGTGGGGGTCCTGAAACTCTCCAAGTAAGGCGAAAGTTGTTGGCGAGGGATCAAAGTCTCTACATTCCTCCCTCCCCCCGTAACTAAAGAGAAACTTTCCAATGGTTTTCAGTCTTTATATAAATAGAAATGTAATCTTTTAGACAACGTACCCTCACTGTATTTCAACATTTGGGTAGCTGGTATGTCAAGTCAAAATCGTAACTAAACATACCGCCTCTGCTTTTCTTCCACTTCGAACACTAAAAAAAAAAAAACTGCATAAATGCGCCAGTACAGAAGACATACAGCTGGAGAGGTTTTATGCAGAAACATTGATTGAGTAACAGCAAATTTTCGCTTCACACTGTGCTGGATAGTTTACCCAACTTTCTGCTTCTTTAAATCAAGAACTACGAAATAAAATTTCATTCCATTGACTTTAATTATTACGATTCTTGCTACTATTCAAATTGAGCCAATATCCATACATTAAAAGGAAAAATATTAATTTTATAGTTTCTATTAAAAATAAGCTAAACATTTATACATTAATACGAAAATCACCTTTTTTTCCCCTAGAAATAGAGTTCAGTATTTAGAGTGACAGGAAAATTAGTCATCATCAAGTAGCTATTTTTTTTTTTTTTTTTTTTTTTTTTTTTTTTTGTAAGTGATATTATCGTATATATACTAGCACAGCCCATTTGGAGCCTGCAATTATTGTTGCACAACCGAGAACGTGACTGAAATTAAAATCATAAGATTTAAAAAAAAAAAAAAAAAAAAAAAAAAGACGCACGTAATGCCAAAACTCCTTGAGCGATAGGCTGCGTCAATATTAGAAGAGTATATTTGTCATGAAGTTAAATTATGGAAATCGTATATTACACGTATATTCATTGTGTACACACTATGTAGAGATTATGCAAGATTCATAAAGGTCGTATGTACAACTCTTTTTCCTTTAAATATCAACACGTGTAGCAGATAAATTAATAATAATCATTCGAATTTTAAGCATATATAACGAAAACTGTATACTACGGAATCTTGACAAGAAAGGAACTTGAAAGTAGGGAATATAAACCGACAGTCTTACAAAGTATACCTAAATGACTTAAGTAAACCGGAAACTTTCAAAACGCGGAAATTGATTTTTCTTTTTTAAAATAATAGTGAATTGTTTATTGCTTGAGTATTAGCATAAGTTACTGATGCATAGGCTTATATTATCTGTGTATTGTGTGGAAGGACACTGCACATTGCATTAAAATAAAACTACTATGCAAAATAAAACTATACTTCATACTAGGAAGAAAAACTGCCAAGAAAAAAATGTCAAAAGAGTCATCACAACTAATACGGGCATATTCGCATATAAGCATAGCCGAATCCTTAAATTGGTAGATTTTAATGTTGGGACGTCTGTTCGTGTGAGTGGACTATATCTCAAATACAAGTTCTGGTACATTTGCATATTTAATTAATTTTGGAAAGTCAACTTTGTAAAGAATACCGTATGACTTCTTGACGAGACACAACGAACTCAGATTGTTCTTGGTGGAAAAACAGTCTCATAATTAACGTACACATAAAATTGCGTACGTAAGATTCGGGATCGGGCTTTAATTCGATCCTTGAGAAAGACATTATGGGAAAATGAACATTCAGTATATTAAAGGATATACATAAAAGTCACGCGTGTCTTGACAGGATATGAGATTGAGTGTTTCAAGTCCGCTTCCCTGATGAAAAACTGTGTACCTCACTGGTGTAATGTATCCATAAATATTTAGTTTTTGTATGTTGCAGTATATCTAATCCTAAGCAGTGATATATCTAGGAGGGCAAACGGGACTTGTGCCCCGGGCGCCAGAGTGGGAGGGCGCAAAATTAGGCAAATATTTGGGAGAGCGTTTTGGTTTGGTTAGTCAGGCGGCGACAACTAGCGTATTTGCGTCGCTGATCCTAATTGCCAGGACCAATGGTGTGATCTTGTAATCCAGCTCTCTTACGAGACAATATAGTGTGGGCTTATAGTGCAAGGGTTCATTTTGTATGATTGTCAGTGCACCCACCAACCGCACTGGGTTTAAGGACCAGTCGTGGATCGGAGCTCTTTGACCATCATAACCTCGGTGATACATAAGGACATAAAAACAAAACAAAATCTAATTCTCCATTGTGTCTAATTGTTCACTCTTGTTCCAAAATCTCTTAATTTTCAGTGTGCGCTTTATGAAACAGAAGAGAAACAAGGTCACATTACTAATGCCCTAATGGATTCCTTAGATATACTAGATAAATAGGCTAGAACTTCTCTTCAAACAACCTAACAAGACAAACTATCAACAATGCTTCAGTTCCATCAATAGAAATTTACGGATACACATTGGCATCATTCAGTCGATTTGCCCGAACCGGTTGTTAAAATTCTTTCTCAACCTCTAAATTCAACTTCTATACTAATATATAAAAGTAATGTGTCTGTATATATATCATTAGATGTGACTGTCGTTCGATTATCATATACTGTACAACGGAGTCACCTATAGCCACCAAATTTCATACATGGATCTTCACAGGATGTAATCGTGTACGAAGCCATTTTTTAAAAATTTTAGACTCGAGGGGGCTCAGGGAGTCAAAATATGGAAAAAAACACTATAGTGAAACCACAGTGACTGTGAGGTAGGCAACCCAATCGTCTTTTCAGCTACCCATGTTGCATACCTTCCAGATCGTTGAATTATTGCATTAATGTTATTCTTTCTGTGCAAAGAATGGACTCCTCTGCTCGTACGAAAATAATAATAATTCTCTACTATTATTTTTAAAAATCCAATATATATATATATTCCTTTCCAGTTTTTAAAGACACAATTATAACATGCTGCAGTCGAGACATGATAGACCTACAATCAGTGACGTAACTGAGGGGAGCAAAAAGGCTTGTGCCCCGCGCGCCGGATTGGGAGTAGTGATGGGTAAATTCCCGGGAAGATATTTTTCGGGAATATTCCCGGGAAAATTCCCCAAAATGGGAATATTCCGGGAATTTATTTGCAATCACAAAAAAGTGCATTCTATTACTATATTATGATTTCAAAGTTAAATTCGTTTTTTTATCAGTGTATTATTACTGTTGTCTCCAGAGGATTCTTTAAAATGTATATTCTGAACGGTATTATGTTATTTTATTAATATTTTATTATATTTAGAGAGTTCGCATAAATGTATATTTACTTACAATATGTTCTATGCAAGTAAATATGTGGGAATATGACATTGTAAGTCCAAATACTTTTACACCGCTAAACAGTTTAAATTTATATGTAAGTGGATTTTCTAAACTTGATTCTATTACTGATATTATAAACATATTAAATTTTTAAATGTTACGATATTATAAACAAATGAGTTTGGGTAACTACCAGGAGACACATGTCTCACCTTTTTATCAACATTTGCGCATACATTTTTATGTTCTCAATATTTGCAAGATACTGACTTATCTTTATAATTTTTCATGTAACATTGCCACACGACCTTACGACCTTTCTTCTACCTATTTCTCGAAATTTCATGCGTTAATTCACATATAAAAGAAGTCCGAGTACCTCTTCAGAAATTTGAATCCGAGACAGGAGACAGACCGACGTCTATTATTAACGGTGGTTTGGGGTGTATTAATAGTACTTCATCTCTATTTTTACATAATTTCTACATTACAAACTGGTTCCTTTTCATCATTTGTAAATTAGTTGTTTGCTACATTTTAGTGCAAATGGAAATGGAACCTAAAAAGTCATATTATTAGTTATATAGTTTTTTTTTTTTTCGACACGCAAGTTGGCTGCTTTGTTTCAATGCAACCGAGTATTCTACACCTCAACTATCCCTTTGGTCTCTTCTTTCATTCTAGACCTACCTCAACTGCTGAGTTCTGCAAACAAAGTGCCAACGTAAACTTGCTGCATAGCAATTCTATTTACGTTTTTAGTATCATGGCATGTTTGTTGAAGTTGGGCGTCTCTTTTCAGCACAGAGACTATATAAGACGTGAACCTATAGCTTCCGAACCATCGCAATACGTTCAAATTTTGTAATACTCTCCCAACGGGAATTGAACTCGAGACCACGTGGACCAAAGGCGCATATGATACCACTAGACCAGGAATGAAGATTAGTATCACTGGAAATAATAATAATAATAATAATAATAATAATAATAATAATAATAATAATAATAATAATAATAATATATGAATATATCGTAATATAATTAGTATAATTGTGTATAATTTGTATTAGTAATGTATCCACTTCACTTAGCGTTAGTAATAATACTAATAATAATATTAATACTAATACTAATACTAACAATGTTAGTGAACTTACTATACTAATCATAGAAGAGATTCTTAAATGATTTGAAGAACACCACGGAGTAGCACATATTGTTTACAGAAAATATTTTAAAGGCAGACGAGAAAATAGAGTAATAATTACCACGTACGTCTAGTAACACCGACTGTATTACTCAACAGCATTTTAAAACATAATAAGCGCTAAAAGTCGAGTAGGTGTCAACACAAAAGGAATTGTGAAATATGCTGTGGTAAAAACCATTTTATGCTGACAATGAACGCTGGAATCGTGACTGTAAGAGCAGTATTAATAAGTTTGCAAACAATACAATTCACTGGTAGGAAGTGCACGTGTTCCTTCGTTATAAAATAAATACATAACTTACGCCGACACATCAAGCAGAACACAATTTCAAGTTACCACTAATATAATGCTAGAATTCTTGGTAGATGTACGCTCGATCTTTTCCAAATCGTAAAGCGTATACTCACCCACTGTATATGCTAATTCTTTCGTAAATTTAAGGTGAGTATACGTTAGACCAGTGCTATTAAACCGGGGGTACGTAATCCTAAAATAAGCATATTTCCAATATTTATTGAATCATCATAGTTGAAGATTTTTTTCTTTCCAATGGACAATTTTCGAAATGACGTCACCCGCGTCTAATATTTCCAAGTAATAGGTTAACATCTATTGCGTACAGTCTCAGTACACTGATTGTCCTTTTGTTGAGTCCCTGTTTGACCCCTTTTTTTAATCAACAGAACATGTGTATTAAGTTTTATAAGTTCATTTCGTTTTAATTTCTTTTAAACAGTTTCAGTGGTACACAATTGGATGGCGAACTGTATCTAGGGATACGCGAGGGGGAAAAAAAAAAGGTTGAATAGCATTGCGTTAGACTATAAAATATTATTTAGGTATATGTCCCATTATATCTCTGCAAATTAATATTGTAGTATTTTCTCCATTATGGAACCATCAACGTATTACACATGAGTCGTTCAATACATAAGCTTCCCCATTTATTTTTAAGATACATTTGTAAACTATACGTAGGCCCTATATGTGCAGGTGGGTTCCTCCTCACCTCTCCACATAAACCTCATTGAGATTCTGGCATTTGTCTCACCGTTGCAGCAATTTGTGCAAACCCTTTGCAAAAACAATCGGGGCTCTGGCTATTTAGCACTCTCCTAAACATTCCGTTTCACTTCATCACCAGTTGACAGAAGACCAAGTCGCTTATGTCGAACCTGAATTGTTCTTCAGGAATACTAAATTCGATATAACCGACTTGATTTCTTCTTCTTCTTCTTCTTCTTCTTCTTTACGATAAACCCACCCGTACTCAGCACCCAAACAATACACAAAATTGAAGAATTGAACGGTTACCCAACTCTCCATACAATCTCAATTTAGCTCCGAGTTCCTTCCATCTTTTTCCGGTATTAAAGTCTGCATTGCAAGGTGAATGTTTCGAAACAGATGAAGAAGTGAAGCGAAATATAATGAGAGGGCTAAATAGCCAGAGTCCTAATTTTCTGCAAAGGGTGCAACGGTTAAACAAATGCCTGAAACTAAATAGGAATTACATGGAGAGGTGAAGAAGGACTCACCTAGATATGTATGTATAGTTTACAAACTTATCTTATTTTACAGCTTAGTGAAACTTACATATTGAATGACCCACGTATATTAGAGCAATGGCGTATACAAGAGGGCCCAGGTTTCAACCTCCTTTGAAAAAAAAATATTATCTAAAAATAAATATTTACTATTAATATTCGTATAGAAAAATCTTGAAGTTTTAGGAAGTTAGAAGCTCTTATCCCTGCTTGATGAAATTTTGCGTACTCTACCATTAAAGGAATGTTTCCTATTTAATATATAGGAACGGTTTCCAAAACACGCTGGCACTTGTTCAAGTTGATTTGCATACACCACATAAATGATAATGAAAGAGATATTCGATTTGATTTTTTTTATTTGAGTTTAGTTTAGCGTCCCTTTCAGCAGCGAGGCTATATGAGACGTGGACCTACTGATTAACGTGGAATCCGAACCACATGAGCTCCCGCCGGAAATCGAACCCGGGTCCCCCACGCCAAAGGCGCGTACGCTAACCGCTTAGCCAAGGAGGAGCTCAAAAGAGATATTCGAGTACACATGTACTATATCTAGTAGATGATATATAATTACTCGATTCTTTAACATCATTTTTTTTTATCTTTCTCTCTCTCACACACACTCTCTTTTTTCTTCAGAAGAGATTCTACTAAAATGCTGTAAGACTTTTATTCAAGACATTTTCCAAAATTTAAAGCAGGTGTGCCCACAAGGGAGGGCTATGACGCAAACTGCGTCATTGAAATATTTGGGGGGGGTTAAAAATCTATATAAATATGTTTGAGAGGGTGTAAAAATTAATCGAAAAGATTTTTTTTCATGGAAGAACACCTACGGATAGGCAATTGAGGAAGGGGGGTGCGTCATGGACATGAGGGGGGTGGGCACCACTGTTTAAAGTACCAGAAACATATGTTGAATACGCATATCTCTATTGGAATGTTTTGTAAAAATAAATAATAAATAAATAAATAAACTTTTTGTTTGATTGTCATCAATGTGAAGAATACTTCTACGTAATAGCCATGAGTACCTACGCGTCTTTGATTTTTTAAAAAGTTTATTGATTATTTTTCTGTTTTCTTTGAAATTATCTGAAATTTTAATGGCTTGATTTTACGATTCCTTCTTCAAATTAAATTGACTGTTCCTTGCTTTATCAGAATGATTATATATACAAGGTCTGACAATTAACTTCGCGAACTCTCCAAAGTGTGTGACTAAGGATGGTTTTGTATTTTTCCAGAAACCTATTATTTCAGTATCTCGCAGTAGTGTTTGCGTTGACGCGTGACAGTTTCGTGCTGAGTCGTGTCATTGTTGTTTGTGCACGACGAAGTTTTTGAGCCGAATAATTACAGGTGATGAAAGCTGGATCTTCGCATTTGACCCTGTAACAAAGCACCAAAATGCTCAATGGAAGACATTTTACTCCCGTAGAGCAAAAAAGTTCCAACAATCAAAATCACAAATAAAAACGATGTTGATAATATACTTTTAATATTCGTGGGATCGTACACCATGAGTTTGTACCATGAGGTCAGTGAACCAACTCTACTATGCAGGAGTGCTGTAAAGATTACGTGAGAAGGTGAGAGGCAAACAACCAAAACTTTTCGCGAGAAATTCATCGCTTCTCATCATGAAAATGCACCTACCCCCATGGAACTGTCCATATGGGAGGTTTTGACCAGAAAACTAATAACTGTGGTCGACCACCCGCCATACTTACTTAATCTCGCCCCAATGACTTTTTTCTTTGCTCAAGGATCAAAACAATGTTGAAAGGAAGGTATTGATTACTAAGGCTGTTGTGGCGGCAGCTATAGAGGCCATTTCAAAAATAGAGTTTCAAAAATGCTTTGAAGGGTAAAGTAGAGCCTGTCATCAGTGTATAGCTTCCCAAGGGGGGTATTTTGAAGGTGATCACATCAGTGTGCAGCAAGAAGGTATGTTGCACATTTTATAGAAGGACTTCTCGAACTTAATTGTCAGACCTCGTTTCTGAACACGACGTTCTTTAAGGAGTGTCTATCTACGAACAATATGACTTATATGAAGAGTTCAATATCCTTCTTGGCTCATAGTATCATAAGAGAATTTAGTTGATTGTCCGTCACTGTCAGTTGTATGCAGGGGTAAAAGTGGATGTGAAAAGGCACTAGGGTGACGGTAGGTTGCGGCATGACGTCACGCAGTCCCCATGCCTATCTTTGCCTATTGTAATTTTTTTAGGAACGGGGGGACACCGTATATACTTTTGGAAGTGGGGGACGGTGTCCTCCCACGTTCTCGCACACTTTTACCCCTGGTTGTATATAATTTTAAACTTGTTTTAATTTGATAAACACTTTGTTATTAAATGCAATTGGTACTGGTGATACCGGGGCTGTAAGAGTAAAGCGACAAATGCTGTTTGCCAGTGGTAATACTGTTTCATATTTGTGCTTTAATCATTACAGCTGATAATGATACTTCACTCACACACTAATCACTGAGTATTTTCACCTCCGATAGCACTGCAAAAGTACCAAACTTTAAAACTGCATCAGCTTTAAAGAAACTGTTCCTTTAACCAGGCTAATGCTAAGTGTACTAAAGTGCTAATGCTAAGTGTACTAAAACATTGAGAAAAGAAGTTCCACTATTTCTATGCATTTCTTCAGATTTTCCGTGGATAAGGTACGTTCCGTATTTAACACTGCTGGGTCAAGCGTATGATGAACTTGTGACAGTATTGTCATCCAGATGTTTAGACGCAGCACGAGGATAGTGATGAAAGAAGTCAGTTTCAGCATCAACACCCAAAGACTTTTCGTACGAAATTACACTAAAAACCAGATTCTTTATTCCTTCAATATCATTCCTGATAGCTTCTAGTGATTTTATAACGGTCGCAATGAGGACGAATGCCTAAAGAATATTTAATTCCTTTTCTTCAAGTATCTGTATTAACCTTATACATAATATTCTTCACAAACGTCATTGAAACAATGAAGTTAAAAAAGATCAATTTCTAGTTCAGACCAAGTGTTATGACTTTTGTATTACTGTTAAATTGACAAGATGTAGTCATTTTATTTAGAACCATAACAACTTCATTAAGTGATGCCCAGAGAACTTTAATTGATTCGGCTCCCCCCTGTCCAGTGGATCTTTGAAACGAAGTGCTGCTTCAGATTGTATAATTCACTATTTATCAAATTAAAACGTTTTGTAGTTAACGTAAAAAAAAATCAAGGACACTGAAGAAATCACAAATACTAGCACTTGCGTAACAACTATGTCCTAGGAGCGTGATAAGTCTATGTACCTCACAAGGTATGTAAGGTATTTCACGTCCAACTTTATCTGTGCTCTTTTATTCTCTCCTGACATTGCGCTGGTACAATCATAAGACTGAAATACATAGTTCAAATCTAATTCATTACTTACAAGAACATCAGATTAAAAAAAAAAAATCCCGTGCCAGTTAAATAAAAAAGTTCACCCAGTTTTAGTACTTCCATGTCTGGTGCAACAGACCGGCTTGATGTTTCCGTATCTTTATATTACGATACGTATAGTCTATGCCACAAGATAATCAGCGCTTATTTATCTTGTAGAAAGGAATTTTTTAAAAGTGAGGATTCTTAAGGAGAAACCTCTTCGAACTTTGTCAAATTGACTTCACAGCAGCGATTCTGCAGTCTTATTATTGGCTGGTATACTAAAGATATATCTTACATAACTGACGAACGTCATCGAAAGTTTATGATTCGGGTTTAACTATCGAACATTGTTTATTTTATGGTCCTTTGTTTCAATATTACAGAAATAATCTTAAATGGTTCTAATAAATTCCGACGAACGTGTGGATTTGCCGAACTCTTTCACATTGTGTATAGGAAACAAAATGAAAGGTTCATAAAATAGAATATGTATTTACTGAATTGGTAATAAATTTGACGGCTGTACTGAAGCGATAATTTTAATTATTATTGATTACTATTAACTTGATTCTGATTAAATGTAAAAACATAGCGTTTTCTTGCAATCCAGGTATCATTTGGCAATACTGAAGAACTAGTCATTTCCGAAATTGTCCGCCAGAAGCGCTAGTATACTAACTGTCAGAATTACCAACAGAGAAAGTTTACTGTGTGCATCAATACCGCAGAACTTAATCGGTAATCGCTCTTCAAAGATGTTTGTAGGAAAAATTGGATCAACAGGCGCCGTTGTTTGAGGAGACAGGCTGTTTGTGAAAAGAAAAGGGAACTGAACCATCAGTCAGCGGTAAACTTGATTATCGGCTACCTTTCTATTATTTCACATACAAAAGCCATAGATGTATTGGCATCTGCTAGGAGACTTGAGTACCTACTGTTAAAGAAGAAAGAACAGCACTACCTCGTGGATAAATGGGAGGCAAATATCGTATCAGTGAAATAAAGGATCATTTATTTTCTATTCAAATCTTATCTTCATGCTTCATCTAAATGTACTAATTCTTGCATGCAGCTTTCCGAAGCTGTATGAAGCATTCTTCTCTTAGCTTGTACCCCGGTAGTTACGAAGGAAACATTCTTCTTTCAACAATAAATGTTGATCTCAATATTTCTTTATTTTGAAATTATTTTCCACGTATGTGTCTTTTTATCAGCGATTGCATTGCATTTATCATCGCTTCCATTGGATATTGGATCTGTTAGGTAAAATGGCAGGAAATTAGAAAATTATCAGTAAGGAATTTTCTTTTATTTCAGTTTTTTAATTGTGGATTACAATCGACTACATGAGCGAATAATTCCGCGAGTCGTAATTTCAATTTTCATTATTCTGTCTATGTTCACTCAATCTCTGCTGTGAATACCACAGAACAATTCATTTTCGTTTTGCCTATCGAATAAAGTTAACTTAAAGACTGAAGTACTGAAAACGAATAAACACCGAACTCACCTTCTGCTTCCAAAATCCACCACAGCTCTATGGAAAAGGCGACACCATACACCACCTGCAAATGAGTAAGATATGGTTATGTGAATGAAATTTTCTAGAAATTGAAATTAAACAAAATAAAATAGATAATTTGATTTTAAAAAAATGAAATCCAATCATAAACGACAACCAAGTGTTAACCACTTAAAAGATCGTTTTTCGATTGTTGTGTGAAATAAATTCTAATTTCTAGTGAAGAGGAATTATCTGGTACCCACTGGATTACCTTCAGCAGTTCTAGCAAAATTTCAGGCCATTCTTACACTTTTTGAAAATAATAAATAAATAAATAAATATATAAATAAATGGAAAAGTACGAACAGCTTGTTCTAAAAAAACCTCAGTGTAATCAATCATGCATATTTGAATTCACAAGACCACCAGGAATTTACACTGCAAGACTTAATTGAATTCTTTCTTATTTTGAAAACAAAATTTTCAGACGATTGAAAAAAAAGCCAATTTACAAATAAAAAAACAGGACTTATTTTTTCTTTTCAATTCGGGGGTAAACAAGAGTCTAAAAACAATAGCATGTTTATTTTTTTCTCACAAAATATTAGAAGAATGTCAAAATTTTGGATTAAATTACTAATTTGGATTTATACGCTACCTATATAAAAGGACCACGTCTGAAAACACATTTTGTTCGTTAAACCTGAACCGAGCTATGCAAATATAATTCGTTTTCACACATTAACACAAATTCTCTGAGCATTTAATGAACTCCAAATACTTTTTTTTCCCTTGCATATCACCGCACTTTTTAAAAACTAATGTTATTCTACTGTCAAACTCAACAACACATTGTCAATCTTACTGTCACTTATTTTAAACATTTCCATTTAACTAGTTAAAAATTAAAAAAAAAGACAGTCACGGTTTGATTGGATGTCTACTTCCGTTCCGGTTTTGTGATCGTCAACTGTTACCGTGGCCTCTTTTCACTCGCCTTTTCTCACAATCATCAAAGATTGTCTTCAGTCACTTTTCTTATCTTTCTTTAAATTAAAAAAAAGTAAACAAACAAACAAAGGTATTTATACACAAGCAAACTACATACCTCAGTGTTTCTCAGTAATGTGAGCGTGAAAGTAAATGCTAAATAGTTTTCAAATACTTTTTTTTTTACCCTTTGTTATGTACAGTACACCTACACATAAACGAGATTATTGGTACATTCAAAATCAATATTTGTTATACATTCTACAATATTAACATTTAAGAAGGAGAAAGAAGTGTCCACGGATGAGACAATTAACACAGTGCCGTGTCGTGGGAAGGGGGGAAGTGGGGAGACAGCCCCGAGCGCCGAAGTAAGGGGCTTAAAATTCGGGAGGAAAAACGAAAAGAAGGAAAGAAAAAAGAGAGGAAAAATTACTTGGAATATTACTAGTATATACTTAAATCCTCTTCTTGCTTTAGAAAGTGATCCTATAATGTGAGTACATGCATGTGTACATTTACGAAAATAGAAGGAAAAAAGTAATAAAAATTGCTCAAAATCAAGAAAAAAAAAGGGTTTATTTTTGAAAATTTTCTTACGCTTCGCGCCAACCATGGTAGCGCTTTACGGCTAGCCAGTCAACATCACTCATATATAAGGGGCGCTGTCGTATACTCTTGTCCCGGGCGCTGATTTTCCACGGCACGGCACTGAAATAACAATCGATAAATCTCGAAAGCTGAACAAAATTATGAGGTTAAGTATAAAGATCTATAGGCAGCTTTCAGGATGATAATAATAATAATAATAATAATAATAATAATAATAATAATAATAATAATAATAATAATAATAATAATAATAATAATAATAATAATAATAATAATAATAATAAAATAATAAAGATGAGCACAGAACTTGAAAAAAGTGTTGGAAGCATGCAGCTTCATTCTCTGCATATATCTTCTTGGTCCTCATTTATGAAGTTCTTGTTTTTAAGAACAAACGATCATACCACTAGTAAACTATGACCACGCTTGAATAAATTTCTAATTGCGCTTTTTATGCTAATTTAAGGACACTGAATCCAATAGAACTATTTTTAAACATACGCGCCCATGGAGTGAATAGAAAAGTGATCTCAAATTTGGAATAAAAACAGATATAAATATCCTTATTTTTGAGGTAATTTTTATCGTAATTCCATTGAGCATATTTGAGAATATTTGAGCATTAAATTCATATTCTCAAATTAGTAATTTTTAAAAATCGCAATTAGAAATGTGTCGAAATTTGTGGTAATTTTTCTCGTGACCTAATGGACAGTCATATTTAAAAATAATTGAATTGAATGCAGCATTCTCAAGTTCATACAAAAAGCGCAATTGGAAATTTATTCAAGGGATACTTTTTACTAATAGCATGAATGTTAATTCTTTTAAATGTAATAAGCTATAATTGCACTACTTTGCATAATTATGATGTTCGTCATTATGCTTTCTTTAAATTGAACACAACTGAAGAGTTCAGTTGAAAAACCTATCTTTAAAAATCCCAAACTGAAATATTGACATCATTAAGTAACATTTGGTCTCACGAAAATAATCAGGTTGTGGTGGGAATACTGCTTAAAGTGGGATCTCGAATTCGAATCCCATTTTAAGCAGTAATTGAGGTCTCATACAGCCTTGGCAGTCTTCATTTAGGTTGGCAGGAGATGCAATTCCCTGAGTTTGACATAATAATGAGTGGCTCGGAGGAACATAATGGTATGTCACATTTTCTAACTTTCGTGCAAACTGGGAAAGAAAGTTCGATTTCCACGCAATTCAATAGAATGACATACACCAAACAAGATCCCTCTGTCATCTGCAGGTACACTTCCAGAATTAAATTACCTACATATTGTTCTATGATTCGATTCCAACTCATTCCATTTAATAAATCAATTTCACCGGAAATGGCGCTTACCATTATGTTTCCCCGATCCTCTTATGCATATTAATCTTGTAATATACTAATGAAAAAAAGTGAAATTACTTATATCGGTGGAGAATATGTTCTCCTCTCCCAAGAAAATCCTGAAATGACGTTACTGAGCAATGGCGCTGAAAAGAGACGTTAAATTTTCATCCAGTAGTCAAATATGCCACAAATATTTCCTTAATAAGGGTATATTTTCAAAGAATAGGCCTATTCATATTCGTTCTATCCTGAACGAGTAATACGCAATGAGTAACAAAATGACCAATATTGAAGGCTTACATAGTATACTTATAGAGACTATGGGGAGATAATTCAGTAAGGAGACAGGGTAGCTCAATGACAGAGCGCTCCTCTCTGGTGTAAGGTGTCCCTGGTTCGATCCCAGATATGTAGTTTGTGGTGGACAACATCATGTCCGTGAGTTTACTCCGGGTTCTCCCGTTTCCTCACACATTATCATTCTACGAATTCTTTTATTAATCATTCACTTCCATTAACAATTTGTTTCCTTTAGCCTACGGGCCATAATCGTGCGACGTAAAACATATTTAATTTAATTTTTCACGATTGAGTTCAGCAAGTTAAGAAACGTTCTCTGAAGACGCGGTATTCTCACTTCGTACATGACCAAAATGTTGCAGATAGAAAGAGAATAATCTAATTGTATCTTTACCATCTTTCCGCATACCGTAGTTAACCAACATGCTCACTGCAAATTAGAATTTCCACAGCCCGTTCTTTGGTTTCCTGGAAACGACATAAACTTCAATTTCACTGCTTGTAAGAACAGAGCAAAAAGCACGTCTTGTTTTAAGCCACCGCTTTCCTTGAAGACCAGTTAAGTTAACTGTAGTCTAAATGCTGATGCATTCCCCCACGTGCAAAATAGAGTTCTTTTCGGTGTTGCCATTTTGTTAATCGATATTCAAGCAGAGAGAATGAAATTAACACACGTAGTAAAGACATATACTGTGTGACAAAACTCTGACCGGGGTGCATAAGTTTACTCGCCTGACTCAACGCGACAGATGGCATGGTAGGGCAGGGAAATGATTAAATACAATCGCGACAGAATCGTATTTTACATTTTACTTCATTGCTAATCATCCACGTCAGGAACTATCTTAAACCGAAACAGCTGTCCACTTTACCCAAACGCTAAGTGAATTGTGGGATGAGTGCATTACGTTATGAAATCTCTTACACACAAAAAATAATGAAAGGAAAATCCATGAAAGAAAACATCCTATTTTCATTTTCTTCATTAGTGGCCTTAGATGTATATATATATATATATATATATATATATATATATATATATATATATATATATATATATATATATATATATATATATATATATTATATATAATGTTGGAAAATTAGTTACAATGTGACTCGTCCCGTTCTAGTTCTTACAAACTTTCCGCTTTTCTTCTTTCCTTGAAGAAGGAAAAAGAAAAGCACGGGAAAGTATTTTTTCTTGATTACTTTATATACAATTCTGTTCTTTACACGTCCAGTTTGAAAGTCAAAACGTCGCTAGTTCCGATACATAGTAAGTTAGTATCAAGAATGTCAAGCACTCTTTACGGAGGGGCAGGGGAGTATCAAAAGGTCTAATGCTTGCATCGAGCAAAATCATTTTGCCTTGATAAATTTTCTGAACTTTTAATACGGGCTTTAAAATACGTGGTCTGCTAATCATATAAGAAGGTGAGCAATCGTATATATGTATAGGAGAATCGAGTAGTGTGTATGTATGTGAAACATTATTCTTAGATCACATAATAAAAACATTTTTGAAAAACCTTCTTTATTGGACTTGGATTTTATACGTATTTGATTGACTAATGACTTTCTCGAGTTCAGAGGCTCTTATGTTCGATGTGGATATGTTTAACATAGGATCTGAACTAACTCCCACTATCAATAAATTTAATTTGTCTAGTAAGATTTGAAATTGAGATTAAATAAGAGTTCTTGGTCACTTACTTCATTTTCCTGTATATGTACCAACGTACATAGTAACAAAATATCTAAGTGTATGTTATTATTACTTTCTAGATTGGGTATTTGTACAAGTTGGACAACATAGTAATCAATCTGTATGTTGTAGACAACACTGTGTTTTTTCTTTCATAATTTTCTTCAGTATTTACGCAGATTTACATTTTTGTATAGCATCATAGCAGACCCGTAGATCCTTATTCCTTATGCTAGGACAAACGAATACAGTTGAACCCCTCTAATCCGTCACTTTTGGGACTGGAGGTATGGTCGGAACGCAATAAAAGGTCTGATCATAAGAAAATACAGAAAAATACTGATTTTCAGCACTAAACCAACGAACAGTAAGCACTACAAACTACACAATACAGTACAGAAAACACGCACAACGGAAGAAACGATATAAGAGGTGACTAAGCACTAATGCGAATAAGCGGTAACAACTAGTAAACAAGAATGCCGCGACGGCAGTAAACGACAACGGGCCTCGTGAGCCACCGACGAGTCGGGCCAGTTCAGCTCGAGCATGGTCAGATCAACCGAAGTGGCGGACCAGACGAGGGCGGACGAAGGGGTTCTACTGTACTTATGGGGCAACAACAAATCACAGAAGGAACATCACAAAACTGTTTGTGTATTTATTTATATTTACTTATGGAATCTGGAACAGAGCTGTAACTCCTTTTACAAAGAATAGAATACTCTATGTGCCACACCAACAAAATTTACAGCACACAAATCCAAAACTAAGAAGAGTCATTATAATATACAGTAAAATTTGTATAGTTGAATTACACATTGAATTAAATTTGGTAAATATAATAAAAATTAAATGAAATCTTTCAGTTTAACGTCCCACATTTATGGCTAAGGGAAACGGATGAATAAGGCAAGTGAATGGTGATGGAAAAATTGGTGGAATGTGGGAGGAAACGAAATGTCCTCCACAAACTTATTTAGCTGGGGATCGAACCAGAGACCCTACGCACCAAAAGTGGTACATATAATAAAAGTGCAAGGATTTCATATCTAGCTTTACGTCCATTTAAAAATTCTCCACAATATTCGGTTTAGAGAGAGAGGGAAAAACAAGGGACAGGCAGCACTTGCTCTAGCCCTTCCCTTGCTACGGGAAACAATAACAGTAGTGCAATAAGTGACAATCATTTTTAAAAGTACAATCCCATTTCGCACACAAAAAGTTATACTTCCATTCAAATTTTTAGAGGAAAAGGATTGAAATATTCCTAACAGTACTTGCACTGTTAGTATTTGAAATTGGGGAAAGGATTATAACGACATTGTTAATGGTGTTGAGAACCTACGCCTTTTCTTTTAGCCCATTGATTTATATGGGAATTATTTATTTTTCTGTTTTGTTTAAAATGAATTGGAATTTTAATCATGTGTTATTACTGATTTCTACGTCATGGCTGCTTCTTGCATTTTGAAAATGAATTTCAATTGTCTAAATTTTATGTCGCCTTATATAAAATATTAAAATTATATACAACATTTAATTTTTACTGTATAAGTAAGAGGCCATTATTCTAAATACATTTTTTTAAAAAAATAACCAAAGTCAAATCAGTAAAAAATTCCAGTTCATTAAAAAAAACAGAAAAAAATAATTTCCCATATAAACGAATGGATTAAAAATTAAAGATGGCGCAGGTATTCGACACCGTTTAAAGTAACAAGGCGAGAGGCCATTTTGGAGCACAGGAGCAGCAAAGGGGTAAGTCTTGCCATGCTGTTTCTTACCATAACCCTACTAAGCAAATATTGGGATAGTCTAACTTCCATCCCTTCCTTATAGGCTTTAAAATCAGTTATAAAATGAATTAGGAAGTGAAAATTCAAAAATAAAATAAATCCTTCTTTGACGTCGATTGTTCATTGCCCAGAAATTGTGTTTCTCATGGTCGATACATTTGCTCGTTCACGAACATGATTGTACTCTCATACGTACTATTATTGTTTCCTTTTTTCGTCACAAAAGATTGCAGAAAAAAAAAACTTCAAAGTAAAACAAACCTACACGGAGAAAAATGCATAATCCAGTCGGCATGTAAATGCTGTTTTTACCAGGTTACGCGCGTCACCACATTAAGTAATGTTGTTTCGTCAGTAGTACGATCTACACCACCGTCCAGCGAAAATTTTGTATTGTTGGACCACCATTTCAAATCTAGAATTAACGCCATACCCATTCTGACTGTGGTAACTTAGGTATATAATGTTGTTACTACCTTCCTACCAGTGTCCCCTCTTGGTTCTTTCTAAATCTGTGACTCCCTACCTTACGAGAGTAATGGGTTTTAACACGAAATCAATCATGTGAATAAAATTATCCAATCACAGCGAGTCTAGTTCGACGCCAAACTCCAGACTTGGCATGGTGTTCCCACCTGCTGTACTTTTATACATGAAATTACATTACTTAAGGAGCCCACCCGCGTAAATACGATGTATCCACACGGAAATCCTAGTCCTTTTTTTCTCAGTGTATATAATTTCATTAACGTGGCAGTGTCCTAAATTTCTTAAACATTCCCTCCTCTGTAACGCATGCGTTTTATGTATATACATTACCAACAACTAATACAGTTAAAACTTATGCGGGTAAACATATCTATGTGAATGTTTTTTTTTAAACAGTTAACTGTAAATCAAAGAATGATGCAATGAAATTACCACATACACAAAAAATACAAAATTACAACAGAAATTTAATGAATTCGTTTGGAACTCACATTGTGAGTGGGGACGTACACAGAAGCTGGGTCCTGGGAGTCCGGACCCTTCTCCCCGAAATATTCTGTAAAGTTACTCTAATTTTAGGGGCTTTGTGGTGAATAAACACCATGTGCGTGGGTTTTCTCGGGTTCTTTCGTTTCCTTCCACTTTCTTCATTCTACCATTTCATGCATCTCTCATCACCGTCTCCTTTAGCCTTACCGGCATAACCGTGGGACATAAAACTCAAAGATTTCATTTCATTTCTAATTTTAGGGGTAAGTTTACAAATTTAAATGTAATTTTCCTAATATTGATTTGGATCCCCCAAAATAAATTTATGTGCACGTCCATATACATAGTTATGAAATTTGATTACCTAACTTAATCCCTTAACTTACCATTTATTTTTCACATGTTCGTAATAATTAAACTTTTTATACATAAAATGTTAATGGTCGTTGTCAATAAATGTTATTGCCTATTGTAATGTTCAAGGTTATATCCAACAAAGCCAATTATATTGCTTTAAAAATTAGTCACCTTAAAATCCCGAATATGTTCGTTTTGTTAAAATGACAATTTACAGACTGCAATGTCAGTTCCTGAAAATTCATAGAAAATCACCGTCGAATACTCTTTAAGAGCTGAGCACGAAAATACAAACAAGGAAAATGCAAGTTCGACGCCATTTACAATGCTTTAAGATAAGTTACTTTAAAATCTCGAGAATATTCGTTTTCTTACTGTCGCTGAAAGTACTCTCATTTCTGACCCTGTACTCTACGTCTACATCAATAAAATGAAAATTATTTCACGCAATCAAAATAAACAAATAAATAAATAATGAAAATAAAGTAAAAAAAAAATCAGGGAGCACAGCTAACAATGAGCTGTCAGTTATCTACTTTCCGCTCTTAACGTTTGACTTAATTACATCCAGCTCATTGTGAAAACGAACATTATTAGCGTGGCGCTACATCATCTTGAAGTTATAAACGCAGCTGCTGGTACCTGTACCATACAACAAAACGTGCAAATACGTGATTTAAACAAAATTTCCAGAATATCTGAAGATCCTTGTATATTCTCTGGACTTTAATTTTTGGTAAGAATTTCAAAACTCGGGATAATTCCGAATTTTAAGATAAGGAGTTAAAGTAAAATTTAATCTATGTGTATATTTGTGGCAATTTCTTTCGATAATGAGATCGCGGAAACCACAAGCTCTAGAAATTTACCGTTTCTGCCGGTCGATTTAAAATTAAAATAATCTGTATATTAAAATGCTAGGTTTATATGTTTGTCTCCAAAGAAAAGTTTATATGTTTGTCTCCAATCCTTTTGACAATATTTTGAAAACCACAAATGCTAGAAACGTGCCGTTTTCACTGGTCGATTACAAATTTTGCGTAGATTGTCAATTCTAATTGAATATTTAAGAAAAAACATAGTCGTTATATCTTTATTACATTTTTTAGGGGTACACTGGAAGTGTTGAAATTTAAAAAAAAAATAAAGAATCATATCCTACAAGTTATGCATTCCAATATCAACGGGAGTAGTATATCCCTCAGGTGTTTGTTTCATGCCCAAATGATAATGAAAAACAAAGGACAACATTTCTTCAGTCTGATAACTATTTCTCCAGTCTAAGATGAATCTTTATTGTTTGAAGTGTTTTGATCAATGAACACCATATATCACTGATTGTTTAGGTAATGTATTTGCTTATTACATACTGCATGCAAGACGAAAGAAAACACTGGTCATACATGAATTAGGAACTCCAACCGGAAGTTGGCTCAAATCTTGCAAATGGTGCAAGATATAGAAATAATAATAATAATAAACTCTTTATGGCACCCCTTGCCGATTTTTATCAAGACATCTTTCACTTGTATCTGTAAAGAGATATGCACAGATATTGTGAGGAATGACAAGGAGATTCATGCTCATATGTGAATGATGCGCTGTGTCTAGCGCAGGTTCAGCTAGTCTATCTATTAAAATGCTACAATAGCAATTAAAAGCGCCTGAGCTCCAACCTATAACTTTGGCTTTCACATCTTTCATTTACGGTTGTGTGTGATTTCACGTTTAACAGAGACAAACATTTTGAGCATTTGTCCTTTAAATAGTCTTAATTAGTTAACTATATATTTTTCATAAAGTTTATGATATAAAATTATTGTTCAAAGCCTTTGTATTTTAATAAACCTTCTCTAAAATCAATGCATGTGAATTGTGCTTCCATCTTCCGAGTTCTTTTAAACTATGTTTATATGTTTGTGATCAGTTCTTTCGACAATGAGATCTCGGAAACTATAGGCTCTAGAAAGATGACGTTTTCACTGATCGATTGGAAATTTTGCGTAGATTGTTCAGTTCTAATTAAATACTAAAAAAAATGGCCATTATTTCTTTATTACATTTTTCTAGGGTACACTGGAACCGTTGAAATAATAATAATAAAAAAACTACAGCATCATATCCTATGCGTGATACATTCCAACACCACAATGTTGTATATTGGAGTTGTATATGTCTCAGGCGTTTGTTCCATGGCAAATAATAGTGAAAAAGGAAGGATAACCATTTCTCGAGTGAAAGATAAATCTTTATTTTTTGGGTGTTTTGCCCAATGAACACCATATATAACTGACATTATAATTAATTGTATATGTAATGTATTTGCTTATTACATACTGCATGTAAGAAGAAAGAGAACACTGGTCATACATGAATTAGAAACTCCAACCGGAAGTAGGCTCAAATCTTGCAAACGGTGAGAGATATTGAGAAAAAATAATCGAAAAAATATTCCCTTTATGATACCCCTTGCCGATATTTTTAAAATTAAGACGTCTTTCACTTGTGTCTGTAAAGGGACATGTACATATGTTGTGAGGAATGAGAAGGAGATTTATGCTCATATGCGAATGATGCGCTGTGTAGAGAGCGCAGGTTCAGCTAGTCTGTATATTAAAATGCTACGTTTATACGAGCTAGTATGTTTGTGTCAATTTTTTTCGACAATGAAACCACGGAAATCAGACGCTCTAGAAACACGCCGTTTCTACCAGTCGATTTGAAATTTTGTGTAGCTTTGCCAGATCTGATTCAAATTTTCAAAAAAAGTTACTTTTTTCTATTCAACTTTTAAGGGGCTGTTTTTCACCCAGGGGATTCACATTATCGCAAGAGTTGAAATGGTCGATATTCTTACTTGTTAGGCAACCAAAAGAAGACTTACGTAAAGCAGGTTGATGGACATTGCAGGCACTTTGCTTTAATCTTAATGATAAAGCCTATTGCACGCTGGCAACTCTACAGGCGTGTAGAGCCGCAATGCGATGTGCTCGGATATGGATTTACAAGAAAAGAATCCATTTGACACCATCTATCACTTCTTCAAGTTTGCCACAAACTCATCTACATATTAAAGTTGTAAGCTTGTATGTTTGCCTCTAGCAATTTGCTCCGCTTATGAGTCGTTCCGTCCTTCGCTTGTGTCTGTAAAAGGAAGGTAAGACGAAAAATTTCACGAGTGTCGTGCACAGCATTAGTTCACCCAAGTCTTGGATCTGGAATACTATTTAGTATTACTTGATGCATAGTACACGATTGCATGAGCACAATCAAAAGCATTTACCGGGCAAGTCATTACTAGGCTTCGGATTCTTAGGTTCGAATCTATTTTATTCCTGTACAGTGAATGCAAAAAATTCGTGTTTTCTTTACATTTCAAGTTGCTATAAGTAGAACTATATTAGTTTTATAGGACCTAAAATGTCCTAATTGGGGGGTTAAGACCTAAAAAATCCTAAATTAGCTTTTAGAACCTATAACGTCCTAAATGATTCTTTATAGTTACTTTTAACTTGAAAAATACTTTCAAACACTTTTTCTGCATTCAAGAGAATTTTGTCAGACGACAGGAAAAAAGTTCACAACAGAAAATCTTGCCAAATATTTTGTTATTCAGTGCCATTACAGAGAGTGAAGTGACCACTTTTTGCGCTATAGAAAACATGAAAAGTGCCGGAAAAACAATATTTGAACATTCGTATTTCCTCAGTGTATCGTTAGAAAAGTGAAGTGATATTTGTGGTGTTGTATAAAATTTCAAATATGAGAAAACTGACAAAACTACTACTACTACTACTACTACTACTACTACTACTACTATAGTACGACAGGCCATACATATGTTAAACTATATTTCAGCTATCAAAAAAAGTCCAAGGTAAGAAGAGTTTTATTATTTTTATTACGCAGAAGACTGGTTAGCATAAAGCTTACTAAATTAAGGTTACCATTTAAGTATGAAATAGCTAACAAAGTGTTTAAAGTGTAGTAATATTCCGTTTTCAGTAATATAACGCTAAAAATCCTAAACGGTGTTTTTAAAAACCTACAAAATCCTAAAATGCACTTTTTAAAATCCTAATTTGAATTTTTTGGGACCTAAAAATCCGAAGCTTAGTCATTACACAATGTAGTTTAAATCTTGTTATATCACACCTTTTGTGGACCTCTCATAACGCGGAAGTATTCTGATAACTTCTATATGAAATATAAAAAGTCAGGACATAAATTTGTACATAAGTGTACAAAACGGAATGAGACGAGAACATTGGAGATTTGAGACAAAAAAGAATTCTTCGAGAATCGAACCGAGACTTCTACAAAATTTATGATACGAGATTAGAAAACCTTATTTCTCATCTTGCCTAGCCTCGTGGGCAACACTGTTGATAAGAGTGGTACGACGGCCCACCTAGTAGAGTCCTTATGTCTGGTGCAAAGGATCCCTGTTTCTATACCCAGACAAGCGATTTTGTGACGGACAACATCATGTCTATAGTTTTCTTCCGTTTCCTCCTCCTACATTCTCATTCCAGCAATTATTTCATAATATATCTTAACTTTCATTTATCACCTCTCTCCAAAAGAGAATAACGTAATACGTAAAACTAGAAATTTCCTTTCTTGTTATCTGATTTTTCTTTCTTTTTTTTCATTTTTAAAAAGAAATATCCAAGATAGGTATTTAGTAATTTCGGGTAACTTAATTTATTCTCAGTTATGCTTTATATTCTGTGATCATCAGGAACCTCGTTCATGACATTGTGAGAACCATAGCAAAATCGTGACGAAACTGCGTGGTTCTAAGTTATTTACATTTTTCAACTTTTCTTTTTTTTTTTTTTAAAAAAAAAAAAAAGAAAGATGGAATGAAGGATGAAACAGCAAAAACAATCAATTTTCAGAGAAGTGACGTTAGTCTGTTACAACTTGGTCCAACATATGTAGTTAAACCTATGTGTAGAGGTTTGTGAAGATTAATGCTAAGTACATATTGACTAGAGGACCGACTAGAAAAGTAGAGGCAGAGAGGAGGACAAAAGAGGGTACGGAGAGAGACAGAGAGACCTAAGTGTATTGGCTGTGCGTATCAATTATAATGTTGGAGAGAGGCCTTTGACTAGCACGTGCCTGGGTGAGTGTGCGCTCCGAGGCTTTGTTCACAGTTTCTTGCCTGTACTGTGCCTCACCCTGGATGTCCTGTCTTCGTGTCAATACACGGTTAGCCTTAAAATACTGGATCCACAACATTTTTATCCATACCCGTAACATCTTTATCGGCATCCAAACCCGAATCCGTAGACAGTGATTTAGTACACAGCTTACTTGTTCTATAACAATTGTGATTTCAAAAATAGTTTTTAACATAATTAATATTTAATATATATATATATATATATATATATATATATATATATATATATATATATATATATATATATATATATATATATATATATATATATATATATATATATATTCCCTCTATAGTTTCGTTAATCGTATCCATCAAACTAATACTGAACACAATTTCTTCCGATTGTAAATACATTACGTTACATAAAATGGATTGGATTTGAATTTTGATTTCTGGGCATTCGACATCTATGGCTATGCCGTCATGTTTTAAGGGATGGAAAGGAAGGAAGGATTGGGGAAGGAAGGAAGAGACCTCGGACCTATATGTTAAGTACCATCCCGGTATTTGCCTGGTGTGAATAAGGAAAACCTCACTCACAAGGCAGGGTACCTCGGTGTAACACGCCGATTTTGATAAGATTGCACAGACATACAGATCATCAAAAAAGAAGCGACACGTATTTTTTTATATCGGCCAACAAGCGTATTGAAAGGGTCAAATAGGGACATAAAAATGGGGTCAAAATGAGATTTTATGCAATATAGCGAGAACGAGAAGAGATATCGGAAAAGGTTAAATGTACGAAATACTACCCATAGTTGACGCAAGCCATTGAGGTAGAACTTACCCATTTGAAGAAAGCAGAACATCCGGAAATGGACCAATCACGTTTACAACATTGTCATAATGTGCTACAGAAATGAGTGAAGAGGGTGGCAAGGAGCAGGAAGAAAGAAAACACGAAAATGTAAAATACGTGTTTTTGCTTTGGGTACATACGTTATCCATATGCGAAAGAGACGCAAATTTATCTCACTGCACGAAGATTCATCTCTACAAGCATGAAGGATGCAAACGCCGTTCGTATAGGCAGCCAGTGAATCAATACTGCACAGTGGGTTGCATATATTGTGCAATGGGAGCAACGGTGAGATACATATTGGAAACGGGAATGTTTGTAGCTAGTAACACACACGCACACACACAAAATGCATTGCACAGTAGAATGTAATAGCAGGTGGTCCACATGTAAGATAAAGAGCAACAGCAATATCAGTTCTACGCATGAGTATCTACATTATATCATGAAAATACGCGTACATATGTACGTACAACATAAAAGTCAGCAGAGGTGTATGCTGAAAACAAGACGCTCACTCCTGATAAGTAGCACAAAAATGATATTTCAGGAAGAAATCGTCCAAACAAAAACAGTATTTGCACCACGAACACTTGATGATGGATGGGTTCTGGCACTCTGCTTCTTCGCAGACCAATGACGTCAACTGATGAAAACAAAACTCCACTGGATTTGGAAAATAATCTGGTCGTGATGAAAGATATCCAGAACAAAACCATGCGTATTGGAATAGATGTATGTACCGTGGAGGTGAAAGTTGATTATGCACAAGGGATTGAAGTTTCAGTATATTGTCTCTGCTGTATAGATTGATGTTGAGTTGCTGAAGGCGTACCGCATCAGATACTTTGCGTACGAAGTTCTTTCAAATTCTGAAACCATACACATCCAGAGGTTGTATTAACCCAGTTGTGTGTGTAGGTATCGTCATAATGTTGCACTGCTTGTCCTGTGGCATTATTGTTGCCAAGTCGGATCGATCATAACCCGTCCACGAGTCGACTAACAGTACCGTTTGCTCATTGACTTGTGGAAGGAACACTGATTGGAACCACGTCTTAACGATCTGTTTTGTCACTTTCCCAGATGATGATGCACAAATATATAAGTTTTGTGGGCGGAACATTGTTTGCTGAATCCGTGGCCCAAACGTACCATGAAGTTCTTTCAAGACTATGAGCATGGGCGACAGCAATCTTCCACTGGCAGATATAACAGGCTGTATTGTGTAGCTATGTGTGATGGCAGGTAGAGATTGCATTGTTGCTGTAATATGCTTCTCGCCTCGCAAAGCCAGAGAGCGTCCAGAGTGAAATTCTAAAGCAAAGCCACTCTGATCTGTGTTATATACGTTATCCTCGCCATGAGCAGTAATGAGTGATTGTACCTTTTGGACGAAGGTTTTAGCGCTTTCGTGCACTTGTGTGGCCTTCGCTGTAATGCTATGTGTTACAAATTTTGTAACTTTGCGTGAGACGATACCGTGACGTGTTTTAAAGCGCCATAACCATTTCTTCGAAGCTTTGAAATTAGCAACGGCTGTTGTTTGGTTTGCTTCTAACGCCCAACGTTGCAAGTCTGTGTCATGGACAATTAAGCCGCTGTTTTGCTGTCGCAAATTTTTCATACACAGTTCGGTCTATCACGTTTAGCTTTTCACGTTTGGTTCCACCTTCTGTGATCTGTTTCTCCCATCTATATAGATCTGTTCTGCATTTGACACGCTTGAAGTGTTTCTGTACAGATTTCCAGGACATCTTTCTCTTCTTCCCTCGTTTCCAAAACGATACTGCCTTCCGCTTGTATCCCATGTCCACAATATCTCTGCTCTTGACTCCAGTTGTATGTACGTTGGAGGTCGTTGGGCCATCCCACTCATCCATCTCATCTTCACTTGCCATACTTGGGATGTCTGATCTATTGCTGCATAATAGGTCTTCTTCAATCTCAACATACATGTGCCCATTCGTCTTGAAACTTTCTAGGGCAGCGTTTCCCAACCGCTGTGCCGCGGCACACTGGTGTGCCGCGAATGGGCCGCTGGTGTGCCGCGAGGAAATCGAAACAAATTATTAATTCTATAGGAACCAAATTCCAAGATATAGGGGAAAATGTATATTTATATTTCACATTACTATGAACCTCTACTATACTATAATTCTACAATTTTAAGTTTCATACTGCTTTACTTTTCTGTACATTTTTAATGTTGAAAAACGTATTTATCATTGTCATGACCATTATTGCTTCTTTATTGTTGCAGACTATTTCGTAACTTGAAATTTTAACATATCATTCAATAAATTCAACAAAGCAAACATGCATACAAATTACCTACATTTGTGTTTTAAAAGTATAGGAGATTTGTTTATTTGTTCCTTATTTACTGATCTTCCCTTTTAGTGAAAGGTTAGATACAGTTTTCAAAAGAGAAAGTGGATTTTTAAAAACCCAAGTTTTATATTTCATTGCAATTGTTTTCTATTTAAAATTAGAATGAAAAATAAGCATAACGATTTACCACGGGGCAAAATCAGTGATCGAGCTTTTTTCTCTGTAAGAAGGAGATCAGTAATCACAGAAAAATACCACGGTATTTTATATTTACAAATAATAATAGTAATAATTATATATATATATATATATATATATATATATATATATATATATATATATATATATATATATATATATATATATATATGGGTGTGCCGCGAGAATTCAAGTTACACCTGTAGTGTGCCGCAACTTGAAAAAGGTTGGGAAACGCTGTTCTAGGGTGTTAAAAATATAGTCCTTGAGCTCCATTTCCGTTACCGTTCGTGGTGTCCGGACATATTGTGTTGCCTGATATGCCTCCACTAGCATATCCACCACATTCAGGGGATTCACATAGACCATCTTGCGACCACAAACGTCACAAGCCCACTTACACCTCACCTGAATTTTGTTACACACGCACAAATACGCACAAGCACACACCACCAGTTACACAACAATCAAATACCACTCCAGCTACCACACTGTCCAATGTTCACCACTAGGTCTCACAAGCAGTTAAACGTCGCCTTGCTTGTCTTGTTGAGAATAGTACCTGTGAAAGACACAAATGCACATACACTTTGCTGGCTCTACACCTCGCGTTTGGCAACTTTGTATACTCAAACCAGCTCGTATTGCATACGCCGCGTCCAATACTCTCACTGTTAAAACTGATTTTGTGTACAACGTCAACTTGCTCTTTCTTTCCTTACAGTACCTGCACCTGTCATAATGTGCTACGTCATCTGACCTCGTATTCCTTCATCTATTAGTCGTTTCTACCACTCAACTTGAGGTTTTGATCTTATATGCAACCCGCTGTGCAGTACTATCTTGCTGGCTGCCTATACGAACGGCGTTTGTATCCTTCTTGAGTGTAGAGATGAATCTTAGTGCACTGAGATGAATCTGCGTCCCTTTCGCAAACGGGTGACGTATGAACTCAAAGCAAAAACACGTATTTTCCATTTTCGTGTTTTCTTTCTTCCTGCTCCTTGCCACCCTCTTCACTCATTTCTGTAGCACATTATGACAATGTTGTAAACGTGATTGGTCCATTTCCGGATGTTCTGCTTTCTTCACATGGATAAGTTCTACCTCAATGGCTTGCGTCAACTATGGGTAGTATTTCGTACATTTAACCTTTTCCGATATCTCTTCTCGTTCTCGCTATATTGCATAAAATCTCATTTTGACCCCATTTTTATGTCCCTATTTGACCCTTTCAATACGCTTGTTGGCCGATATAAAAAAAATACGTGTCGCTTCTTTTTTGATGATCTGTATGTCTGTGCAATCTTATCAAAATCGGCGTGTTACACCGAGGTACCCTGCCTTGTCAGAATGACTGAGCTGAAAAAGCTTTTATTCTTTTTCGACTGAGTGTCCCCATCGAGAATCGAACCCGGGATCGCTCGCACCAAAGGCAAGAGCGTTAGTGACTACGCTACGCGGGGCCACCGAACATAAAATGGAACAAGATTGATGAAGATAATGTAAAAAAAAAAAAAAGAAGATGGAAAACATTCGTAAGGCACTTTCTGACAAGTAAATTGTCTATTAAATAGTAAATACTACAAATACATACAAATTTCTCACAAAATTGATAATACTGTATCTATCAAATAATGTCAAATGTCAAATGGTGTAGCATAAAAACCACATTAGCACTTCATGTTTGTTATAAGATTTGAGAAAGAAAGAAAAATCCAACAAAACAGTTTTAGAGTGGGAGTTATTTGTCCCAAACAAGTAATAACATAAAGAGTTAATATTAATTAATAATGCGTTAAAGAACGAATACAAAGATGATTCTCTTTTCACTTAGTTCCACAAAGAAAATACAAGTGTATCTACAGAAAGCTGTAATGATGCGAACAGATAACAGCATCCACGCAGACTTTTACATGTATTTCCGAGATATTTATGGGAATATTTTGTATGACCTATAATTACCAGTCACTCAGAAAAACCTATAGTAAAAAAAGCTGTATATTATTATAATGTGAAAAACTAACCACGAAATAATCTTGCATACATGACTGTGTATATATCTAATCAAATAGTGTCCTATACATTTGATATGTTGTTCTATTCAACACACTCTAGAAGAAATAGTTGATGTAACTTGCGTGTAAGACACACTGGTCAGAAATTACTGTAAATTCTTGAGAAGGTCATCAGTTCAGAATGAATAGGCACAAGATCCGGTTCTAGTTCAAGTCTGTCTGGAATGCTGCTGTCTACACATGGGCTATAAATCGGCACTCATAACCGAATTCTTCTAGCAACGTATGTCTAGTAAACGCAAAGGATGTATAGTTTTGAGTGCAAGGAACTAACTAATGAAGATATATGATAATTGATTAGATAATAATAATAATAATAATAATAATAATAATAATAATAATAATAATAATAATAATAATAATAATAATAATAGCATATCTTGTGTTTCATGCTTCATAAGGTATATATGGCATATAATATTAGAAATGTGTCAAATGAAGTTCCTTGCTGCATTATTCAAACTGAGTACTGCTTTAAACAACAGAAAACTATAGCTTCCCTCTAATTATATGGTCAGTGTGCATGCTTTTGGCGCAGGAGAACCAGGTTTCATTTCCAGTGGGAGCTCATATCGTTCGGATCCCACGATAAGTTGTACGTCCACGTCTCAAATAGCCTCCTGGTTGAAAGGGTCGCTAAACTCTAATCTAACTAACTAACAGAAAAAAATCTTCATTTGGTTGTTGAATGCATTAAAATATTTTACTTATTTAGTAACAATATATCTAGGTATATAGTAACATTTTTGTGTATCATTTCTCGCTGTTATCCACATCCATTGAGTTAATGGAGTAAGTAGAAATATGTATGACACAGGAAAACGAAATCATTGACGCATATTTGATTGTCAAATCTGCACGATGGATTTCCTCCTCTCTACGTGCCAGTGGGGAGACCCGGCTCATCATTCCATCCCTCTCTTGCCTAAGTACAATGATATCGAAAATTGATTATGCTTACATGCAGTATGTTCCATTTGTGATCCCCGATGCTGTGATGTTTTTCTATTAATAATGTTTCTTATCCCCAGAAGCTTTATACTTAATCATACATAAGATTTCAACAAGTTAGTAATAAACTGTATTTTTTAAAATACAAATTCTGGAATACTACTTAATATGCTATAGATTATGAAAAGTTAATATTATATTTAAATTAAAATACACCTGAATAATCATTTTAAAAATTTAGTCAGGAAAAATATTTTGTAGAAATATGAACTCGAAAAAGCACTCAAACATTTTGAGGGGTGGGGCTCAGCTCAGCTTCTAAACGAAAATATTGGGAGAGCTGAATCCCTAGGTTAAAGAGTCTATGAGTCGATGTCTCAAATAGCCTCGGTGCTGAAAAGGGACGCTAAATTCCAACTGACTTAATAGTGGTTCAGATCTTATGGGCCTATCTCAGCATTTGTGCTAAAAAGATCTGTTAATATAACTACAATGAACAACAAATCTAACCACCAAAATAAAAACACCTTAGCAAGTGATTATTATTTGCGTTAGCCTTACAAATATGTTACATCACAAACTAGCACTGGTAGTAGCATACATCATAAAGTTCCCAAGAAACACAAGCATCTTCCCTTGAAGTTGAGTTGCCAGATTTTACGTTTTCCCAGTAAGTTTTATATTTTCTGGTGCATTTTATGTTACACGTTTTTACGGTATTTTTCCCGTGCAACGTTTTCATCCTTTTTAAAAATAAATAAAGGAAGGGATAATAATGAACAAATTTAAAGTGTCTTTATTAGTTTGTGCATTTTTTAATTGGAGAAACTTATTTCCCACACTTTATTAACAACGCATCTCAACGATGTAACTTCATATTCAGAGAGAAAATGCAACACATTGCATCTTTATCTTCTATTTACCCACACCCAAACTTTATGCTTAACAATTTGCTTTTACTACTTTACCGTTCGTCCGTTAGCACCGTCCCGACTATTGATCAATTATCGTACACTAATGTCAGGAACAGAAGCTACTGTGAGCTCATACAAACAGAACTCCTAATGGTTATGAATTTCGATATGTTCTGCCAATAATTTTTTGAACGTAAAAAAAAAGAAAAAAAAGAAAAGAAAAAAGACTTAAGAGATGCAAACTGCAAAATCTTCATTAAGAGCCTGACACACTAAAAATAAAACAAAATTTACCATTTTTCTTTTGCTTATTTTTCATAAGTGAAAGATCGAGAAATGCAACTTAACACAATCGCAGATAATGTTATTTTACAACAGAAAATATGAACCTGAAGAATTTTCAGTGTTGCCAGAATAACATTTCTCCGAAAAATCTACGTTAAGGCAGCGACTAGAGGAACGAATTCAACTGCATTTGATTACGTATCATGCTGTCTTGGAATCCTGTGAACTATTTTTTAAATAATAATTGTATTTAGTTTGCAATACACAAAATAGTTTTAACAGATAGTTATTAAAATTAAATAATAATGTTATTAAAAATAGTTCACAGGATTCCAAAACAACATGATATGTAATCAAATGCAGTTGAGTTTGTTTCTCTGGTCGCTGCCTTAACTTAGATTTTGGGGGAAATGTTATTCTGGGAGCACTGTAATTTCTATGGATGGCAACATTGAAAATTCTTCAGATTCATATTTTCTATTGTAGAATAACATTATCTATGATTGTGGCAAGCTGCATTTCATTATCTTCTTTCACTTATGAAAAAACAAGCAAAAGAAAAATGGTAAATTTTGTATCATTTTTAGTATGTCAGGCTTAAAATATAATTAAAAGGCAAATATTTACGTAATATTCTTATATGATTAGATCTGAGTTTAGCAGCGAGGCTGTATGGGATGAGGATCTACACTTTGACGTGGAATTAGAACCATATGAGCTCTCATTGGGGATCGTAACATGCTTTTTGTGCTTTATGTGTTGCAATTGTCTTTAATGAAACTGCTTCAGTTTCAAATTAATATTATTTTACATTTTTATTTATTTCGACTTGTTTGACATGTCAAGGTTAATGCTATAAGAAGCCTTATCTACCACTTAAACATGATACAAAATTCAAAATTCAGATCAGCAAAAAATACAAGAAACAGACATTTACTTACACACACACACATATATATATATATATATATATATATATATATATATATATATATATATATATATATATATATATATATATATATATATTATAGTGTTACACTAGAATGCACAGTGTTACAATATATAATAAATGTTAAATTTTATTTCCTTATGATGAGCTTCTCTTAATGGCTCTTCTGTCTCTGTGTCCATTCAACACTGCTTCGATAACAATAAATTGTAAACTGCTCTTTTGAAAGATGCTAGAGAGTTTGAGTCACGTACCGAGGTTGGCAAAGCACTCCAATCACGACACGTTGAAATTATGTATGACTTCGAGGAATAAGTAGATCTATGAACAGGAATTGCAAGCTGGCTATTAAAACGTGATCTAGTGTTCCTGTCATGGAAATCGCTTTAAAAATTAAGGTGTTTTAGAAGGTAAGAAGGTTCTATAAAAGTAAGTGTTTTATAGAATAGTACCAACGAGTGCAATGATTTGACTGGATTTATAATCAAACAATTATCTGTTGACCATTTAGCTAAATTACTCAAGTCTTCGTTCATCTTTGCTACACATGTATCCATTTGCCTTGGTAAAGAAGATAGATACAATTGAACGTCATCCGCATACATGTAATACTTACAGTGTTTTAGAGATTGCGGTAAGTCATTAACATAAAGACAGAAAAGAAGAGGCCCTAAAACAGTACTTTGAGGAACCCCACAAGGGAGGTTCCGCTGCCCAAAAACTAAGTTGGCAACTACCACATACTGTTTCCGGTCGCATAAATAACTTTGGATCCATTTAGCAGTTGAAGTAGAGAAGCTAAATTTTTGTACAAGTTTCTGCAGCAAAATGTCGTGGTTTACTGATTGGAATGCTTTGCTATAATCCAGTACGGTGAGTATGGTTATCTCTCTCTTGTCCAAAGCAGAATGTATATCATCAGTAATACTGGTAAGGACTGTAGAAGTGCTGCAACGTTTACGAAACCCGGATTGAAAAGTGTCTAAAAGATTATAAATTCGAAGGTGCTCACGTATTTGATCACTTACAATATATTCAAGAGCTTTAGATAGGGCAGGTAATATTGAAATAGGCCTGAAGTCTTCTGCAGACCGGACATCCTTAGTCTTAGGGAGAGGGAGAACTCGTGCTGTCTTCCACAAGGCTGGGAATGTGCCGGTGGTAAGGGAAAGATTAAATAAATTGGTAATTGAGATAAGAACGAAAGGTAGTATTTTCTTGATCAATGTTATACTTATCTCATCTGCACCTAGCAGTGGATTTTATCCTCTTAATTGCTTTCATTACATCCTGTGGAGTGACACAAGTGAAACAGAAAACATTTTCTTCAGAATTAGGGATTTGCCCAGTAGTATCAGATCTCGCATTTATCTGTGAACTAGAAGTATCAATTCTACAAAAATAATTGTTAAGATAATCGGCAGAGAAAGGAGCAACTACATCAAGCTGGCCTCTTTTACTGCTAGGAATCCCAAGTAGCTTCAAATTTCTCCAAAGATGCGAGGAATTCTTATTCTCGATCAGGGTGTACGAAAATTTTAATTTCGCATTACGCACGGCTTGATTACATCTATTTCTAAGGATCCTATATTCCTCAAATTTGTCACTTGAGTTTGGTAGATTTAATTTACGTGCTTTCTTAAATTTTCTATACGCTCTGTCGCGACAAGCCATTAAACTTCGAATTTCATCTGTAATCCAGGGCGAAGGAGAACGAGAAACACGTTTTTCTCTTAAGGGGTCATGAATGTTCAGGAGATGTAAAATTAACTCATTTAAATAAGATAGTTGGTCATCCACGGAAGGAAAAGAATTTATTAGATGCAAGGCAATACCTCAGCATCACGCAAGAGCGCTTCATTGTTAATGTTGGCTAAGTCTCTGTATAAAACAATTTTAAGCTTGAATTTGGGAGTCTTAATAGAATAGCAAACAAAGATAAGATCATGACGCGAAATGCCAGGTACTGAAAAATTGATCAAAATGAAGGTGTCTATCCATGTCAGAAGTTAAGATTAGGTCGAGAAGTGAATCTAAGGTAGTGGTATGAAACGTAGCTTCGAGCAGACAGATGGAAAAATTTAATGATGTAGTAACTTCACGGATAGTTTCTACTTCACGTTTAGATGACAATAAATCAAAGTTCATGTCTCCAAGTGGTCATATATGTGTTTGATATGTACATATTCTTTCTTTTCCCTCCTAAAAGAATCGTAAAATCTCTCTCTCTCTCTCTCTCTCTCCGAAATCTAGCTATCCTGTTTCCTTCATTTATCTATCTATATATAAATCCGACCGATCTGGATCAAATTTTCAACATGGATTAGGTTCGGACTGGGATTGTTTTTATTACTTCAATGTATATATATATATATATATATATATATATATATATATATATATATATATATATATATATATATATATATATATATATATATATATATATATATATATATATATATAGAGAGAGAGAGAGAGAGAGAGAGAGAGAGAGAGAGACAGAGAGAGATGTAGATATAGATATAGATATATACAAATGATCGAAAATGACCGATATTAGTGCTGAGTCCATAGTTTTCGGGGTCGCTGAAATTAATTGTGACACTTCCGATATCGTTTAAATCCAAATTCAAGCTCTTAATATTAATATTTAATTTTTATTTATATAGATTACTTACTATTTTCTGATTTTTCATGATATTTTCTTTGCTTCTCTTTATTTGAGAGTGCTTCAGTAATAGTAAAAAGTGACTAACGGAACATACTAAGTTTTCTTACGTATTTTAACTCAGCGAAATAGGCAATTGCCGCTAGTATATGCTAAGAAACGTTTTGACTTCGCCCATGGGTGTCCTTGCAACTTCTTACTCATATAGGCCAATATTTGACAATTTGTTCATTGATTCGGGCGCGGCAATAAAATTTTACGTAGGAAGTTTAAAAACAATGCCAACTAGAAAGCAACATTATGCGATGTGCCAAATCCTAATTTAAAGCTTTTTTTATGTTGCTCGTTTTTTCGCTTATATTTGCATTCAAGCGCATGATCGAAATGACAGGTACAAACAAGGAAACAAAAAAGGTGTTCGTGCCTACGAGAAATCATAGCTGAATACAATGTGAGGAAATCTCTCCAACGAGAGTATGAACGCAGACACGTGACGTTTGCTCATGCTGAACAATGGCAACGAAAATCACATTCGATACGCTTGCATTTATACTTTGCAACTGCTACACACTTTATTAACAACCAAACAATAATCTATTCTCGGCAGAATTAGTGAACGAACGTAAACTACTCAAGATTTCAACACTTACAAGCTAATATGAAGGTCGCTCTACCCTCTACAACCGACTTCCTTCTTTAGAATTTTCTTTTCAGGAAAAAAAAAAGTTTGATTTGAATGAAAGCTTAACGTCTTAGGTTGCCCCAAGATCACTATGTGTGCATAGCTACACAGCTGCGAATTATGGTAAACAGACAATGTCAACTTATTCTCATTAAAGCACGTTCTAATAAACTTCGAAAAGAAATATTTTCAGTGCAATTGGAGAATATAGTACACTTACATAAGTTAAACATTGATATGTCGTTTTCAATGAAATTGTCAAACGTAGGCCTATACGAGTGACCAATTTCCAGAATAATAATACGAGGCGTATCCAGAAAGTACGAATTCCTAGGAAGGTAAACACAAAGACGGCACAGTGACCTTGAGACATTTATTGTCCCAGATACAGCACAGGTGACAGTACTTTGCAACATATACAGTTTCCCAGATACAGTACGGTACAGACTCTCTTTGAGGTGTAAAATGATACGAAAATCGCTTGGAGAAAGTTTCAGACTATTTGATGGAGGGTCCAACACGTCCCAATGGAACGACTGCAGAAGATAGGTTGTCACCTGCCGTATAGCCGAGATCTTTCTTCGAGCGATTTTCATGTCTTCTTACATCTTAAGAAATGCTCTGATAACATTTTGATAGTGATAAACAATTACAGATGTCTGTTATACACTGATTCCACTTCTCGGCGGCTAACTGTTACGACATCGGAATACAAAAGTTGATCCCACGGTATGACAAGTGTCTGAATTCTTGTGGTGAATGCGTTGAATGGAAGTTTCACCTGTATTGTATCTGATAAATATTTCAAGGTCACTGCGCCTTTTTTGTGTTTACCATCCTAGAAAAACTTACTTTCTGGACGCACCTCCTAATGATACTCACCAGTGGTCGAATTGAAAATAAATTACTACCAGCATGCTCGGATGCATAGGCCTGCGTTAAGTATACTTTAATACAGTAGTAGAACTTACTTTTTAAAATTTTAGTGCTGGCATGATTTTTGGCATTTTAATTTACTACTGGTATGTCATATCACAATTCCATCACTGATGCTTACATTCTTGGCTTCACGAAAGAGTAGCCAGTTTAACCAGGTAGCCAACTTATAGAGACGAGCAACTTCAAGTGAGAATATTTTTGAACATACGTATATTTAAATGTTTGTTTGGTTATTGAAGTTTGGCGTCCCTTTTAACCAACAAAGCAATACCACAAGATGCTGACTAACTATTTTAAGGTGGAATCCGAACCAATGATGCGTTCAATGTCCTTCCATTGACAGTCGAACTCGGGACCATATGCACCAAAGTGTGCGAGTTAACAACTAGACCAGCGGAAAGGCATTCCATGTGTAAGAGTAAAAAGCACCTCCATTTGGGACTGGCCGTAGGAGACTCAAGGGCTGGATACAGGTAAGGTACCGGTTAGCTATTGTTAAGGGTTAACTACTGTCCAAAAATAAGCCATATATCAGTGGGTAGATTACATCGAGCTGAACAAATTATTAAAACACAGTTCAACATAAATTCTTATGCGTAGGTTTTGAGAAAGTCAAAAAATAAAATTTGGAGGCACTAAAAGGTATACCATTTATTGTCAATAAAAATTGAGTTTTCATTTTGCTGGGAGACTTTTTCATTTACAGTATGTACACTCTACATGTAGCAAAACATACAGTTGACTGTATTTATTGTTATTTGCTGTTTCTTAATATATGATTCTTTATGTATATAAGAATGAACGAAGTTTCGAACAACGAAACAGGACTAGTAGATAAAAAATTATTATTCTGGCAGCTCTGTTTCCATTCTGTAGAGCCCAAAGAGGTTCAACAACCTCGTCTTTGAGCACAACTCGACGACAAGGACA
This sequence comes from Thermobia domestica, assembly GCF_964235325.1. NCBI lineage: Eukaryota > Metazoa > Arthropoda > Insecta > Zygentoma > Lepismatidae > Thermobia > Thermobia domestica. The sequence goes on along the minus strand of NC_137463.1, from coordinate 106,113,400 downwards.
CATGTCACGTTCTCCTTCTTGGCTTCCGACAACGAATGCGTGATTTGAGATCTAACAGGATCATCACGACAATTTAAAAAAACAACTTAACCGCTATAATGATGAACGCTTTGTTTAGCAGACGACCACTTCGCACTTAAGAAATATCTATTATATAATAAACTCACAGGATTTAGGCTAAGAATGTCGTTACAGTCAGTATCAAGTACTACAAATTCAGTGTTCGTGCAATTAGTTCTTTTCTATCTTCCATCCCTGGGATACTGTGAAAGTAATGAAGAAAAATAAATCAAAACTGAAATTCTCACAAGAAGATTTAACTCGTAATGTGATTTTGCCTTATACACTTACTGAATAATACTGAATTTATAAAGGGCAGAAACAACTGTGAAAGTAAAATCCGAACCATATTTAAGTCTGTATCCGAGGCTTTATACCAGCAGCGGCATTTCAGATTTTGCTTAGGGGAAAGAGGTACAAGATATTCCACCGATATAAGCATATCCCTAGAGTTTCACGTTTATTAATGTTACATTACCATACTATTGATTTAAAAATCGACCTATCTCAAACGCAAGCTGGAGGGCAATTAGCCCCTGGCTTCGCTGAAATGAAGTCCCTGCTTTATACTCCAATTAAGTTATGAACCCGCCGTCAGTCCATACACCTCCTCTAGCTACGAGCTCAAAGAGCCATGGGGAGCTCAAAGAATATCCAGCTTTTGGATTATGTAATACAGAACCACGAATTTATGAACAGTTCATTCAGATGTTGAATTTGATGGTAATCCTTGATTTTTTTTTTTCTAAATTCTTAATAGCAGGACTTTTTCACCTTCCATAGCAATGGGTACAAGTGAAAATTCAAAATCAATAGGTGAGAATCTTTTTCAATGCCTAACTAACTTTTGGAACTCTTGAAATGCTAACCTACGATTGTTCTACATACACAGTTATAGAATTAGGAAACAATGGGGTCTGCAAACAATGATTGAATACCAAGTCGAATCAACTTGTCTCGATGTATTCAAAGTAGGAACCTTCTTTGTCTACACACAGTTTTGGACGATCAAGTAAGCCATGGAATCACTTCTGGAAGTCCTGAAATGTAATATTGTTGAAATTCCTCGTCATTACCTTCTGGGTGGTGGAAGTATCGTCAAAAAGCAACCCTTCAATGGTGCTTTTAATTTTTAAAAATAAAGTAATTATAGGAGAAGTTTTTGCCAGGATGTGGGGTGTGGTAACCACATTTTTTGGGTCAAAAACTCACAAATATGGTGTTGTTTGCTGGAGCAATGGTGTATGCTATCCAGTTTTTCTGCTTCTCTGTTAAGGAATGATGGAAACAAAAAGAAGAGAACAAATTAGTTTGGCTTTTTTCAGTACAAATTATCTGAAAGATACGACAGAATTGGAAATTAAAGTGAATGTCTTTTAGTTTAACGTCCCACGATTATGCTTTTTAGGCTCAAAGAGATGGACGATTAATGGAAGAGAATTATGGTGAAACTTTTTTGTGTGTTCTCCCACCGAGAACCAATCTGGGACCGCGTGCACCACAGGTACCCGCGCTAGCCACTAGACCAGAGGGAGTGCTACGCGGTAGAATGTGTTGTGGAAGGGAAAAGCGATAGGAAGAAAATGATTTCCATTTATAAACAAAATTAAAGAGATAGAAAAACGTAAAGGATAGCAAAATCTAACTCTCCGAAATGTAGTGCCGTTGATAACAGAATAAAAATATAAGCGATTTACATTTGCTTTCTATCTCAACTTGTCCTAAAATTTAAACGATGGGACAAGAAGGCAGAATTTTCCTTGCACAACTAAAATAATTATACCAAGAGCAAAAAGTAATTGAAAGGAGTACAACATTAAATTGCATTAAATATGATGCACATATGTACAACATAGCTTAAAAAAGTATAATGGATGTAATACAGGGACAATTTTTCGTTTAACTTCAAGTCATAGTAATTTCTAGAAATATATAATAATATTTGTTCATATGAAATATGTTGATATGTTAAAAATTCCGATATCTTTGGAACTAAATCAAACAGTTTGCTTTGATATACGAAAAATAATATATAAACATAACCTCACAAGTAGAGTTTCGACAATAGGGTATATAGAACAGTTTAATGCATACTACTATCAACGAACATAGTCACACGGTTCCGTATATGTAAAACTTAGATACATATTCGTTTTCTATTGGAAGGTGGACTAACGAATTATTAGAGTTCAATGAAAACTTTCCTCCATAAAAAAAATCTTGTTTGTAATCAACTAATACAGTTACCGGTAACATAAATTACTGATCAATCGTAAACTGAGGTGATATTCAGTAGTAGTAAAGAACTTACATCATTTTATGTGTCATTTTCATTCAAATATATATATATATTGGCTGTCACTGGTCAGAGACTATTACAGTCGTATAATTAAACAAAAGTTGTTATTCTTCTTTCTTTACATATAATTCTCAAACTAACGAGTAAAGAAAATTTAGAAAATATAGCATTCTAATACTTATGCAGTATGCGAAACAAAGCCATCAGTGCTTTCGATGCATTGATTTTTATATTACGTGGAACTAATACGAAGTTAAAATTTATTACGTGACAAATTACATATACTTAGTGTTAAGAATATATCAATGGCTGATCGCTATGTATCATACTAACATGTCTTTCAGATTTTGATATTCTTAATTTTTCCATGTTACTTTGAATACCGTAAAGAAAATCGAGAATCTAATAACGTACTCCTCTAACATAACAGGGAAAAACTGCAACAAAGCTTCACAATATATACGTTGTATATACGGTATTATGTAGATGATTATTGTGGATTTGAATGTTAATCTCAAGATATCAGCTGATCGCTATGTAATTATCTTATGTAAAAATGGACCGTTAATAATTCAAAGAAAAGAGTACTAAAACAGAATACAACTATATTAGTAAGCTTAAGATTTATAATGAAAGAAATAAAACTTTTGATCTCCTCTCTACTTCTTTCATTTCAAATGAAGACGTTTCATAGGCGACTTATGGCTTTTATCTTCAGGACTCGAGTCTAAAAATAAAGAACCGTAAGTATTTAAAACCAAAAACGTACATGGAAAACTAAAACTGGTATTTCATCCACTATACATGAATATCTGCGAAAACTACTGTATATTCAATAGGTTCTAAGCTTAAGATTTACTAAAACACCTCTCTGTAGCAAATCCCTGAAACACGTTCTTGTTAATTTTGATTGTAAAAATATAAGTAAAGTGCTGATTAATGACATGAAAACATTGTATGACAGGGCATAATAATAGAACACACGCAAACACAGTATATTGACACATGATCCTACATAGGAAAGCGCTAAAATATGGTGGGAAAGAAAAAAGATTTCCATAGTTGTCAATTAAGTTCCCACGTCCCCAAAAGGAATATTAAATTATTCAAGCACCATACAGTCTATGTATTGGTCTTAATATTATTGTTATTATCATATAATTAAGGTACATTGATACTTCCAAACTGCTGTAAAACTTTGTGTATTTTAAAGTGTATAATTTATTATGTATGCATTTTTCAGATGTAGTTATAAATCTATGAAGAAACAATTTATATTGTCAATACGATATGAGAATCAAAACGTTTCAATGTTTTTCTGAGACAAATGTTAGTAGTAAAAACAAGAGGAAAAAAAAAAAAAACATGCCGCATTCATTCAACTGTGTCAGATCTAAGTTAACACAACATACTGTGACACATTTCCATTAATTACAGCCTTTTGTTGTTAATTATGTGTAAAACAAATGTTCAGGAAATAAAATAATAAATACTTTCTTCTTCGTTTTCTTGCATAGAATTATGAAACATTGTGTCAAAGTATTCAAGAAACTTCATATGCGAAGACAAACGAATATAACAAAACAGTCATTTCCCGATATTGTGTAACAAAATTCACGACACGAAAAGTGAAGAGAGAAAAAATTGAAAGTATGAGAAAAATTCCATTGGGTATTTACTTTTTCCTTGTAGTTAGTGTACTATAAAGTGTTTAACCTTGCATTGTAAAAACAAATGAATAATGAGAACCGTTCCAACAGTGAATTACATCCTGCAATTCAGCTCCACCACGGATATTATTGATGGGAATTCCATTTGTAAGACACTATTGTGTTTTGTTTTCATATTATCCTTTTTTTTAAAAAAAAAATATTGCGACACACTAGTAGTAAAGCCAGAACAAGTAGAAATCAATTTCTCTTGAAATATTTGCTGTTTAAAACTGGACTTCCACTTCATTAAGTTATTACTATTACTACTACTACTACTACTACTACTATTATTATTATTATTATTATTATTATTATTATTATTATTATTATTATTATTATTATTATATGTACTACCTATCAGTCATACACAGTGTATTGACTCAAAAAGAGAGGATAGGATAGTGGTGAGCTATTTATTAGTGGTGAGCTCAAAAACCGGTTCGGTTTGTCACCGGATCCGGTTTCGGTTTTCTCTAAAATTTGTACTATTTCTTACCAGAATAGTGTTTCGTTGTTCTCCGGAAACCGATTCCGTTTCCACAGAAATAGTTTTATGTGTTTTCCAAAAGTTTTCACCGAAACTGGTTTCGGTGAAAACCGAACCTATTTTGGAGAAACCCGAAACCGGTTTCGGTGAAAACCGAACCGGTTTTGGAGAAAACCGAAATGTTGGTTTTTCGAGTTTCATTTTTCTAGAAACTGGTTTCCGTTTTTTTTAAAAATAAAAACCGGTTTTGCCCATCTCTAATATATAACTAACTAACTCTATGGCCTATGGAACCCGGAGGTTCAATGCCGCTCTCCACTGACTTCACTGGTTCACAAAAGCTCTCCACTGACTTCTATCCTTAACTAACTGCATCCAGTTTCTACTTTGTATTCCAATCTCTGCGAGATCCATCTTAATATTGTCCTCCCATCTGTGCCTAGGTCTTCCTAATGGTCGTTTTCCGATTGGTCTTCCAGTCAAGACTTTGAAAGCGTTTCTACTTTCTTCCATTCTAGCTACATGAACCGCCCACCTAAGCCTTCTGGACTTGACAACCCTAACCATGTTGGGTAAACCATATAAATTATGTAGTTCTTCGTTATGAAATTTCCGTCATTCCCCATTCCCGTTCTTAGGTCCGAATATTCGTCTCAGGATCTTGTTCACAAATACTTTCAGTCTTTGTTCTCAAATACTTTCAGTCTATGTTCTTCCCTCAGAGTAAGTGACCATGTTTCGCAGCCATTCAGAACAACAGGCATGATTATCGTTTTGTATATTTTAAGCTTCAAATTCCTCGACAGAATTCGCGACGACAAGAGATTTTGAACCGAATAGTAACACGAATACCCTGCTTTTAGTCGATATTTAATTTCTCCGTAAATATGATTTTCCTCTGTTAATATTGATCCTATATATTTGAAACTATCCACTTTATCAAAAGTATTATTTAATATTTTAACGCATCCATAATTTGCTGTATTCCGGTCCCGAAGCACTTCCATGTATTTAGTTTTCTCTGCATTTACTTCTAAACCCTACATGTCCCTACAAGCGTTTAATAAGATCTCTGCATTTCTTTCTATTGTTCTTCTATCATCCCCTATTAAATTTACATCACCAGCATATGCCATAACCTGGTGAATATCGTTCAACTTTAGGCCCTGGTTGCTAATATCCCTAATATACAGTATATATATATATATATATATATATATATATATATATATATATAATTATTATTAAGTATTCTGCCTTTCGGCAGGTCCTGGGACTAACGAGGATTTTTTTTTAATTTTAGATTTGAGCCTGGAAATGTTTCTTCCACTTTCGTCGATCTTCAGCTTCCTCTTTTAACTCCCAATATTTTCTCCTATCTTTCAAATCATCGATCAGCTGTGTTCTTCTTCCCTTTCATCTTTCCTTCTATGGAGGAGTAAAGAAGACAATTTCTTCGCAAGATGTGTCCAATCCAATTGGCCTTTCTACAAAGGATGGTGGCTAGAAGTGTCCTCTCCTATCCGTTTTAAAACATCTTCGTTTGTTGCTCTCTCTGTCCATTTTATCTTCTCCATCTTCCTCCAACACCAAATTTCGAAGCTCTTTAAATATTTCTTTTTCTAAGTTCCGTAATATATATATATATATATATATATATATATATATATATATATATATATATATATATATATATATATATATATACTTTGAGTTTTGCGAGCAACATTTTTATATCGATCGCCAATTGTATAGTATCTGCTATATGACAGTCCACTCTCGCAACCAATACCGTACTGTTCATATCGCTATCTGTTCTATTTCCGTGTTGATGTATTTGTCGGAGAGAGTAATGCTGTTGTGAGAAATTTCATGTAGGCCCTAATTTGGAGCAAGTGAATATAAAATATTCACGTTACCCAAGTGTGCAACATTAGCTGATATTAATCAGAAGCTTATTACACGTATTATTTTTGTTCAGTCTATATTTCCTCAAACAATACATCAAATAACTTGTTTATGCCCTGCACTAAGTAGCGAGGCAAATACAACTATAATAAGGAATTTTTGCCCAGTCAATTCCTAGAGTAACAACATCATCTCAACATATACAAAATCCTTCTATGCTCATATACTTAAAGTTTATACATTAATGTTAAACTCATTTATGCTTGCAGCCATGCAAGTAATGATGATATTTTATTTTCAATGACAAAGTGAAACTTGCAAGAGCAGGTACGTCAGGCGGAAAGATCCGAGCTAGCATAGATGACTTTAATTAATGCAGTTATATTCTGAAGTAAAGAGTTCCTCTTTTTGTATTTAGAATATGATCCGCTACATGGAAGCTCTGTTCTTCAACGGTTAATGTTCTTCAAATTATAATTTGGAACTGAGCGTTGGTCACAGAATATCATCTAGCATTGGTCAAAAGTATTTAAGAAGTATGACTCGCAACAATCTCGTACAACAACGGTGCTTCCAAACGTATTCAGTAAACATTTGAGATAGACCCTTAAAGTTATACACAATCAGGGCCGTAACTTGTAGGGGCAGGGTGGATCAACTGCCCCTACAGGTAAGCTCCTCGAAGTTCGAGGGGGCCTACTTTAAGACAAAATTTTCTTACTCCATATACGATACGAACATGAAATTATAAATGACGCATCAAACAGATTCACTATATTACATAAAGGAAACAGCACACAAAAGGTAAATAAAGCAAAATGAGTCGTAGGTCCATTTCAGTAAAAAATATCTACTATTAGGGACCCTAGAAATAATATTTATTCATATGGCTTTAAGATTTGTCAATATTGTCCCCTTAATTAATTTGCCACATATGGAACGGGCCCAGGGGCGTGCGAGAGCCTACAGGCTCTAGGGGGGGGGGGGCTACAAAGAGAAGGGACCTATTTTCGAATTTTTCGAGAAGGCCCAAAACAACTTTTACTAAGGGGCTAAAATATTAATGCTTGCACCCCCCCTCCGTTACGGTGCTGTACACAATAACTCAAGTTCTGTACTACAAGTACGAAATTTCTTTTTCTTTTATTTTCTTCTTTCTTTCTTTCTTTAATGTGTACTCCTACTCTAAATATTTGGGGATTTTCTTTCTCAATATGTCAATGGCATTTCTCTTGATCACAGAGAGTGACTAGGAATCATGGTCAGCGAATCGATTCTCGACATTGTAATTTTCTAATTGTATCTTGTCCGCAATCAGTTACTCTTTTATTTAGGCAGTCTCAACTTGCCTTAATGATGTTTGAAATGCCAAAGCTTTCGTACCGTTTCTTGGGAATCAAGCCAAAGACCATAGTCATTGAAAATGTGCATGCTAATTATTAAGCAATGTGGCCACTTCGACATCTAGATTATAATAGATAAACATTTGGAAAACGAAGAGACAAATAAGATATTAAGTGAATGTTATACATATAAAGCTCCTTTGTCACAAAAGTGTCGGGGAATGTTTCTATGAAGTGTGTTAATATGAGAGAGTTTTCTAGAAACGTATATGAAATACATTATTTCTTTATATGTAATTTAGTATTAACGTCATATGTCTATCTTCAGAACTTCTGCCTTAGTACTGCGCTGACCTAAAATAAAAATGTGCTGACATATACTAAGTAAAAAAGCTGTGTCAGTATTAAATATTTGTATAAACGTTTCAGAAATGAGAAAAAGATATTATGTTGCATCAAGTCGTAACAGAATCAGTCACGTGCATTTTAACAGAATGGGAAATTTCAGTACTTGTCAACATGTCATAAGGATTTATCTTTGGATATTACCAAGATTAAATGTTGCATGACTTGTATTTGGTCCCTACAACGATATATTTTTCTACCAAGATCTGATTTTATGTATAATTATGTACAGATACAGAAATATTCAACTGTTTAAGTAAGGAATGTGTAGACATTTCTTTCGAACACAATTATTCATATCTATAACTCTCGTAATGTCATTTCCAAGTAGGTTTTTTTTTAAGAAAATATTTTTCCATATTTTAGTAGTGGTTAAAATCTATCTACAAAATCTGAAGGTATCAATATAAAAAATACACACATAATAACAACTGAAATATGTCCATACGTAAATTGCGTGAATGCAAAAACTTCCTAAATCCCTCAACTAAATCGAATAACATCCCAAGTCCTTTGACTTGGTACGTTGTTCTAATTAGCTGAAATTATTTTGTAATAAAGAGAAGCTTTTGAGTTGGATTTAAGATGTAATATTATACAAAATTGAATAGCCCTTGGAACATAGATGGCGAACAATAAAAAGAAAATTGAAAGTACGAAAAAGAAAAAAAATACTTGGCGAAACTGTTAAACGATAATATTTTTTTCTACAATAAACGTATTGTTTTGTTCAGCGAGTAGTATAAATCAGAAAAAAAAATGAATCTGGGATGTTTTTCATTTTAAGTCCTCAATTAAATTGTACTTTTTTTTCTTTTTTTTTTTTGTAACATTCATGCGTACGTGTAACTCATGTAAATGATTTAAGATAATGGTTATAAATCTAAAAATGTAGCTACCTAATAATAAATCAACATGACATCATGATTGACCATAGAGCAATGTACTGTCGTAATCTTGAAAATTCAAAGAAAATTCGACTAATGTCACTTGAAAGTTCTTTCCAAACATAGGGCATGCTGTTTTGCTGTATCTGTGACCGAGTGAGTGAGAGATGTTCCTCTGACCTCAATCCTATTTTTTAATGCGTGAACTTTGACATTAAAACTTAGTTGCTGGATAAGTAGCAGCGATACTTAATAATTACACTAGGTATTTATGTCCCACAGAACCTATAGCAATTGGTAAGCAAAAACCGGTTGAGGTTATTCTTTAAAGAATTGTAGAATAGAGACTAATACTGAACTTATCGCTGTTGGCTACTATAGCCTACTCGTTAATTAATCATTACATATGATTTATAGCATATTGAACACTCTCATGAATTTCTAAATGCAGTTAACGGTGGTTGGTCAGAAAATCCACATACTTGCGTATCTTGTCACCGAATGGACATAGACCTACGTCAAGATTTGAGGGATGTAGTCGAAAAGCTCGATAACTCTCATTACAATATTGCATACACCTAATGCATTTTCCTCAGAATAATTTAATCATCATAAGAATTACTATAATTTAAGCACAGGAAGTTACTGAATAAAGAAAAATGTGAGTAGGTGGTTGGAAAATTCGATTTTGCACTCTAATTTATAACTTCAATCGCTTTTTTTTTTTTAAACGATTTCATTCTTGTGAGTTATCAACTGTTTCGACCATACCCGTCCCGATTTTGTCGGGCTAGTCTCGATTTCAGAGAGAATGTCCTGTGCGGCGATGTTGCTCTGACTTCAAAATGTCCCGACTTTCATGTCTATTAATAAAATTGGTAACTATTATTATCATTATTGGAATTTTATTCCCACATTATTATAAGATCTACAGAGACTTATAAATAAGCGAAACCTCATAACAATGGGAGGCAGAGAGACAGGTAGCAATGTGGCCGGCAACCTAAGATCTGTTCATAGGCTACATTAGAAAGGCAACCGGAATAGATAATATAGTAATTGAATTCATTAATAATATGAGAGACAAGGGCATGGAAGAATTGAAGCGCTTAGCAGTGGAGGATCTAGGCCAGGACTGGGGGGACCTAGGCCCCCCAGTTTTTTCAGTGACAAAATAATTTAAGCTATTATTTATATATTTTTGAAAGTTTATATATGCCTATCATAGTCTGAGTACTGGCTGCCTCCTAGTTTTTATCTTCTAGATCCGTCACTGGTGCATAGAGGATAAAGGTGTTATGTTACATTTTTTGAAACGTTGCATTCTGGCGGTTCATGCACGTGTTATATGTTAATCATGCTACGTAACACATTATTTGGTGAGTCCTCGTCTGAGTACAGATATTTAGAAACGATGAAGGCGGTACGTTAACTGACAAAGTTGTGAAAGTCAATTTTCCCGTCATATTTAATTTGTTACATAACACCTTTATCCTCTAAGCACTTCAATTGTCCCAACTCTGCAATGAAACAAGAAAGTATCCAAAAGACTTCCTGAAGACGATCAATAATACCGATGGGTAAGAAATCGAACCCAGAGAGATGTGAGGACTATAGAACTATTTGCCTCAAGTTGCATGCAGTAACAATTATACTTCGAATACTGAACAGAAGGTTGTAGGGAAGAACAAATGAAAAAGTTGCGGAGGAACAGTTCGGATTTAGGAGAGGTAACAGCATAAGACATACAATCAAATCATTAAAAGTAATCAGTGAAAGAGTTTATAGAAAAAGGGAAAGAAGTGTAGGTATGTTGTGTTTATTGATCTAGAAAAAGTTTTTGACCGTTTAAACTGAGAATTGTTGGAACTTTTAAAGAAGGTTGGGTTGGAATGTAAAGATCGAAGACTCATAAGAAACTAATATATGAATCAAAAGCAAATGTTAGAAGAGGGGAGGAAATTACAGGGGAAAGTGTAATTGGAAGAGGAGTTCGTCAGGGATGTTGACTCTCGCCAATATTATTTAATATCTACCTAGAAGAGATCGCGTAAAGGAGCCTACATAATAAAGATAGCATTTCGGTAGGAGGTAGAATGATTAAGTGTATACGGTTTACAGATGATATGGCGTTTATTGCGAAATTTGAAAAGAATGTTATATAAAAAAAAAGTTAGGAATAAATGTTAGAAAGACAAAAGCCATAATATTCGGAACGAAGCGATCGGTGACAAATATAGAAGTAGGAGGGAAGAAAATAGATCAGGTGACTAGTTTTCAATAGCTGAGTAGCATTATTAGCGATGATAGTGCGAACGCGGAATAAAAGCAAGGATAGAAATTGCGAAAGAAGCCTTTAGGGAGAAGAAAAGTCTATTTTGGGGTCCTTGAATAAAGAGTTGAGAAAAAGACTCATAAAATGCTTCGTGTGGAGTATTGTACTGTATGTGGCAGAAACATGGGCAGTTTTCAAATTGTAAATGTGGAGAAAAATGGAAAGAATTAGCTGGGTTGCGCGGAAAACAAATAAGAGGGTGTTAGAAATGAAGGGGGAGAAAAGAATAATTTTAGATGTAATTGAATACCGGAAGAGAAATTGGTTGGGACATTGGGTAAGAAGGAATTGTATCATGAGGGACGTACTGCAGGGTATGGTAGAAGGAAAGAGAGAGGGGAGGGAGCGAAGGAGGCCATAGTTGATGGATTGTATCAAAATAGAAAATTCAGACGTGAAAGCGAAGAGGTTAGCTGAAGACCGTGACGCATGGAAACTTCTCAGTTGCGGAAAGTGACCGGCGAATGATGGCAGGATAACTATGATGATGATTATGATATATTTTTAAAATATACATTAAATGTTATAGGGCCGCACTTTCTTTAACCAATTAGATAAATATGATTCGCTCTTCACTAGAAAGACATATCACATTATAACGTAACAATGACAGCTAATACATTTCTTTTCCTCTTTATTTGCTGCATGAAGTGTAAATACTTTTTGCTTTGGAGGAGTGCCAACCCTACTCTCATCATTTTATAAATATTTCACATTAAAATTTACTAATCTAATTGAAAGTGGATTATATTTGCAAAAATAAGTGATAGCAAATTATTCCACACTTAAATCAGAACAAATTGGCTATGTATCACTCCGTGTCGAGCTACACAAGTATTATCAGTAATTAACATGAATTGCCCAATACGAAAAATAGGTACAGATTAAGTACTGTATATGTGTACATATAAGTATTGCATAATTATAATACATAATTATAAAAAAGTAATATACATATAGCGATTAACTAAATTTTAGGTGAGTTACGTACACCACTGTCCTGCAGAAAAAGTTAAGATTTATTATAATTATGAGTGAAGATATACTGTAATTATTCAGTAGGTTACGAGAAAAACAAAATATAGATATTTGTAAGTAAGTCAGAGGTGTGAAATATGAGGCTTTTTGACTGAATAATAACTCTCATTATTGTTTGAAACTGTAAACAGACTATTGGAAACATGGTAATATATTTGTTGAATATGTATGTCTACGCTTCGAACAATTTCAAAACTCTTAGCCGTTTTTCCTTTACCGTTACTAACAGTATTTTGGTACTAGTGTCGATATGGTACCATGCAAATGACAGTTTTTATTTTTTACTTGCTTTTCTTTAACTTACAATGGTTCAACAGTGTCCTCAAATCTTTGACCCTTAGTTTAATTCATGTCCCGACATACATATGGCATTATACAATATCCCATTGTTACTTGTATATAGCCTATTTCTATACTTTTACAGTATATATTGCATTTGGGGACTCTGTAGTTTAGTGGTAAAAGCGTTGAACTCACATTCGCGTGGTCCCGGGCTTTATTCCCAATTTTCAGCGTCCATCCAGCGTCGTGGGGCAAATTGAGGATCACGTTAATAAAAGACGCCACTAGGCCTAGAAAGCTCCTGATAAGCCTGTTAGAGATAGGACGACGTAGCACGCTGACTACATGTTAGTCGCTAGGCTAGACGTAGTTAAGCTGTTAGATGGCGTTGGAGCGGCTCGGGCCCACAAAGAGCTCTCACTCCAGTGGTTAGTTATATACTGTATTTTACTTAACTCTTTGAAGAACGATGGTATATAAAATGTGGTATAATATTAGTACCACCGTGCTTCAAAGAGTTAATTGTTAATATTGCTCTCTACTAACTACATATCCTATTCTGTTATGCAACAAAAAATGCTACGGAGTTAGTGTGTATAGTATAACATCCAGGATATACATTAAGTCCCTGATTGTGAAAGTGTTTGATTAGGTTTCAAAAATTGATTGAATGTGGAAAAATCTTAAGTAAAAATTACTAGGCGTTAAAAAATAACGCATTAATGCTTTTATAAAATGTGGAAACATCTTAAATAAAAATTAATAAGCGTTAATAAAGTAATGCATTAATGCTTTTATAAAATGTGGAAACATCTTAAATAAAAATTAATAAGCGTTAATAAAATAACGCATTAATGCTTTCACAAAAATGTACAAAAACAATATTTTGTGGGTGAAATGAAGAAATGGGTAAGATTAATTGGACATTGTCTACAAAAGGATTTGGCAAGATTAATTACAATAGATTAATCCGAATCATCCATTTCCATTTCTTCATGTTGCCCCACTAAGAAAAAAGAACTTGTGTGTGTGTGTGTGTGTTTTAATCATTCCTAACTTTTTTTAAGAGTTAACGTTTCTATCAGGAAAAATAAAAACTCTTCTTTAAAAAAAACTTTCAGATTCTTTGAAATAAAATCGAATTTTAAATTTGTCTACGAAATTACAAATTGTCAATTTAGAGGTCTAAAATTCTCGAATAAACTTTCATTCAATTACTTGCCAGGCTTCGAAGCCAGGGGGTGGAAACGGAATTCCAGATCAAAAAGGATGGTCCTAATAGAGATATTGTCTGATCGGACTACGTCACGATCCCAGCCCAGGAGGGTGAGGGATCAAGCAAACTTTCGTGGATGACCGACTAAAACGCCAGCGTTTGACAGAACAAATAACAACCAAACAAAATCATAATCACCAATTACTGCAATACAATATCTGAAATATTCTTTAATATAAGTACGTAAAAGGAATTAAAATAAAAGAATAAAACGTTCCATTCATCAAACCTCAGCATGTAGATCTAGAGCAGAAGTCGGCAAACTACGATCCGTGGGCCAAATGTGTTTCGTCATCTCTTTTTATCCCGACCATTACATTTATTTTACTGTTAGTAGCGCTTACCTGTGCAAATTATTTACAATGAAGCTCCACAAAAAAGTTTGTCAACTCGTGATCTAGAGAATTACGTTCTAAGAGGGCGTGAAACAAAGGAAAGAGAGAGATTCGAAAAGTTCGATGCAGGTGCAGAATAGTTTCAGAACAGTATTCCAACAACTAATTGCCAAGAAATACTCAAAGTTGAAATATAGCTCTCTTCTTGCTTTGCTAGTATGAAACAGAGATACTTATAATTAAGGATTAAGTAATGAACCATCGAGCAACTTGCCAGCGTCAAAAATTTGACACAAAATCACTCACTTGATTACAGTTGTGCATTGTTACGAGTAATTTTAGGTAATATTTGCGTTAGATCTGACTAGGAATGAGCACAAATTTCACAGAACAACAATAGGAGCATTTATTATGCATAGATAATACAAAGAAAAACATCGTAACTGGATTCAAACTCTTTGAAAGATTAGAAGAACTTATACATCCATGGCAGAGCGAATCACTACCAGAGAGGTAAAAATTAAAAGATATATTTGTTCACGTAAACTATATTTCCTTTAACACGCCGATATATCCTTTAATACCAGATATTTACAAACAAGTTGCAAATGACAAGTTACTTTTGAAAAATATTCATCTTTCAAAGAAATGAACAATCTTTATGTTTTGTTTTGATTTGTTTGTTGTATGATTCGTATAGAGCCAAGGAGTTCTTTCCTATTTCTTTCTTTCTTTCTCTTTTCAATCTTAGACTCGTACTCTTGAATTTCGGGGAATAGCCACGAATAGAAGCTCTCTGAAAGATGAAAAGAATATTTGCATCCGTGGAAGAAGAAAATCATTATGGGCAAAAGCCACAACATGTGAAAACCATGCAACAAATTACACAATGTAGAATATAAAAATTAACCCAAATATATGTTTTGTCTCAGACTATTCATTCTGAAAGCTAAAAGATTTACCAATCTATACCAATCTTAAATTATCCAAATTCAATTAAGATTGCAAAATTGAA
The DNA here is from genome assembly GCF_964235325.1 of Thermobia domestica. Classification (NCBI taxonomy): domain Eukaryota; kingdom Metazoa; phylum Arthropoda; class Insecta; order Zygentoma; family Lepismatidae; genus Thermobia; species Thermobia domestica. Next base: position 106,098,018 of record NC_137463.1, on the reverse strand, counting down.
ATATAACACATTTAATCTGAATATCTATGGACTTCCCTCACGAATCGTCCGTTTTTTTTTTTTGTTTTTTTTTTAGTTTTTATTAATTTATTTGTTATGTTAATAAATTTTGCGTCACATACACACCATCTTTGTGCAAAAGATTAACTACAAATTGCTCTTGAAATTACTCTCTCGCTGAATTCATGATCACAAATTCCAAGAAGATCGTTGTTACGAAATACCGCATGTTTTCGTGACGAAGATGCCGCCATCTCCTTCCCCTTCTGTGCTGAAAATTTCCGAATAGTTTGCTGATTCTCCTCATACTTTGACTCTCTCTCTCTCTCCACGTTTGTTTCCAATTACTTTCAGTCGTTTGATTACTTAACTAGCTCCTTGCAATCGTTACATAACATAGGTGTTCTTCTTCTTCTTCTTTCTTATTTAGCACAGGTTATATGCTTCTTTGATTATGGTATTTATTTACTTGCTGCCCTGCCTGAAGCTACTTATGCTAAACCATCCATCACCTTTCCTATTGCTATTGTTATTTGAAGTACAGAAATAAATGATAAAGAGAAAGCTGATTTCTCCTTGGCCTTGTCCGCTAGCGCTCTCTTGTCTTGGTAGAGAGGCTTCCATTTGAAGAAAACTTGTTTACATGTTAACACTGCTTTTAATATATATTATACACCTGAAAAGAACTTTGTGTTTATTAACACAACTATGATGGTAGACATATGATGATGTCACAATGGAAGAACGCGACCGGCATGCCTTATAGGCATAAAAAAAAGTATGCATAACATAACCATAAAGCAGAATTAAGTTTCAATTCTTTTATACAATTGAATGTTTGTATACATTCAGTTCTTATATACAATTAAATGTATATTTATTTGAATGTTATTTTTAGTTCATTTCAATTTACTTGGTGATACGTCCCAAATATACTTCCGATATGAATTTTTTTTTTTTTTTTTTGTCTTCTTAATACCGTCTTTCTTTTATTAATTTCCACACTATGCATCAAGTATCGGAAATCTACTACAGCTATGTTCGTCCGTCTATAGACAGATATCAGAGCAAACGTGGTAAGAAATGACAAGAAACAGTTCTCATATAGATTCAGCGTCCAACTAAGGCTTGGACTATATGGACACTGTAAACGCGGCGTTTAACAACGCAGCATTAGCGCCGGGCGATTGGAGCAATGGATTGGATCGAGTAATCGAACGCTTTCAACGCGAAGCGAGGGTGCATTAAAAGTGTGTTGAGCGTACTCAATAGTGTACTTGAGGGAGTCCAGTTGAGGTCTCCAAATATATATGCTTCTTAACGAGACTTCCAAAACCGACTTCAAATATTCATAAAAAGATTTCACTTACACCCGGTAGTATTGGAAAAAAATATCTCTTCGTCTTCCGGTATGCTGCAAACATTAAACGAAACTTAACGATTGGAAGCTGATTTGCTAATAAAGGATGAGTTCTCCATTTTCTAATTTCTCGGTCACTTTCATTTTCTAAGCGCTCCGTTACTGGGACAAGAGCGCCCATACATCCCATTTCCATACCGTGTCCATATCCAAAACTGAGAAAAGAATATTAATTTTGTTGCAATAATTCAACACCAACGAGTGTAAAACGCGACGTATAATCTGCTTATGACACTAGCGTCGTGTTACCAACGCTGCGTGTTTAGCGTCCGTATAATCGGACAAAATAACACCTACTTTTCCGCGTTGCTAACGCTGTGTTTACAGCGGCCATATAGTTCAGGCCTTACATCTCCGTTATTATAGATCTACTAGCAGCGTTCTCCCCGCTTCGCTGCGGTCACCCCGGAACGCAATAAACTTTGTTACTTAGATAATTTTTACTTTTTCGCTTTCAAGTGATATGATAAAAACCATAGAAGATTGCATTAAATGTTAACATTATATCGCCTGTCATTTATGTTAACCCGCCCCGCTTCGCTGCGGTCACCCCGGAAGTTGTCGCTTTCAAGTGATATGATAAAAACCATAGTAGATTGCAGTAAATGTTAACATTATATCGCCTGTCATTTATGTTAACCCGCCGAGTGACACGGTCATGCGGGTTGCATATAAATACGTTTATTTTTACCTATGATGAACTAACAAAGGATTTGTACGTTATGGACACTTGAATGGTCAATTATCTCAAGACACTGGTAATTAAAAATTAAAGTGATATGATAAAAATCATCTAGGGTCCAAATCCTAATAACCCCCCAAAAATAAAAGAAATTGGTTCAGCCGTATTAGCGTGATGAGGTAACAAAGGATTTTGTACGTTCTCTTTTATATATAAGATATGCATTCCAAGCGGAAATAGTAGAAGTCTTTCATTTCCAGTTTCAATGTTGAATACCAAAGAGAATAAAATGTGAAAGACAGCAAGAAACAGTTTTCTGACATGGATTCAGTGTCTCAAGAATATACCTCTTCTTCTACTCTTGTCACTCTACTGCAACCGAAAGTTGTTAAAATCCATTAGAATTTCCAGTTTCAGCATTGATTTTCCATAGGCCAAAAGCTGTATTAGATCACAAAAATAATTTCTTTATGTGAATTTAGTGTCCCAAAGATAGGTTCAATCTCGTTTTTTTTTTTTTTTTTTTTTTTTTTTATCGCTGTGTTGTAATCGGAAATGGCAGAATTCTACCATAGTTTCAATATGATCGTCATAGATAAAGAACGGTAAGCGGTAAGAGATAGCAAGAAACTTTTTTTTTCTTTTATGGATTGAGCGTTCCACGAATAGATACAATTCCCATCCTTAATCTTGCACCGAGAAAGGAAATAACAGAAATTTACTAAAACTTCCGTTTCAATATTGATCCTTAAAGTACGAAAGAAATACTTTATAGTGACAAACTATTTTTAGATACAGATTTAGCGATACAAGATAATCCATCTCGATTCCATTTCCTCTATTCGGCGAATCCCTCTAGAAGCGAAAATTCATGACCATTTTCGGTTTCAAGATTGATCCCCACACAAAGACCAAAAATTGTAAGAAATGAAGAGAAATTATATGTATTTATAAATACAACATCGCAAGAGTAGGTTACATATTCCTATTACCTAAGTCTATTGAAATTAGAACTGATAAATTTATCGATTCTGTTTAGAGTAAAACGACGCCCGCTTGTTTAAAGTTAAAAGTCCAATCAATGAATGAACTAAAGATATTTACCAATTCAATGGAAACACCTGAAAGAAGTGCAACTTACCATATTAATATGGCGTTAGAACCCCTTTCGCTCTCAGAACAGTTCTAATGCGACGTGAAACAAAGTCATAGAGGTTACAAATGGTAGCAAATGGAATATTACTCCATTTCGCGTGCACTGGATTACTAAGTTCCATGTGAGATGATAGATGAGGCAATCTGCACCGGATCGGTGTCTCCAAAACATATAGCAGAGCTCCTTTCTGGCTAAGCGCTTAGCGTACTCGCCTTTGACACGGGAAACCCGGGTTAGATTCCCGACGGGAGCTCTTGTGGTTCGGATTCCACGTTAATCAGTACGTCCACGTCTCATATAGCCTCACTGCTGAACGGGACGTTAAACTCAAAATCAACTTATCATCAACATATTACAGATGTTCAATGATATTTAGGTTCGGGAATTGGGTGCCCAAGAGAGGTGTTCAAGTTCCTCAAAGCACGTCGCAGCAGTTCCAGCTATGTAAATTGGAACTTTATCATCCTGCCTGAAGTATGGCGTTATTGCACAGAAGCAATATCTGAACCATTGGATGCACATGGTTCCCTAAAATGGTGACATACTCATGGATAATGATGCAACCAGAAACTGTAAGCACACGAACCACTGACACCCATGATATTGCAACCACAGCATCACAGAGCCGCCGCCATGTTTCACGTTTGGGCGGAAACACTGTGGATCATACAGTTCTTCAGGTGTAAGTAACACATTCAGCCAGTGGTTAGAGATAAGGTCGTGAACGATGACTTATCCGACCATATTATACAGGGTTTTCATAAAGTCTGGACGGATTTAATTTGCTTATAATTTTCATAAAAATGCTCATAATGAAATCAAATAAAGTGCAAACGGTAGCGGAAGGATTAAATTTTTAGTTGGCAACACTGTTAGATAAGCGGCAACTCTGAACACGTTGAGAGAGGGAGAGGGAGGGCAAGGGTCAGTTTCTTACCAAATTCCATCCATTGTAGTTTTCATTGTTGTTTCAATGTTGACTGTTGAAAGTAACTTGTAAGCTGTATTGGTGTGTGTGTCTTTTAAAGAAATAAATAAATGAAAAACTCCTCTGAGAAGACTATTTTTTTTATCGTATCAAAGATGGCGTCGGTGAAAGAGAAAGCGCAATGTGTTCTGTGGTACGCAGAGCTAAAATCACCAATTCTGGTGTGTCGAAAGTTCACCAAAGAGTTCAAAAAGCCGGCACCGACTGAGAGTGCAATCCGAAAGTGGCATGCTAAGTTCTTGGAGACAGGAAGCGACCTGGACCGTCATCGAAGTGGGAGGCCGCCAACATCGCCTGCAACAGTGAGCAGGATAAGGGAAACCCGACCGCTTGGCCGCCAAGATCACCCGATCTTACCCCCTGCGACTTCTGGCTTTGGGGTCATGTGAAAACGGAAGTTTATGCAAAGAAGCCAAGTGGTTTGGAGAACTTAAAGGACAAAATCAGGGTGTCTGTGGCTGGCATTTCGGATCAAACACGGCGGAACGCTGTGAGTGGATTCCAGCGCCGCCTACGAGAAGTGGGAGGCCGCCGCTGTGAGTGGATGTAAATGGCGCCCAGTTGGAGGTGTGGCGGTGAATGAACTGAGCTGGTGCAGATTACAGGTAAAAATTTAATCCTTCCGCTACCGTTTGCACTTTATTTGATTTCAATATTAGCATTTTTATGTAAATTATAAGCGAATTAAATCCGTCCATACTTTATGAAAACCCTGTATGTTGCCAATCATCAGCGGTCCATATTGTATGTTCGCAGCACTATTGGTGTTGTGCTAAAGCGTTATAGTCCCTTATCAGCGGTTTCATCCGTGCAACTTGACCTTGTATGTCCATGTCATGTAACTCGTGGCTGATTGTGATTGTCGACACAGTCTATAGTAGGGGTTGGTTGAGTTCCTCCATCACTTGTACCACAGTGTTAAGTGACAATCCACTTTAATGCTTCGATCGGTCTGTTACTGAGAGTTTTCTTCTGACTACTATTCCTCTTCGCCAATGTGATGTTACCAGGTGTTGTAGGGCACCGTCATCTTCCTGACACCCTCAACACACCTGAAACTTTCGTTACGCTTGCACTACACAACTGAGCGCCAAAAATTTGCCCTTTTTAAAAATCAGAGAAGTAGCCAATTTTATAGTATCACCGTATGATCAGTTCACAGCATACTACCGTTCTACTGCTCCCCACGTAGTACAGAATTCGCTGTAACACACCACTAACAACTGCCCGACGCTGGAGTCGCTGCCTGACTGTTGCCAACCTAGACACCTGACGCAGTGGCGGATCCAGGATATAATCAAGGGAGGGGATAAACCATAGTTTGCTGTTTTATCCAGTGCAAAACAGGATTGAAGTCCATTTTATCCTGTGTATACCTGAGCGTCAAGGAGGGGTATAGTCCCTATAGCCTTCCCTTGGATCCGCCCTTGACCTGATGTGTTTTTATCTTCAGGTGTTACCATTAAATTGATAAATATCTGTAAAAAAAAAAACGCATTTAGAACAAATGTGAAACATCACATCCCGTTGTTTTGACTTTATGACGGATGTTCATCAGTAGACACTGAGATTCACTTAACGGAGGAAAAATCACATGTGTACTGGCTACATTTTATTCTTTCTTCTTTTGTTAGTAAGGTTTCTTATAAACTGTGCTGAATCACATCATACCGACATTTTTCTCACACATCTCTGCATGCTTTCGTTGTTTCCTCTAAAAACAAGACTTGAGGGAAGAGGGAGACGGTATTCTCTTGCAAAGAGAAAAAACTTAGTATACAATCAAATAATTACCCAGCTAATTACGTAACCTTTTCTCTTGTCTTCTCCAAAAAAAAAAAAATCCATTGTTCTGCATCACACAATTCCAAGGAATCGTAATAAACGTGAGAAAAATACTTCTCGACTTCATTGTCATCAATGTTGTTGTTGCACTCTACGGTAAAATAAAATTAAATTATTTTTCTTAAAAAAGCTCCCAACGTATATTTTTAGAAGAAAAACTTTTCTGATGTTGTTTAGATGTTGATGTTTTCTTTCGGAAAGAATCTTCTTCATCTCGTAGAAACGAAGAAGTTCTTATTTGACTCTACTACTTTCAATAACAACGAAGCTCCCTTGTGGCTAGATCCAAGTTCGATTCCCGGTGAAAGCTAAGGTGGTTTGGATCTTAGGTTAAGCTGTAGATCAACGTCTTATAGCCTTGGTGCTGAAAGGGACGCTAATCACCAATCTCAACCACCTTTCAATAGTAATGCACTATAGTAGGGAAAGTTAAAGGTAAGATTACCCTCAGAGGTGTGATTCTGCTCTGTAGGCTCCGCAAAACCCCTAGCATACGATGTTGTCTGCCACGAACTCACATAAGCTTGGATTGAACCAGGAATCTTTTACCACTAAAAAATCGTGCCTCATCTTGTTCTAAATTAGAAAAAGTTATCTATCTATCTATCTATCTGTGGAAAAAAGAACCGTTAGTATACCATATTAATTTAAAGTGGTAGGCTGAAATATTTGAGAGGTACTAGAAAGAATTGACTAATTGAAGTTTTACATCCTTTTACATAATCGAAAGTAGCTGAAAAAGTCTCTTTGCAAATTTCACCAGTATTTCTTTGAATTTTAATGAATATCTTAAAGAAAGTGAAGAACATAAAAACTTACAAAGTGAGCCAAATTGCATCTCCAAATGTTATATTAGATACATGAACTAATAATTGTTTTCCAGTTCTTTAGTATATATATTAAAATGTTAGGTTTGTACGTTTGTGAACGTTTATATATTTGTAGCTAATCCTTTCGACGGTGAATTCTCGGAAACTATAACTCAAGAAAAATACCGTTTTCACTGATCAATTGCAAAATTTGCGTAGATTGTTCAGTTCTAATTGAATATTTAAAAATATGACCGTTATTTCTTTATTACAATTTTTTGGGGTACACTGGAAGTGTTGACATTTTAAAGAAGTAAAGCATCATTTCCTACTAGTCATACATTTCAACAATACATATTTGTATACAGGGCTTGTATATCTCTCAGGCGTTTGTTTCATGACCAAATGATATTGGAAAAACGAAGGGTAACCATTTCTTCAGTCTAAGATGAATCTTTATTGTTTGGAGTGTGTTGCCCAATGAAAACCATATATCACAGACATTATAATTGATTGTATGTGTAATGTATTTGTTTATTACATAATGCATGCAAGAAGAAAGAAAACACTGATCATATATGAACTAGAAACTCCAACCGGAAGTAGGCTCAAATCTTACAAACGGTGCGAGATTTTGGAAAAATAACCGGAAAAGATATCCCCTTTATGGTACTCCTTGTCGATTTTTATCAAGACATCTTTCACTTGTGTCTGTAAAGGAACATGTATAGATGTGAGGAATGACAAGGAGATTCATGCTCATATGTGAATGTTGCGCTGTGCATAGAGCGCAGGTTCAGCTAGTACTATAAAAATATGTTTCAAATTTATTTTCAAACAAATACCTTACCGTACCTTCCTACTCTACCATCTATTTATTTTTAAGGTATCTTTTTTTTTTTTCAGAAATTTAAACTAAAGTTTCAATTATAAAACATATCCGTATGTAGCCCATGTCTTTGGAACCCACCGGAAAAAAAGAAATGATGCCGGAAATACTGGTGGAAATATGTCAAGTTAACCCATTCATAGTTGTATGGTAGATCTATTTCTCATGGCTTTAGAATTTTGTCATATCAGACTTCACACTATATAAATGACTTTCAAGAATATAACAGTATAAGAAAGAGACCAAAAGCAACTCCTGTCTATTCTCGATTTTTTTTTTTAACAATGTGAAAAGCTTCGCGACATTGATGAACGAAGGAACACGCTTAATTAGGAAATACGCATGACATATGTACGTGTGCATACATAAGTTCACAAATGTACGTAAAATATTTGATTTTTCTTTCCAATATTCTCAATGTAAGTATTTCTTAGACACTGCATTTATAACATTATATCTCAGTATCCGAACACTTGGTTCTTTACAATAAAGAGGCAAGGTGAACACAGATAAGACCTACTATTAAGATACAATCTCATTTCCGTAGCAAGGCAAAGGAGTCAGGAAAGAATTTCGATATGAAAATGATCGGTTTTGGCGTCGGAAACTGGACTCAAAATGTCTTAATAATAACGACGAGCATGCATTATGTTTGTGCCTACTCTGTTTGGGTGCAAAAGGAATATTCATATATTCTCAGCGCCGGAACTTTTTTCTGGGGGGGAAGCATTAATACGTGTATTTGGGACCCCTAGAAAAATTTCTTTTTCTAATTCTTGGGCCCCCTCTCTCCATCTTTCTCTTACTCTATATGGGGCCCCGGAGCCTGTGGGCTGTCCCGCACGGCAAGGTCTGGGGGGCCGCTAGTTACACCCATGGGCGTTATATACATGACAAATTAATTAAGGGGGCAATGTTGACAAATCTCAAAACCATGGGAATAAATAATAGACCCCTAATAGTAGACATTTTTTTATTGAAATGGGCCGACTCATTTTTGTTTTATTTACCTTTTGTGTGCTGTTTTGTTTATGTAATGTAGAGAACCTGTTTGATGCTTCATTTATAATTTCATGTTCGTATCGTATATGGAGTGAGAAAATTGTGTCCTAAAGTGCGCCCTCCTCGAACGGTGAAGAGCTTCCCTGGGGGGCAGTTTCCCCCAGGCCCCCGACAAGTTACGGCCTTATATATTCCACACATGTGAAGGAGTATGTACACTCATGTCCAAAATTATTGTGGCATGTCTATAAATATGTTGTTGTAGGAATATAATTTGATATCGAATTCGCCCGGTATTTCTTATACTGTTAGTATGTGTATAATCGGCTAAAACATGTATGTGGCAAATTTAATGTCAAAAGAGCAGTAAATAAGAACAATAAAACGAAAATAAAACTTTCTTGTTCATTTGGCAACATTTTGTTTTACTCATTCTAATTTTCTTATTTATAATTGTTTTCCTATGAAATTTACCACAAATATACATTTCCCGATTATACACATAGTATCAGTATTGAAAGTACCGTGAAATCATTATCAAATTACGTATTATCCTACGAGAAGACAGTTATAGATATGCGACAATTTTGGACATGAGTGTACATGATAAAATAGAAAATCATCGATAGTTATTAACGAAGCATTTACACCAAATATTACAAGCAATGATTGTTTTAAGACTACTAACTTTTATCGATCCACGACATTCTTTTTCACGTTTTAAGATAGTGCAACATTTAAAACAACAAGCGGAAAATTTCTTTACGTAATATTTCAGTACTAACATAACATGTCTTAAATCAGTTATACATAATTTAAGATTGGAATGAACTTCTGAACATTAAGCAAAACCTTATTAACGCTGTTTTACTAAATACTATTTTGTTAGTACATACAAATCATGACACTTCAAAAATGCATTTAAAATTTTAATCCAAAGAATCCCATAAAACGTATGTTGTCTTTTAATTTTTCTTTTCACATTCGGAAGAACAAGAAAGTGAAGTTGTGCAAGAATTACCGACAGGTCATTGTTAGAACTGTCCAGTCGACGTCTGCACTCATTTGGCATGTAATAAGATTCGATTATCAGGCACTATAAGAAGATTTGTATATGTGCTGTACATATATTGTTTGTTATTATGACAAGAAAAAAACTAAAGAATAATAATATAATACCTATAGCAGATTTAGAATAATAAGTGAGAACAAAATATTGGGAATGCTGCACACTTCAGAAGAAACAAGAATCTTAGGAGTGATTACAAAAATACATCAAAAGATTGCGATCTTGACCAATAACTAGTTTTTGGATCAGGGGCCACAAACTTTTTGAACGGTCCCTAAATCAAGTTTCCGTATTTTCTACGGAATAAGCACATCATACTGAGTTAACTGATAGTTTGGGCTTGGCTATACTATGTGTAGTTCTCTACATATAAGGCCTACTATAAAATTTTTCATTGATATTGGATCTTTTGATCGAAAAAGCAACTTACGTCCTGACAGAGAACACGATGTACTCTCACAGTAAAAAGGAAAAATGAGAATTCTTTGAGTATATTAAAAGAAGCTACTCGAAGTTGCACGTTGATCTTTGCAATGTGAATGACACTTCAAAAGAAAGTTTGAAGGAAATTGGGGAAAATTGAGACAAACCATAATTGGCGTATACAGTATACAATGTGGTACTCAGGAGCAAGATATAAGTAACACTTCCATGTTTTGTATTTTTCATATTCAGGCATACATCTGGTGTTTGTATGCACAGAACGTGTCATTCATCCCAACATTTACTACTACAATGATAAGAGAAAATTTTTAAAAAATGTGTTTGAGACAAATATTTACGTACTGAGAGGCATGTCTCCCAGAAATCTTCCCTACACCGATAAATTTCTTGTAATGACGATAAAAAGAATACATACAATACCATGCTACATACAATTACGAGAAAGTAAATGGCTTGCATCCTCTAATCTTCCTGATTTCCCAAGCAGTGATGACGCCAGATTTAATTTCTTAATGGGAGCGGCAAGCGGAGGGGCAGATACAATTTGGGAGACAGTATTTTTTTTTTTTTTTGTATACTGAAAATAATAATTTATTTTTGTACTTAATCTATATTACCATCCCACTGTATAGACTGTCAGTGAGGAGAGCAGACGATGGCACCTGGAACGTCTGCCCTCTTGCCCCCTTTAGCATCGTAACTGCTTCCGAGTGACCAAATGGTTAGTACTATAATTTCTGTATTCGTTTTCTCGGTTCGATCCCTCAATAAAGTTGATTTTCATAATTTTATGTTCATGAGTTAATACTGATTTTTTTGCAGAAGTATATATAATTAATTACTTGTATATTATCAATTCTCATAGATTATTTTATTGTCCTTCAATATTTCATGACTCTTTGTGGCCAACCAGAGAGAAACCTCTGCCGCCACCCCTTTTCACAGAGTATTATATACAACAGTATCAAAACTAACATGGTATGAGTGTTATTTTAGGCTTCGTAGAAATGAGAAATGATTCCAGAGCTTTGTTTCATTTTTGTCATTTATCGTAAAGGAAAATAGAAAAGAAGTAACTGAAGTGCTGAAGATTGTTTATTTTTCATTATTTTTGACTAGAACAGCGAGGACTCCAATTAGTGTCAAGCAAGGAAACGTGTTTATTCTGTTTAAAACAAGCACATTTCAAAAGAGAGTGAGAAAAGTATTTTTCAGTTGTTCCAACAACTGTGCATGGATCTTGAAGACGTAACGGTTACCACTCCCGTTACAGATAATGGTTTAGAGAGCACCTTACATAACTTACTTCCAACCAACCACCACAAGACGCGACAAGTGGCTTCTAGATAATGACGATGCTCCACTTGCGAGTCCACAAGCTATAACAGTTGGGGTCTTCTTAGCTTTCTCGGAATTTTATGAATATATCATCCCTAATGTTTAACTATCACTATGCATTGGTGGTTACTTCTCACGTAGAAGGAAAGCTCAAGGAATGCAATTTCTGATTCAAAATGCTCTGAGATGTAGTTATCACATCCGATTAATTACATTAGAAATACTAGCTTTTTTTTCTTACCTTAAGGGTAAGAGGTATCTTATATCCATTTCCTCCGTTTGTAACTAACTCTATGGCCTATGGAACACGGAGGTTCAGCGCCGCGTTCACAAAAGCTCTCCATTGAATTCTGTCTTTAGCTAACTGGATCCAGTTTCTACTTTGTATTCCTATTTCTACAAGATCCATGTTAATATTGTCCTCCCATCTGTGTCTATGTATTCCTAATGGCGTTTTCCGATTGGATTTTCAGTTATAACTTTGAAAGCGTTCCCAGTTTCTTCCATTCTGGTTACATGGCATGCCCACCTGAGCCTCCTAGACTTGATGACTCTAACAACGTTTGGTAAACGGTATAAATTAAGCTTAAGTGAAAATATGCAACCAAAGAAAATGAATTGTACCAATTTGCTTCACATCATGTTCTATAATTTGCTGGCTGTTTTCTGGGATATAGCTTGTTATGCATATGGGGTTCTTTATTATTATTATTATTATTATTATTATTATTATTATTATTATTATTATTATTATTATTATTATTATTATTATTATTATTCTGTTAAGGTATAAATCTAGATACTTAGCGTGAGGAAACCAGGCTTAAACATGTTGAGATGATGGTTTGTGCACCTACCAACTGTTCTGGTTCCAGCTCCGTCGTGGTTCGGAGTCCACGTTAATAGCTTATGTTCTTCATAACCTCATTGATGCTGTCTGTTGCTTGTTTAGCATTCTGTTTCAGAACCTAACGTAAAGCTATATGAGAAGGAAGCATTTAAAGTGGAATCCGAACCACATCAAAGTTTTCAATGCTCTTCCACTGGGAATCGAACCTGGGACCACATGTAGTAAAGGAACGCACATTAGCCACAACATAGTGAGGGCTAACGAATGTATTCATAAGGACGCCAAATGCAAAACCTCAAAACTTAAAAACCACCCTCAGGCTGGGGACCATTGATTTAATGAACTTAAAACACTAATTTACACACTTATTCCAGTAACAAACTCTCACTTCAAATGTATTTGCTTTGCATGCTCTGCAATATTTTAAATGATAAGTGTAGTTTTCCCTCTTAAATGATATCGATCATTAAAGCTTACTGAATGGACATTTTTAATAAGATGATCTCAATAACTTGTATAACACGCATTCACAATTAATCAGAACGCTTTCCCCGTTAATCAAGTTTAAGATTAATCATGGTATTTGGAACTTACGCTTCCGTAAAAAGAATGTGAAAAGTAACATAATATTTATTTAAAAGAACGTGACGTCTTTAAGTCTACTATCTCTACTAGGTCTGCTGACAAAATGAAATTGGTCTTAATCATTTCTAGTAAAGGAAACTGAAGCAAATAATTAAGGATAAATGTCATTAGATACATATCATTTGTATATGAAAATGTAACTAAAGAAAAGTCAAGACTTTTATTTCAGATTTTATTTTCAATCTTCTGAATCATCTAATTATTCTAATTATTTTGCTGCACTGTTTCATTTCTTTATCATTATAGTTTGGGATTTTCTTGGCAATAATTATTATTTTTTCCGGATCTTACGAGTCGACGACATTTATGATAGAATCTCGCTTTGTTTAATATTTTCTCTTTAACTGTCTGTCGCACTTCCTTTTATATCAAGCATTTTCCCCAAGATTGGTTTCGAAAACCTTCGTTTCATATTCATCTTTGAATTTGAAATTGTTTCCTTGATAATAATCAAGACAGGATAGTTTATGCTACGTGCATCACACGAAGATTTTATACATCATTATGACACGATTTTACTGTAGTTAGTAGCCTTATTTATCTTGATTTTAGCACAGCTAAATACGAGCTCGTAAAACGATTCAGTTACAATGGTTCAGCACGATGAATGAAAATTAATAGAAAAAAGAAAATAACTAAATATTCAAGATGAGAAAGAAAGTACTTTATTACTGTATTAATACGAAACAAATCTTCAATTCGTTTGGCAGCACTGTATTCCACGTAAAGACTTTCAAACATATAATAGGCCTATGCCTAAGAAATGGTAAGTTCTACATATATGAATCGCATACCAAATTCCATTCTTCGTAAAAATACTTGTCCACTCGTCCTATAGGTACTGTACACTAATTTGATTTCGCTTTATTTTGAGCAATTGATGAGAACTACGTCCTCTGCAATTTGATTGATATACATAAAATCATAATTTGTATCGTTTTACAAATAATTTTATTACTCATTGTTTTACATATATTTTTTTTTACTATTATTTAGTATATAGCTTCAGTTCGTACGAATAAGTCTAAAACTAGTCAGGAAATTACACTAGTATTTCTCACGTACACTTAAGGAAGGGCGTTTAAGTAACCTGTCACATTGTTTTAATAAGGAAATAAAAAATACATCCTCACAAACTATGTGTTCGTAGTACTGTATATCATGTACCTATGAAACTTGTTAACCAACATATTTATCTTAGCCTTGCTATTTTTCATTTTTTTTTTTTTTTTTAAGCAAGGCGTGACGTGTCTCTACTTATCCTTTGTTTTACCAGTAATTAAAGGAAGTTGTAAACCCGGGTACTAAGTATATACCATATAGCCGCAAACGCAAAATGGACAATTCCTTTCATAAATAAAAGTTATCGAACAAAGTCGATAAATATGCTCCAGTCTTATTATTTTGATTAACATCCATATCCAAACGTTTTACTACTCTATATCCAATATTGGATATTTGACATCTTTTACACTGAATGCAAAATAAATAAAAAGATGATACACATTTCAAAGAATTCAAGTATTTCGTTTCTATCCTGATATAGTTAGTGGGGTCTAATGTCCTTAACAAAAAATTGAACAATTCAAGGGCATTTTCGATTTAAAAATCGATATAAGACATGATTATGCATTAAACATTACGAAGACTTTTTTTTTTAAATAGTACAATTTAATAATTCTGAAAAGCAGAAGAAAGATAATTAATTTAACTTTCATTGGAACTGGGAGCCAGCTCCTTTTTAGACGGAATGCTCATTAGAGCAACATTAGAGTTAAGAAGAAAACTGTTTTCTATTCATCTCCGTCGAAAATAAACTTGGACAAACACATACTGCAAAAGTGTTATATCTGCCTGAAGCAGTGACGTATTTAAGGGGGGCTTCCGGGCTTAAGCCACCCCCAAAATTTTATTTACTGTATTAAAGTAAAAATCTTGCAGAATTTTCCCATTTCTAGGACTAAAGTTAGTAAAGCCTCCCCGAAACAAAGTCGTAAATACGCCACTGGTCTGCAGCGTATGCAAGTTAGTTTTTAAATCTTTTCTTCTGCTAATTTTTTTTTCAATTATGAATTATGCAAATAGTCTTCAAAAACTTTCGTGAATTAAATTAAATTTAATTCCTTATCATTTTATTAAATATCATTTCCGTTGATTCAGTTACAACAACATTTGTGGATAATTTTCAAAATATTCAAAGATTCAAATGGCAACCAAATATTGATTGGATAATTCTCAATTTACTGAATTAAAATAGAAACCATAACCACTCTATTCACTTTTAAGGCGTCGTTCAATAACAGATACAGTTTCTGAAAGAAAAATCTACTGATGTGTAATAAGAACCAAGTTTCAAGCCTCTATTTTCTCATATTGTAATATATTTAATTTCAGACATTATATCGAAAACCGTACATTTATTAAAGTGAATCTGGATCCCGTACTATAGTCACCGTATGCTCAAATTAGGTCAGTAAATATGCTCAAATATTAGAAAGCTGTGTTTAAAGTAGTCACCATATGAGTGTAAAAAGGAAATTTGAACTGCCAGCCTTATACAGTAGAGGGCATGAACCATAAATGACAGGGACTTTTCCAAAACTTTTTATAGCAAATTCTAATTTGAACAATCTTAACACTATAAATAATTCGGATAGTACACAAAATTTGAACGTGTTCAATACGGCACTAATTACATATTTTGGTACGTTCACCAGCAAAATAAATGCTAATATCCAGATGAATTGATCGACTGGAATTAATTTTTCAGCACTACACTGAAAATTATGTTCTGTGTCCAAGAAAACTGAATTAAAGTTAGTAATGAAATGAAGTTTCTAGTTTTAGGTTCAACGAATATATCTTTTAGGCTAAAGAAGACGGGTGATTAAGGAAAGGAATGATTATGAAACCACTAGTGGAATGATAATATAGGAGGAACCGGAAGAATCTCGAGAAAATTCACGGGTACAACGTTGTCCACTACAAGCTCACACTAGTATTGTCCACGAGACGCCATATAAGATGTTTCTCGTCTTGTGTCGTAAATTTTTGTAGAAGTTTCATATCGTCCCGATTTTTGGAAGGCTTTTGTCGTCTCATTTTGTAATTCTATATACAAATATTATGCCCGAATTTTTCTCTCAATTTCATGTAGAAGTTATAAGAATCCTTCAGCGTCACGAGATGTTAACTAAGGATGTGACATGACAACATTTAAATAATATTTATTATTATATTGGGTCATGAATTCCATTATCTTTAAACGTTAATAAATGCTCTTGATTATGTTCGCACAATCACTTTATCAATTTATAGTTTTTATACTATGAAGCATATAATACTAAAATATAGTGTTTGAGATCTTGGACTTTAATGAACTAGTGTTGTCCACGAAACTCACGATATTTCTTGGCTCGAGAGTGAGATGAAAATAGTCACGTTTCTCGTTTCAACTCCAATTTGAAAAAGTACATCCCGTCTGGACGCGGGACGGGACGATTAATTTCTCGTTTCGTGGGTACCACTAGCTCACATGATCTGGAATCGAACTAGGAACCTCCCACACATGAGAGGTAAGTGTTCTACCACTGAACTACAGTGTCCTTTTGAATTAAAATTTTGTCGAATCGCTTCCGAATTAATTGACGAAAGAATACGAGGAGCAGTCAAAATGTTCCCGGAATTTTGTTATAGTTCTTTATTAGCACAATATAAGTACGCATTTACTTATTCATCTTCAAAGTAGGCACCTTCGGAACACACACACGCTTTCTCCACTCCTCCTATGATTGGTGGAAACACCGACGAAAGTTCTCTTTTGGTATTTTCAAAGTTCAGCAGTCACGTTAGTTTTGATCTCTTCTTCGATGGCGAAACGGGTTTCTTTGAAGTACATTTTAAGCTTTTACCTTTGAGATCCAAACATCCGATGATGCTAAATTGTTTTTAACATTACCAAAGACTCTGAATCAGATTTTCCCCCAATTTGCGCATGAACTTGACGTTTGCGCGTTGCTCGATCTGTGAAATTGCGCAAACTGATTACCACACACTTCTCCGTTCAGTTATACTTCTCCCACGAGGCCTGTTACGCACTAGCGTATACTCTTTTGAAGATATGGGCTACCACTGATAATTTTTACCAATGTCACTTCCTTCAAGAGTCGCCTCTGTTACTGACGTTAGTTGTCATTCCGTGTCAGTCTTCGCAAAAATCCCGAGTATAGCAAAGTAACGCAAAAATGTAGACAGTCATTATAATTGTTATGTCCATTTTTGCTACCTAAATCTCAACTTTTGCGTTGTGTTAACGCAAACGGTTGCGGAATGTGCCCAGTTATCCCATACAATATTTTTCGTTGATCAATTACTCCCCAGGTAGCCAGGGGAAAAATTTTGAAAAGTATATAAACCGTAAAAGATACAATAAAGAGTAAAGATATTTTTCACTATTTATATTAATGGTAGATAATTATTTAACAAATAGCATCAACGACTACTGTAAAAGTAATTTCCTACTATCATTAATCAATCAAATGTGTATATGTATCCATAAGCGAGGGAGCAGGCCTACCCAAAATTAAAATTCTAAAGCCGTCCCTGCTATTTAGTCTTAAATCCATTAGTGTATTGATTTTAGCGTTACAAAAAACGTTCTGTAATCAATTTACTTTGTAACAAAAATAAAAATTTATAATTTTCTTTGTAGCATTTTATTTTCTCGATAGATATTACTCACAATGCTCACCAGAGTAATAAAGTTAACACATTCTCCAATCTACAATACTGTCTGCGGGCTTCATTTCTTAATGATTGGCGCAAAATCAACGGATTCCACTCAATGCAAATAACGCAATAAGTAATTGAAGGGTCCAGGGGAACAATATGATAAGTCACATTTTGCAAATTTTACAGGACAACAAATTTAAAGTTTGAAGTTATATATTTTTCAAAATGTCATTACAATGCAATGCTTATTGTTGTTAACATTCATTTTACTTATATCTTATTGTGATTGGATATTATAAAATATGAAAAATAATATAGTAGTAATACTTTTTTAACAATAAAAAAAGTACTGTGCTCTGTTTACCGGACGTATCAGTTTTCCCCAAACAATTAGTACTGTCTTCATACTGATGATTATTTTATTTACAAGATAGCTGTAAGAAATATAATAAAAACACATCTTTGTAACACTTGTACATATTATGAAGTAATTTCAATGGTGGTTTCTTGATTTACTGTGCCTTTGGAAGGTTTGTGTAGTACTCCACTGCCTTTAAAGAGCAATAGTTTTTCAGTGAGTGCAAATCTGCATATTTTTCTTGAGATATTTCCAGGAACCCTAAAAATGATAGGCCTAGATGAGTTATGCTTTTAAAATTAGTTGAGGTGAAAACAAGATAGGTTAGAGACAGTATATAGAAGTAGTGCTGTCAATCGGGTCGATTCTGATCCGAATCGGGTCAGCTCTTTTCAAGTCACTGGTTGGTCAGCTCGGGTCATGGATAGTCAGCTAGGGTCGTGTTATGGGTCAGTCGAGTCAGCTCGGATTGGGTCACATGTCAGGTTGGTTCGAACATTTTCGTTTCGGGTAAGGTTCCGGTCGGATTTTGGGTCAACTTGAACCAACCCCCCAAAAAAATGTTTGACCTAACCTGACCCGAGCTGACTCAACCGACCCGTAACACGACCCTAGCTGAATCTACTCATGACCCGAGCTGCCCCAACCAGTGGCCCGAAAATAGCTGGCCCGACTCGAGTCAGAATCGACCCTATTCAGAGCACTGTTTATAAGCTAAGTTAAACATTTGTAGGCTAGTTTACGTTAGGGTAGGTTCCGTTAGTTATTCTGTAACGTGTAATACGTTAAAACTTACCATCATAGGCCGAGGATTACCAGTATTTTTCAAATGTTTCGTAAGATCATCAACTTTCCCGCGACCAATACCATGAGGTGAAGCGAATGCAGATTTACAAACAGTGTCTCCTCTGTCTATCCTTCTTGTACCACCAGCAGTCGGTATGAATATGATGCATCACAATAAGACGCTTCACTCTCGTTTTTCCTAGGCCTACGTCTCTCTACAGGTACTATTACAATTAGGCCTGACAGGTATATGTTAATTTCATCATTTGACACCATTTCGTTCATTCGTCTAATGATTTCTTGTTTTCCTACATCATTAACCTTCTCAAAACGTCGTTTGCAGGTGCACTCTGGGTCGGTCTCATGGGTCTGTCGTCTGAGTTTTGCATTATATGAAGGTTTTTCTTAGATGTTGAAGGTGGAGCAGATTCTTCTTCACTCAGAGAATCATCCGTGCTTTGTCGATCATTACCACTAACCACAAAAACTAAAGAAACCCACGTTTTATTGTAAACTTCACGTTAACTAGAGCACGTTTCTGAACGGAGACTGTGAACAAGTAATTTCTTAAATGGCCGATATTAGTGCTGCCCGTTGTACAACACAACAATAACCTGGACTTAACAGCGTTTTCCCCAGAAGGTAGTGGACTTAACATATTCTTCCCCAGGATGGGTTTTCTTTACTCGTAAATATTTTCGGACTTATCATAGTGTTCCCCTCGTCATTAAATCAACAGAAACGTCCGTTTTTATAGAACAACACTGTATCAAAAACCAAAAATATCGATTTTTGGACTTATCAGTTTCTTCCCCTGGACCCTTCAATTATAATTACAATAACAAGGATCGCAAAGTAAAACAAATTTTCCATTGCGTTGACGCAAAGTACTACTAAATGATGCCCCGAAATTCTCAGATAGGACCAAAATGATTGCTATGTCATTGTTCTTAACTTCGATTTACTCGCTTCGCCTAAGGAAACCGATTCACAGAGAGGAAACCTGCTTGGTTGCCGGCCGTGGTTCGCTAGCACACTGTTACGGAGGAACCTACGTGGGCGCGCAAGCTTTTACACCTTTTTCTCTGCTGGCATCAGTAGACAGTGCTATCCCAGAGGTTGCCAAATCATCAGTGTCTACGAAAGCGAGAGGAATTGCGTTCTAAGCGTTAACGGCTACCTTAGTACGTATTCACGTTTGCAAAAATACAGAAACTAGTACCATGAAAAGAAGATAACAAACTGTAAACGTATTATTTTAAATTAATTTATGTGTATTATATTAACTTTATTAATTTGCAAGGCTACCATCGGTAGCCTCGGTTGCCCATGACATAAGCCACTGCTGTTATGACCTGTTCACACTTGTCAAATTCATAACTAGGGAACCTAAGGACTGCGCTGTACAAGGTTCATTGTGACTGCATTACAAATGCCAAAAACTACATTCCGGGAACTTTATGACTGCTCCTCGTATGTAGGGCAAGTATACTCACTTTTGATGGTTAGTATTCTATTTTGAAGATTGGCTTTCTTGCTTTCTAAGAATTCAGTTATTAACATGCTTCAGTTCCAAGAAGGAATTAGCCTACGTTATACACTTTAAAAAAGTTTCAACATATCTTCATTTCATTTTCATTACCATAGGTAAGTTACAAAAACTTGTTATTATAACAAAATACCAGTAATATAAATTATAATATCTTTCCACACCTTCAACAGTGCGTGATTTTTTCTTTTCTTTTTCTTTTTCTTCTTCTTCTTCTTCTTCTTCTTTTTTAAAGGCATTAATTGTTAAATGGCACTGTAATCATACACAAGAAATGGCTCTCAGTTTTCCAAATGGGTTATAGCGAACTACAGCTGTTCACAGTTCATAGAGTTTTATCCAGCGTAACATTTCCAATTCACAGTTTCAAGGTTACTTTATTATGTAGGCTATGTTATCGATACTTCATCTCTAAAAAGGAAAAATATAAAATTAAAAAAAAAAAAAAACTTTCTTTATAACAGCAGTTCAATTGTATCAGCTCTTTTTCCTTTTCTTAATTTCTCTGGGCAAAGAAAATTCCAAACACAATTTCAAGAAGTGAAATTAAGTACAGAACTACTTAATTATTATATAGAAAATGACCCGTTTGTTAAACATATTTAAAAAAATAATTTATATTTCTTTTAGAGCACGGTATTTTATTAACCAATTTAATATTTCTTTTCGAAGCAGCAATAAATTTATGACACTTTATCAGATCTTCAGTTTTGAAAGTAGTCCAGCAATCTGAAACTTACTGAATTATTTTAGAATAAGTAGACATTTTGGCTCCGTGGATATTACCATCGTGGCGATTTCCTCCTTGTAAGTTTAGTCGCATTTCACTATAAGAAGAAAGTCTTCGTGGATTTTCCCTAAAAGAACTGGCCTTGCTCAATGGCACAAAAGCAATCAGGGGTAAATTAAATACTTAGATACGCTTACTAATACAAAATATTAATCATTACTACACTTAGATCTTGTACTACTCATAGGAACTGAGAGTTAAAGTTTGAAGTTTAACCACTGCAGTAGTACTTGTGCACGAGTATCAGCAAATTTAGGAAACTTTTGTGTCAAACCCGGCTTAGAGTATGTGCACAAATTTCACATTAATTAAAATTATATGGAATATATCAATATATCAGCATTTTTCATGTATAAACGGTACGAAAAAAAAATACTCAAACTGAAATGAAAACCTCTGAAAGATTAGTGAAAATCACAAAATTAACTTCATCCATCGAAGAATGAAACACGAACAGAAAGGTAAAAGTCAATCATATTTCCATTCGTACTCTTTAGAAACTCTGTGAATATTTTAGTTTACCATTTAACCAGTATAATTTTATGATATTTAGCTATTTGAAATGTTTCTCACACCTTTAAAAGGAATAAACAAAACTGGTTAGGATACCATAAAAAGCAACACAGAATAAACTACGTTTGACCAACAGGAGCAATATATTTTTTTCTCATCTTAAATATGATATAATACGTGAAATATATACTGTAGCTTGTATCTAAAATAAAATACCACATGTACAGTGTTTTTTCGATTGTGAAGTATATTTTGTTTTAGTTGATTATCAAGAAAAAGAAGTTCTTAAAACCCGAGCTTTTGGAACTTCTTTGATCTTGTTCTCGATTCAGATAGAGCCAAGATCATCACTTTTAGACTGATCCAGATTTTAGAGGAGTAGCCACGAGCAGTGGCGGCGATTGGACGTTAAGAGTGGGGGGGGGGCAAGACGACATGATCTGAATATTTGTATATCAATGTTAGTTTTCCTAGTTGTTTCTAATACTTTGTTAGACGAAAGGTTGTATAAATAATAGGATACTATCTTTTCAGTTAAAATACCGTATATCGTATTTCATATTTTATGAAATAAATTGACAAGAGCAACGCAAGTAAATACGGGCCGTTTGTACTCTTAAACAATGAAAGAGTAAGAAGAGATTTGATTTCTTGCTCATGAACACCTTAAAATTCTGTCTGGAAAATTGTGTGATCAGATTATTTAATAACAAATTTGCAAAACAAATAAATAGAAAGGATAATATTAATCATAGTAATAAATAATAAGGCTTGTTTTGCAAAAGTTATATTGAAACGGAGCATTAATGAACAACATATTTTTAATTCCACACATGCCATTAAATGTATGTTATTACTCTTAGAAATTGAAGGACAGTAAATATTATACGGATATGCTACGACATTTAAAGAAATACGCAATTGCAATATTAATTGCTTTGAATTGCAATTAAAACTCAATTCCTGTAGCTTTCTTAACTCCATGGGAAGATAAATAACCAATAGGTACTCACGCAACGGCAAATATTATATGGCACCATATTTTTCTATGAAGCAGTAATACATACAAAAACTTTACATTTGCAAATGAAACTACATACATTAAGGGGTCAGTTCGAAAAGTGAGAGTGGTGCCAACTGCCCTCTCTTGCCCCCTAATCGCCGCCCCAGGCCACGAGGAGAAAATCATTAAGAGCAAATGATACAAAGGAAAACTTCACAAAGGGCAAAAGCGACGCAACGGTTATTTTACATGATTTATAATTATTATTTGTGGGAAGTGACGCGGAAAGACAGACTGACATAGACAACAACGATTATTAAAGAAATACATAGGTTATTGATAATTTTCATAATGTTGACCAATAACGTTATTTTGTTTATTTGTAATTTAACTTGGTATTTTAGCACTGTAACTATGCGATACGTATCTAATTCACCAATGATCGTTAAAACCAGCATTTTGTTAAATACTTTTAATGTCTTGTTAATAGAATTGATCATTTCATTAACGTCCGTTTCCATTTATCATAACGGAGTCTATCATTTAATTAATAAACTTTAGAAAATGTGAAAAGCATTCATAAAAGAATGGTGGAACTTCATAAGTAAATACTAAACAGCTCTTCACCATCTTATATGGATGTAACCAATGCCATTATTTCGACGTACGGATCTATCCCGATGTGACCTACGACAATTGGGATCATGTGAAATCCCGAAACGATTGCGATAACATTACTAATTATCTTAAAAGTTTGAATCAAACATAGATTAACATTTGATAACGCGGCTAAAAACTACCTGAAGACTGTTGGATGAGGAAATTGCTCACATAAAGGTATATGATAAGCTAATGCATAGCTAAGAAGATTACAACAGTACAGTATTTATTGTCTGTTTTGTTTATGGAACCGAATAATTGCATCAATAAGAGGGGAAGCAGAATCACCAAATGGTTTGCAACGCCTTTAAGAGTTGTAGTAAGCAATTTGCAGAAGTTGTTTAACATTCACGCGACTTCAAGAGCATCTCTGATGAATATCTATCCAGGATGAAGGCTAGTTATTCATCCATAGGAAGATGCTCCTAATGGGAAGTTAGAATTCTTGACTTACTTTCTACACGAGTCGTTAAAAATGAAATTTCCGATTTTACGTCCAACGATTATGCCTTGCAGGCGAAAGGAGCCGGATGATTAATAAAAGTGAATGATTATGAAAGAAACGGCGGAATGATAATGTGGGGAAAAAATAGAACCTTAACACGAATATTGCCCATTACAAACCTGCATGGCCTAGAATCGAACCAGGGACGCTTAGCGCCAGAGATGTGCTCTTTATAATGGAACTAAGGTTCCCCTAAGCTGGAAGATATAGACAAATGGTAAATGTATCGACTTGCTCCAAGTGGAGACACTGGGCTAATAATACGGTAGGAGAATAAAATAATAAGATAGATGCATTGCTTGGTAGACCTCATCTGAAGATCCAAGGCTTGATTTCGTGCCTCAAGTTGGGAAAGTTGGAAACACAAAGCACGAAGGTAGTGTTTGCGCTGAAACTTATAGTACAATATATTTAATTCATTCATTATATATAAAAGACTTCTTATATATTATAGTTATATAAGATGATTCGTTAAAATAGGAATTTTCAAAAACGCTGGGACATGGATCTGTTTATTTTAAATGGAGAACTGATGTACCAAATTTCGTCTTTAGGTTGAGAGGATCGAGGGATACTAAATTCTTCGCATAAATTTTGAACTCCGCTCCTCCACGCCTTTAGGATATGCATTTTAATCCAAGTAACATGACAAAAATTTAAGCTAGGCAAGTGTCAAGTCAGGTGCCAAAAATTATCAAAATCGGTTCAGCGGTTTAGGAGGAGTTGGAGGACAAACATAGTTGCATTTATATATATTCTCTTTCTCGGCAAAAAAGGGAAAGAAGAAAAACATAATATTTATTTATTTATTTATTTATTGTTGAGTGGTTTGAAAATATATATCTAAAGGAGGCAGTCAAATACTTGACTACTATTTGCCTGTAGTTCTCAGGAATGTTAAAATTGATCGCTAATATTGTCTACCAGCTAAAGCACAAACCACACAGAACACTCACCTCCATTCATTTTCGCCAACTCCTAATTTCTACGTCCCAAACATTAGGTAGGTGAATATGAAATGTGCGCCATAAATGTGTCATTTCGAAAGGGAATAAAAACTACATACCGGATAATCAAAATAATCGCTTTCTGCAATCACACTTTTGCTATCACTCAGCCAACGATTGGATTCCGTGAAGAAAGAAGCTTGGAGTTTGCGATAAGAAGTTCTGAACCGCACGTTGTACCACCCAATCATCAGGGAAAGTTTTTCCTCCCAAGAAATGATTGAGAAGCCGAAAAGAGGTAGTCAGTGAGAGAGACATCGAAGGATATATGGCAGATAAGGAAGGGTTTCATACTGCAATTCATGGGGAGCCTCCACTATACTTCGCGCAACAAATGGGCGAGCATTGTCATCCAATATGGCACCGTGTCTGTTGGCCACTGATGGATACTTCTGGAAAAGTGATCGCTGTACTTCGTTGAGTTCAACATTGTAAACGATCTGGACTGAGATTTCATTTCCCCTGAGAAAGACATGGTGGATCACTCTCACTATAGACCAAGAATACCAGCAATAATACTTTCTGTAAGTGGAAAGGGTTAATCACGATCCCACCACTGTCGTGACCATTTATTTATGATTGTCATAGGAGATACATTTTACATCTCAAGTGATAATCCGATACAGGAAACTTCCCCAGGTATTCTTTACATATCAGAAAGTTACACACCTCCAGACGGCGATTCTTGGTAGGCGGTGCCAACTCATCCATGAGTCCAATTTTTTCACTTTACTGATTGCAGAAGGTTTCCGAACGACAGTGGTATGTTATATGGGTAACTCGTCTGCAACGGAATGAGCACTATTCCGAGGGTCTGCTTCCTCTGTGTTCCTGAGAAACTCATCCGAACATGATGTTAGTTCGTGACCACGGACCTCATTTTGTAATGCTGTCACTGGAATGAAATTTGACAAACCAACGTGGAATGATACGTTCGTTCGTCACTTCTTCCCCAAATATACTGTTAATCTTTTTCGTGGCTTACTGTGCAGAGTGTTCCATTTGAAATCGTAAAAGGAAGTCACTCTTACTTGCATGTTCTCCATGGGATATTTTCATACAAGTCTGTTCAACAACGCACTGCCTGCCTGACTGTGTATCGTAGGCCATTCGCTGGACGTGAACAGTGTTTGTTACGTTAGACGCGTTATATTAGTCCATAATTGAATTGTGTTGCTGAACTGAGTTTCCCACCAGAAGTCAAAGTGAACAGTTTAATCACATCATCTTAATTTCCATATAATCTCTGTCTCAACTACTCCGATGAACGTCAGAATTCCATCCAAAATTACAATGTAATAGTTATTAAAACCAAATCTCGGCAACATATGCTTCAGAAATTATGATGATTCAGCCACAAACTGTTTGTTCCTCCTAACAATAAACTCACAGCTATTTCCGATGGTTACTTAAACAGGGTTCACGAGCATAATTACATGTATTACGTATAAAATTTTAATCGTATGGACCCCAGCATTCTCATTTACCCAGGGGTTCATAATGCTGTTAAGACAGCACTGGTCAAATCCATGCGTTTGTTACCCCAACACATGTGAAGGCAAATAAAATGCCTTTAAATAATTGGTGGAATGAGTGTCTAAGGAAATTTACGTACGCATTTCTCTCAATAAAATCCACATGAGAGAACCCATGTTCGAGAACACGAAACTATACTACAGAATAGGTAACCCCCTAGTAAGAACTCTGGTTTCACTGAGGATGATGGCTTCGATTACATTACCACGAACACAATCTGAGAGTAGGTTTATTTTTTGATTATATTCTAGTTAATGGAAGGCAGTTATGTATTTGTAATGAGAGAGAATTATAGTCAACCCATCTAAAACTCGCACTATGAGAAAAGATGCACTTATGTGTCCACACAATGTATAAAAAAAGTATCAGAGGAAAATGCATCCAATGTAGTAAGAAATAATATTTTGCATCTTCTTTTATTTCTTGATATAATAAATACAAAAAAATATATATATATAACCATAATTAAATTTAAACAAGTAGAAAAGCTTATGCAACATATTGTTGGGAAATTGTCTATTACAGCAGAAAAAAATACCAAGGACACATTCAACGATAACACAGGACACGCTATATACATTCTGAAGACGACTTTTTCACCTTCATTTATTTTCATTTCCATTGTTAAGTCTATGAAGTATTTCTGCTACACGAGGAAGAAAGTTTCGTTAAAATGTATGAGAAATTACCTAACGAATAAGGTGTTGTGTGATGTTCAATAAATACATTCTCATCATTCGTGTTCGAAATAAAATTAAATGCAAATTTTTAATGTAACGTATTGTGGTTATGCTCTCTATGGAGTAAACCCAGGGGTGTAGCCAGTAGGCTTATGTAGGAGAGGCCCGTCGCTTTTTAAGGGGGGCCAAGCAAAAAAATTGTGTTGCAGTTAGTGTTTTTTAGGTCTGAAAAAAACGGAAATTTGTTTTCCTTCCGGAAAACTAAAAGCATGTTTTTAAGCGTATTATTATTATTATTATTATTATTATTATTGCTTTTTCTCCATAAATTATATTTCACGTAGTTTTTATTGTATTTAACCAAGAACTACTGTCCCGGACCAAATGTTATACCTTTGTGCATAACTATTTCAGTTTAAGCCCTTGTACACAGAACATATCTACATAAGATTAATATTCTTTAAAATTGCTCTTAATTTCTTTAAGATTTCATGACAAAAATATTTATTTGTTATCCATGACTAAACAAACATTTTATTAACAGCTATATCTCACTTCCTGTTTTACACCAAGTTGCAGGGTTGGCTGGTTTAAACCAGCTGTTAAAAAAAAAAAAAAAAAAAAAAAAAAAAACCTTTTAAACCAAAAACCGAAAAATATTCGTAAAAGTATAAGTGTTCGTAAAATCTTGATGAACACACATTTACGGGTTATCACGTTTCACTCCTGTATATTATTTGTATTATATTCAGATCCAAATTTTCCATTCATTACTCAAAGAGATTATACTACAAAAGCAACTTTTTTTTATAAGTTTATGAATGTTTCTTTTGTGATTTTTTAAAATAATTTGTTATGCAATTGCAATCAAAGAAAAATTCTAAATATTGTTTTGTTTTAATAATGTTTACTATTGATAAAATACATCGAAATGCCGTACTTTTTTGTGTATGTGGGGGGGGGGATCATACAAACCCCACGAGAGGCATTTACTGAAATCATAAGTATCTTTGGTATATATTTATGTATAAATGGGTCAGAGCCAAAGTGGACTTAAACGCAAATTAAGTCGTTGTATTTCTTTAACTTGGACTAATAAAAGTCTTAGTGAACTAACTTGGATTAAATTAGTTCATCTGTACTGTGCAGTATTTTGAAATTGTCCATATGTAATTCTGTATAATGATTTCACTTGTGCAACTGTTTATCTTTTGTCCTTCTGAGATGACTCTTGACAATTGTATTAACAAGTATGTAAAGATCAGTACAACGCATTTTTATCAAGAGTCCTTCGAGAGTGACTCGGAGATGTATCGCATTTGTGGCCAGTTAATCCCGGTTTCAAGTTCAAATTAAGGACAATTTTTCTCAGATGTAAGCCGAGAAGCGGTTTGTATTCCGCTTTGATCTTATATGACCCCTTCCAGCATAACCTCGTTGTTGCATAATAACACCAAGGCGAAACAAACTTATTTCTGCCCATATGTGATATAAATACACAGAACAAATTATTTAAACAAACAAACAAACAAACAAAATCTGATTTAAACAAAAAAGTTTTTTTCAATAAAAACCATGGTTTTTGCCAACCCTGCCAAGTATAATTTTTTTTTAAAAAGTGAATAAAATCGAAACTGAAAAACTGAATAAAACTGTTGTTTTTCACCAAATTTTCTATCTGATAAAAAATGTTTTTAAAACACTCGTTACAGCATATAAAAATATAATGTACTTACAAATTAGTTTAATACCATTGTTTTATGGTAGTATTTAGACCCCTATAGTACCGTGTTAACACGTTTGTCATCAACCTGTCAAATATAAATCACAGTAAATTGTGTAATCTGCTGTCGCGAAAAAAGGATACCAAGCTATTTTCCGATATCCCTATGCCGTAAGCGTTGGTGGACCACCAATGGGCAACTAGCGACATCTCGCCAAACATTGGCGGCCCCGCAGCGACTTCCGTTTTGAAAATGATACCACCGGCGGCCCACCAACAGCAGTGACGCAACGAAACACCAATGATCCACAAAATTACTCCCCCAAAATATATTAAATTGCCTATATGCGTAATTTCTGTACATTAAGGTGAGTCTACAAAAACACTTTAAAAATAAGTTAAAAGTATCTAGGGTGGACGCGAACCACCAACCTTATGACTACTAGCCGCGCTTCTTCCGACTTCGACATGGAGACAATGAAAAAGTCGTCGCTTTGTAGAGGGATAAATCGTTGAGGTCTATTTAATTTTACTAATCAGAGTGCTCCTTTAACAGTGTATATTCGACGATATCCGTTTGGAATCGGATAAAATGCGCTCGCCATGTAATTTTATAAGGAAATGGCGTGCGTCTATTTACTTTATTTCATTGTTCGTCCATATTCATTTTCAAATGATCGGTGACAATTGCCACCTAAATTCATATAATTATACGCACCCATCTCAAGATTTTTTACTTCATGATGTAGAGACAGTGGTTACTCTTGACCCCTGGAACTCACTTTAGGAACAATTCGTCAGGGAAAAAATAATATATTATAATAACCGCATGCACATGACTGTCGATAGTTCATGTTGGTCTCTACGCGATTCTCCGCGACGAATCGAATGAGCGCAGACCAAAACGAAGTCCTCGCTGCTACGCGGTGGTAACTTCAACACTCCGACTCTAGATATCTGTTTCGACTCGACGAAACCCTACTGCCAGTGGCACACTAGAGGCAATCCTTCGACGCGTCGCTATATCGACGATCGACATTTACCGGCAAGTGGGCCACTAGGTGTTGGCGACGTTTACGGTATGGGGCCATACTATTTTTCGATTGGTATGGAAAAATAGTATTTTTTCATACTATTTTACCGTAAATTATTAATTATACTATACAAATTTTATTTTTAAATGACTCAAGGGAGGTAATCTTACGATGATGTTTTAAAAGCTAAACATTTAGGGGGCAGGAAATCATTTGGGGGCCTGGCCCCGATGGCCCTCCGTGGCTACACCCCTGAGTAAACGGTATGGATGACAAGTACAACGGACCGATTGAAACGACAGAACTGACGGACATGGTGCTATCCACCAGTAACTCACATTGTCAAGATTGTTCAGATCACGGTATGTCTTCTTACATTCCCAAACGGAAATCTTGCACCATGTTTCGTGAATTTCCAAAAAGTGGTGCATTGAACAGAAACACACATAGAACGTAAAAATAAATAAATAAATAAATAAATACATTTAAGTTTATACCTACCTGAAGAGATTATATCTATTGACTTGGATCGATTGGCTGGTTGGCTGGATTGGACTATGACATCCCTTTCGACACCGAGGCTATGAGACATAGACCTATAGATTAAGGCTGGATCCGAACCAAAGTAATACATTCAAATTTGTCAAAGGTTCTTCTGTTGAGAACCGAATGTGTGACCTGGTGAACCAAAGGCGTGTGTAGCTAATAGCCAATAGACTAGCAGGGAGAACTTCAAGTTGGTTCGATTTGTAGTAGAAATGAGACTTCCTCTTAACAAATGTCGTAATTTACATGTAAATATGTGACGTATGCAACGTTCTCAAATTTGAAATATCACTTTAAAATACTCTTAACGCTCTTCAAACGACAACATCGCACCGGTCATTTTGATTCACTGTTAATACTGGTATATGCAACACGTTAATTTTACAGTCATGTAAGTAACGAAATCTGCTAGAGAGGTAACTATGGCTACACGTTGCCACCATTCTTTGATCCAAGTTCCAGAAAAGTCCTCATTTATCATCTGTTAAAATGCGCATACTCTTTTGGCGAACTTTTTATATAAACAGAATGCTATGTAGTATAATACATATCAGTATAATCATTTTTATCTATCATTTCCGCAATTTATCATTTTAGATAATATGTACCCAGACATAAGACACGACATTGATTTTGTTTTATATGTTGCTATCATAAACGAACGGGACCGGGTTCGATTCCCGGCGGGAGCTCATATCGTTCGGATTACACGTTAATCAAGGTCCACGTCTCATATAGGGACGTTAAACTAAAATCAACTCAACGCTTCTTTTCCGTATATCCTTTAATCCTCAACTTTAGAACGAAATGAAACGAAATCTTCCGTTTAACGTCGCACAATTATGTCCAATGAGCTTACGGAATGGATGATACATATGCAGTTGAAAGAAGAAAGAAAAAAGAATTAGAAAAAAGTTGTGGAATGTAATTACGAGTCTTCGGAGCGGGAGACCCAGGTTCGATTCCCAGCGGGAGCTCATATGGTTTCGGATTCCACGGTAAGCGTTGGTCGTCGCTAAAAGAGACGCTAACCTCAAATTTAATTCAATGAGAATATTCTATGAGAAGAAATGGAAGGACCCAAAAACAAGTCATAAATGCTGTCCACCACAAAAGTAGTAAAAGGCCAGGGATCAAACTAGGAAACCATTCACCACAGACATGAACTATGGAACAAATAGTATAATGTGACTGTAGTTTTCTTTGACGCAGAGAGGAAGTAATTCTCTTTCTTGCAAAGTTGTTTGATAAAAGAACAATTAGGAGTAAATGTACAATTTTGGTTATGACTATCAGCTAAAAAAAAAAAAAAAAGTAATTTGTATTGCTAGTAATACTATTTAAAATATCTAACAGGAGGCTCACTGGTAGAGCGCTCGCTTCTGGTACGAAAGTTACCTGATTTTTCGATTCCAGGCCGGCCACATGAGTTTGTGATGGGCAACATTGTGTGTGTCAGTTTCCTTGGGGATCTCCCGTTTCCTATAAAGCTATCATTTCATCGATTCTTCCACATTCATTCTCTTTCATTAGGCCTATAATAATGTATCTCCTTTAGCCTAAAATGCATAAATATGAGGTTAAATTTAAGAAAATAATTTCATATTAAAGAAGCTTAATTTAATTCTTAGGTAGGCCAATGTAATCGTAAATAGGCTTTAAAACTGTCAAAGGCATTTTAAGTTAAATAAACGAAATATATATATTTAGAATTTGTGATTTTTCCCTCTAAACGTTTCTATGCTAATTCTTTTCAAACGAAATTATTTAATATCAATTCATTAGATAATATTATGAAGCAAAATTGCATCTCAAAAGTTTAAAAAGAAAACTATCTTATATTATTATTATTATTATTATTATTATTATTATTATTATTATTATTATTATTATTATTATTATTATTATTATTATTATTATTATTATTATTATTGATAGAAACAGCGTATCTTATTTTTCACTAACTTGCACAAATAATTTTTCTATTTTTAATTCCTTCTTCTTTTTAAATTTTTATAATTATTGTATTTATGATTTTGTTCGAATATTATCTTTCATTTTATTTACTGAATTTTAATATTTATGTTTTAGTAGCTCATTCTAATAAGCTATGATGACTTCCATAGCAACGGAAATTCCCTTCCACTTGGCATAGTTATTTGTATTTTTCTATTCTAATTCCTATCTGTAATCTAATTCTAACTTTCTCTAAAATTTTCTCGCAAATATTTGACCATTATTTTTTCTTCACCCTAGACTATAGTAAATAACCACATTACTGAGTCAGACTATGAATACGGAAACCGAGTGTGTCTATTGACAATATTTACATTACGCAACTTTTCAGGGATTTTAGCAGTTACATAAGAGACTATTACTTGAAAACTTTTAGATAGTTACTGTGACCAATCAGTTCTCACATGACATTGCTTGAAGCGTAACAAAAATAAAAAGATAAAACCTGTTTTTCATCAGGTTAATGTTTTTTTTTTTTTTTTAATAGTCAAATATTTCTTATTCTGACTTTGGGTTTAGCAAAATAAACAGAACTTTTATTTCTCTTAACCTTTTTTTTTTTTTTTAAGAAAAAAGAGAGGATGTCTTCTTTTTGGAAACCAGAGTAATTTATTTCCAAACTGTCTAAACCAGAGCAATAGAAAAAGGTACAGTATCGTCATTTCAGGTAATGCTTGAGAGAGGAGGCAAGATTGCAAGATTCCGACCTCTCTCTCTCTCTAATATATATATATATATATATATATATATATATATATATATATATATATATATATATATATATAAAATTTCACGCTTTGCATTAATATAATATTATATTACTGATTAACATGTATATACATCTTAAACTCAAGGAGGTCAATTGCCCTCCTGACCCCCAAATGATGCCTTTGGTTGCACAACAAACACATTCATTTATTCTTTGATACAATAAACGAGAAATAGTTTCCATTTTTCATTGAAATGGTATGCTTTCACCCTTTTACTTGAAATCAGTCACCTCAATAGAAACTCACTCAAGTTTTCTCTGGCAAGTAAGTGTGTGATTGATAACATCGTGTCCGCGGGTTTACTCGGGATACTCCTATTTCCTCCCACATTCATATTCCACTAAATTTTCTATTATCATTTACTTGCCCTAATCATCAGTCTCCCTTAGCCTAAAATGCATAATTGTGAGACGTTAAACTGAAAGATTTCTTTTTTTTTTTAAAGATAATACTGCTTTCTCTAAAATAAAACAAAAAATGGTTTCGTGATCTACTCGATATTCAACGGCGATCAATTCTTTGGCCGGATCTAAGTAGAGTATTGTAATGTGTACAGAGCAGAAACACCAATGAGCAATGAAAGAGGACCAGAAACATTGTTAATGTGAGCCTGGAGAAGAATGGAGAAGATGAGTTGGGCAGCAATGAGGAAGTGTTATTCAAAGTTGGAGATAGAAAAGCTATACTGGAAATGGTGGAAAAAAGAGAAAAATATATTAGGGTATTAATGGAAGAAAATTGTCTTACCAGGAATGTGATAACAGCTAAGGTCAAATTGGAAATAAATTGCCAGCAATATCCTTAAACACATAGATCTGTCTTAGTCATATTATTATTAATATTATTATAAAGTAGTTCAACACGTTATCACTTTTAATTACCCCTCTTTTGCCAAAGCTTTTATTTGGTTTTCCCGCACAGGAACTGCAATACTATTGCACGTTACTGCAGGAGTGTCTATATAAAAAAAAGCTGCATAACACTATTGATATATCAACAATTACGTTTACGTATTTAAGAAAATTATTAAATAAATACACTTTTAATAAGTTTACTACAAAGTTGGAATTACCAGTGCAACTAGAATGAACAAGGTATCAAGTATACACCAAATGAAGGACTTTGGCTTTTTAAAAATTATTATTGAAACTGGAAGTGGTTGTAGAATTATACCACTTTTGGTTTTAATAAAGAGATTAGGGTGGAGATGGAAAATATTCTTGGGATGCTTAACTGATTGAAATAAAATCGCTTATCAATACTTATTACCATTTTTACTGTATACTGATAAACGTTGAAACCGCAAATGGTTGGTTTGTTCCACTTCGGGTTTGATTGGATGATTAAGAGAAAAGATGGTACCTATTCTTAGAACGTTTAAATCGATTCCAAAAATCACCGCTTTTCGCTACCTCTTATTGTTTTTGTTCCATGTAGATCAATATTAAAACCGGAAGTTGTAGCGGATTTCTACTACTTCCGGATTTTGTAAGAGTTAAGGATTGAGGTCAGGAGCGTAACTTGTGGGGGTTAGGGGGCAGCTGCCCTTCCAGGGAAGCTCCCCGCTGTTCGAGGGGGGGGGGCGAATTTTAGGACAAAATATTTTTACTTCATATACGATACAAACATGAAATTATAAATGTAGCATCGAACAGGTTCACTGCAATGCATAAACAAAACAGCACACAAAAGGTCAATAAAACAAACAAACAAACAAAAAAAAAAAAAAAGAGTCGTGGGTCCATTTCAGTAAAAAATGTCTACTATCAGGGGCCTTAGAAATAATATGTATTCGTATGGCTTTGGGATTTGTCAATATTGTCCCTTTAATTAATTTTTCATATATGGAACGGGCCCAGGGACGTAACTAACGGCCCTGCAGACCTTGCCGTGCGGAATGGCCGACAGGCTCCGGGGGGCCCATATAGAGTAAGAGAAAGATGGAAAGAGGGAGCCCAGAAATTAGAAAAACAACTTTTCTAAGGGGCCCAAATACACGTATTAATGCTTGCACGCCCCTCTCCCACTTCCGAAAAAAAATCTGTTACAGCGCTGATTGAGGTGCAATGTATTCTTGGGACGCTTAATCAATTGCAGAAAACCGCTTCTCGCTATCTGTTAACCGTTTCTGCAGTGATCAACGTTAAAACCGGAAATGGTTCATTTATACCACTTTTGGTTTCAATACCATTTCCATCGCTTCCTAACTTTTCATCCTGGACAAAAAAAAAAAAAAAAAAAAAAGGTGATCCATAAAGTAATTCATGAGTTGTTTTGCCTCCCTGCCAACAGACACATGGACAAAGACGGTAAATATATAATGAATTCTGCTCAACCAGACTCCTTAAAAATTACAGATAGTAAAGAATGACGAATAAACGAGTGTGAACTTGAGCAATACTTCAATTGAGTAGAGTTTATTTTAGTTTATTTTTACATCTGATATGATTTTGGCATCTCAAAAATTTACTACCGATATGCAACACCGGCCCAATTGGATCGCTGGATAAAATCTATCGTACAAGGTAAGATAGAAGGATGCTAGGAGATTACAATTAATCTGTAATTAGCAGTGGGTAGAGTCCCTATACCATCTTTGTTTCTTAACTCGTTAGTTTATATGGATATTTATATTTCTATTTTCTTTGAAATGAAATGAATTTTAATTACGTAATTTTACTGATTTCTTCTTTAAGTCAGCTTTAAGTGCCCCCGTCGCTTTCTCAAAATACCGGATAATCAAAATAATCGCTTTCTGCAATCACACTTTTGCTATCACTCAGCCAACGATTGGATTCCGTGAAGAAAGAAGCTTGGAGTTTGCGATAATATGTTCTGACCCGCACGTTGCACCACCCAATCATCAGAGAAAGTTTTTCCTCCCAAGAAATGATTGAGTTGCCGAAATAGGTAGTCAGTGAGAGAGATATCAAGGGATATATGGTAGATAAGGAAGGGTTTCATACTAGAATTCATGGGCAGCCTCCACTACCCTTCGCGCAACAAATGGGCGAGCATTGTCATCCAATATGGCACCGTGTCTGTTGACCATTGATGGATGCTTCTGGAAAAGTGATCGCTGTACTTCGTTGAGTTCAACATTGTAAACGATCTGGACTGAGATTTCATTTCCCCTGAGAAAGACATGGTGGATCACTCTCACCATAGACCAAGAATACCAGCAATAATACTTTCTGTAAGTGGAAAGGGTTAATCACGATCCCACCACTGTCGTGACCATTTATTTATGATTGTCATAGGAGATACATTTTACATCTCAAGTGATAATCCGATACAGGAAACTTTCCCAGGTATTTTTTACATATCAGAAAGTTACACACCTCCAGACGGCGATTCTTGGTAGGCGGTGCCAACTCATCCATGAGTCCAATTTTTTCACTTTACTGACTGCAGAAGGTTTCCGAACGACAATGGTATGTTATATGGGTAACTCGTCTGCAACGGAATGAGCACTATTCCGAGGGTCTGCTTCCTCTGTGTTCCTGAGAAACTCATCCGAACATGATGTTAGTTCGTGACCACGGACCTCATTTTGTAATGCTGTCACTGGAATGAAATTTGACAAACCAACGTGGAATGATACGTTCGTTCGTCACTTCTTCCCCAAATACACTGTTAATCTTTTTCGTGGCTTACTGTGCAGAGTGTTCCATTTGAAATCGTAAAAGGAAGTCACTCTTACTTGCATGTTCTCCATGGGATTATAAATGTAGCATCGAACAGGTTCACTGCAATGCATAAACAAAACAGCACACAAAAGGTCAATAAAACAAACAAACAAACAAAAAAAAAAAAAAAAAAAGAGTGGTGGGTCCATTTCAGTAAAAAATGTCTACTATCAGGGGCCTTAGAAATAATATGTATTCGTATGGCTTTGGGATTTGTCAATATTGTCCCTTTAATTAATTTTTCATATATGGAACGGGCCCAGGGACGTAACTAACGGCCCTGCAGACCTTGCCGTGCGGAATGGCCGACAGGCTCCGGGGGGCCCATATAGAGTAAAAGAAAGATGGAAAGAGGGAGCCCAGAAATTAGAAAAACAACTTTTCTAAGGGGCCCAAATACACGTATTAATGCTTGCACGCCCCTCTCCCACTTCCGAAAAAAAATCTGTTACAGCGCTGATTGAGGTGCAATGTATTCTTGGGACGCTTAATCAATTGCAGAAAACCGCTTCTCGCTATCTGTTAACCGTTTCTATTCTGCAGTGATCAACGTTAAAACCGGAAATGGTTCATTTATACCACTTTTGGTTTCAATACCATTTCCATCGCTTCCTAACTTTTCATCCTGGACAAAAAAAAAAAAAAAAAAGGTGATCCATAAAGTAATTCATGAGTTGTTTTGCCTCCCTGCCAACAGACACATGGACAAAGACGGTAAATATATAATGAATTCTGCTCAACCAGACTCCTTAAAAATTACAGATAGTAAAGAATGACGAATAAACGAGTGTGAACTTGAGCAATACTTCAATTGAGTAGAGTTTATTTTAGTTTATTTTTACATCTGATATGATTTTGGCATTTCAAAAATTTACTACCGATATGCAACACCGGCCCAATTGGATCGCTGGATAAAATCTATCGTACAAGGTAAGATAGAAGGATGCTAGGAGATTACAATTAATCTGTAATTAGCAGTGGGTAGAGTCCCTATACCATCTTTGTTTCTTAACTCGTTAGTTTATATGGATATTTATATTTCTATTTTCTTTGAAATGAAATGAATTTTAATTACGTAATTTTACTGATTTCTTCTTTAAGTCAGCTTTAAGTGCCCCCGTCGCTTTCTCAAAATAAATTTGCATTATATAATAAATTTAATATTACTTAAAATTTTATTTGATTATTAAATTTTAAAATAATATTTATAACAAAATTCAAATTTCTCATGAAGAATAAAAACATTTAAGTGAATTTAAAGAAGAAATCAGCAAAATGAAATCATTGAAATTGCAGTTATTTCAAAGAAAGGAGAAAATAATAATTACTCCTATAAATCAGTGCGCAAAGAAATCAAAATTGCGCAGGTATTCAACACCATTAAAAACAAACTATTTTTGCGTCAAAATGAAGGTATTAGTGAAAGACAATAAATAACGCCTGGAAGTTTCTGCAGTGCGGTAAGCAACTTGGCAGTAATAACAGAAAATTTACAATGACGAAATCAACAGGAATTACATTCCATTTGAGCGTATGGTTGCCATTTGTCTTGAATTAGATGCGATATCCCGAATTATAACATTTTCAGCATAACATATTACGCCTAAGAAAGAGGCCAAATTATACAGAATACTTACAAAATATGCAATAAAAATTCTTAGTGAATTTATAGATTTCGACCCATGATGTATACCTACGATTATCGAGGTATCGATATGGTTCTACCGCTAAAAATATTCGTGTTGGCACCACCAATGATGTTAATCTTAGGAAGGTTCAATTGTTTACAACCTCTGTTCAATTAACAGTCAACAAATTGACGCTACGAGTCTTCCTTTCGTGTGTTTTTAGTCTAAACTTTCTTGCAATTTTCTTCACGAACGTATGCATTTCCTTATATTATTCTCAATAAATTGTTCCATGTACAAATTTTGGGTATGAAAAACTGACAATTTGCACACGATTGGCAAATGTCTCGCTTTAGGCGTGCCACAAGGTGGGAACGCTATTTGAGCATAAGAACCAGACCATTTTGTTGTGCCTTAAAGTTTATTTTGACAGGTTAGGGTAACGGAACTTACAGATACGTGCCTATATGTTTCTAACTTCAAAAAATAATATAATGGAGAATATAAGGCGCTGATACTGAATGTTGGAAATACATTTTCGAGAATTTCGGGCGTTTCGTGTGCTGAATGCGTGCGTGGGAGGGCAACGGAATGACTGAATCTCTTAGCCACTGGTTCACCTTCAGAAGAGGAGATCTGGAGA
Organism: Thermobia domestica; assembly: GCF_964235325.1. Classification (NCBI taxonomy): domain Eukaryota; kingdom Metazoa; phylum Arthropoda; class Insecta; order Zygentoma; family Lepismatidae; genus Thermobia; species Thermobia domestica. Next base: position 106,058,714 of record NC_137463.1, on the reverse strand, counting down.
AAGAAAAAATATCATGAGATGATGTTGGTAGATGAGTAGTTGAAGATCTTACAAACGTGTATCGCGCATGCTTGCGGCTGACTGGATAATGTGTGTGTATTTTATGAAGAAAGTAAAAAACTCAGCATCAATTATTTGCAATAGCCTTGTGGGTCGTAGGGCAATTGTCAAGGCCACAATATATACAACATGATTCCCACTGCAAGAAATAAAAGAAACATCACTAAGAGGAATTCTAAAATAAAATGCTTTAATAGCATCCTCTTTCGAAGAGAAATAAGGGGAAAATCTTCACATGAAACAGTTTAAAAAAATGGAAAAAAATAATGTGTGGAATATCTCTTTTGTCTGACGTCAATCACTTCCCCAATGTAATTCTTGTTACTAATATTTTGTTTGCACGAACAACAAACTAACTCTCCCATGAGTTCAGACAGGGATTCTCACTTAATAAGCGAACTTAGCTTTCTAATCGGATACATCTCCACAAAATACAGAATTAAACATTTTCCATGAACATGAAATACTATTAGAAAATACACTTCATACATGAAGTATCAAGAAATAAATACTCGTATACAGATACTTGTATACATAATCAGTGGCTAATTGATAGCAAGAAGGTTTATGAACGGTAAGATGTTCATATTTAGCTCAGTCATGCATGGTCAGTGCATCAGATTCCAACTTCTTGCTTCCTAGATAGGAAGTTCCAAGTAGCTTCCTATGTCGCCTTCGCCTTACAATCTTGAGATCAACGAAAAAAAACTATATTCGTTGATCTAGTTCTAAAATACTATTCGAGACCACACGCCAATAACGGTATAGTGTTGTTCAAAAAAACATGAAAAATTCTTCTCGTTCTTGGTACATCATACGAATTCAACCGAATTCATCTGATCTGGATGAAACTTGGCATTGTGTTAGATCTTGACCTGCTGTACAAACTTGTGGATAAAACTCAAATTATTACGACTGCGTAAGGTTATTAATAAGGATCATATCTTGCAATAGCACAAGGTAAGAAATGTTAATACATTGATTGCGATAATGGTTTCAATTGGCCAAGGAAAACTCATTGTTTGAATTAATTGCAGCTCTGGGTGAGAATGCAGGACTTTTCAAAGAGATATATGTGGCCAAACTTTTTTTAAAAGCAAGATTGTACATTCAATAATCATTCAACTTCCAACCATTTTTAACATAATGTACACGTGATAATGAGGTAATAATAAACACTAGTCTAAATGTCTTGTGAGTAAAGGATGGAAATCCTTACACACGCAAACGCAAAACACGTTATAGCTAAAATACTATTCTACATAAGAATTTCTAATATTATTTATTTATTTATTTATTTATTGAACAAATTCCCAGATACAGCATAACTTTGCCATTTTACACAGGGACATGCTAACAAAAGAAAGAAAAAAAACAAGACAACAATAACAAAAACATAGAAAAAAAAGAGTGTAAAAGTAAAACTATTCCGTCAAAGCTCGTTTAATTGCTCTTTCAAACACTGGGTAGCTCGAAAAAATGTCCACATCAGTTGTTACTTGATTATAACAGTTTGGTATTCTATAAAAAAGAGACCTCTGTATAACAGCCAACCTAGGATGGGAAAGATGGAATAGGTGGGTATTCCGGGTGATGCGGGAAGGGACACGTAAGGATAGTTCCTGAAGTAATATTTCCGATCTTAAGCTTCCATTAACTATTTTCTGTAGATATTTCAGGTCAGAGATAATTCTGCGTACTTCAGGAGTCTGAATATTAAGATGTCGCAAGAGCTCCTTCTTAGATAATATTCGAAGTGCAGGAACACGAAAACGAACTATAGCGATGAAGAAATTGAGAACAGAATCAAGTCTGGAGAGATGTGTAGGTGCTGCCATGGCCCATATGGGAGAGCAGTATTCGATCTTGGGCGCTATCAAAGTCTTATAAAAAGTTGCTAATGAAGAAACAGTGCGTAGTTCGGTGAATCGATAAAGAAGTCCCAACATGCGCATTGAATTCTTTAGTATTGAGGAGATGTGGTCAGAGAAGGTGAGTTTTGAATCAAAGATGACACCAAGATCGTTATGACTAGCAGAATGTGTGATAGGGGAATCGTTGATATGGTATGTGGAGGGAACAGGAGACTTTTTCAAAGTAATAGTAATACTGTCACATTTCTTACTGTTGAGTTTCAAGTGCCACATTTCACACCAGTCTGTAAGGTAATTTATGTCTTCCTGTAGAGCAATTGTGTCATGGAGACACGATATTTCTCTGTATAACTTACAATCGTCAGCAAAGAGAAGAAGGCCACTAGGTTGAGCTGATAAGTGCGTGTAGAGATCATCCATATACAGGACAAACAGCAGAGGCCCAAGTACACTCCCCTGAGGCACCCCTGAGATCACGGGTTGGGGGTTAGAAGTCGCCCCTGAAAGAACAACTCTCTGTTTACGGTCCTTCAAGTAGCTTGTGATTAGAGAGAGAAATTTGCCATGTACATTAAATCTATTGGAGAGTTTATGAAGAAGATGAATGTGACTGACAGAATCAAAGGCCTTCGAGAGATCAAAGTAGATAACATCTAATTGAGTATTGTTATTCATACATTTGACTGCACAGGAAAGAAGAGTACTTAAGTTTGAGAGACTTGAGCTTTTCGGTAGAAAGCCGTGCTGAGAACTATGGATGTAAGGTGAGGTGAATTTAAGTAGCCTGTCTTTGATTATTTTTTCGCAGATAATTGATATTACAGAAAGAAGAGATATTGGCCTATAGGAGGATACATGATCTTTAGGTCCTGATTTATATATTGGGGTCACGTGAGCTAGTTTCCAACTGGTGGGATAATACCCTTCCTTGAAGCATCTATTGAATAAGATAGATAGAGGAACCGCAATAACTGAAGCAGTTTTGTTGAGAAAGAGAGGACTAATTTTATCAGGTCCAAGTGATCTATGTGGAGATAACGATAGCAAGAGAGCCAGAACTTCGCCCGGGGTGGTAGAGAGAATGGATAAGGTGTCCGAACAGATGGGTTGGAGAGGGGGGAGATGGGTCGTAGAGGGAAGGGAAGTAAATGTTTTGCAGAAGTAGTTATTGAAGAGGTCTGGTCTTTGATCATCACTCGCTTCAGTATTTTCATCTTGAACTGTTGCCGGTATGCCCGGAGATTTTGTTCTAGATTTAATTACAGACCAAAAGACTTTAGGGTTACTAACAGTAAAATCACCAATTGATTCCATGTATTCAAAATATTTACGCCGCTGTACCTTCTTGGCAAGACTTCTAATTCTAGCAAAGTTTTTGTATGTGTAGTCACTCGGATGTGATTTCCATAGAGTCCAGGCAAGCTTTTTGTTTTTAAGAAGTTCACGAAGTTCATTGTCGTACCAGACCGGAAACCTGTTCGATTTTGATGCTTCCACCGGCACAAAGTCCTTTAGGGCTGAGTGGACAACAAATGTAAATAAGTCCACAGCGTCGTCAACAGTTCCTACCTCTAACAAACACCAAGGAAACAGTTCAATAGCCCGGCAGATGTCACCCCAGGGGGCTTTCTTCCAAACAAGTTGTGACCTACTTTTGAGGGGCTGGTTTGTAGTAGTGGAGGGGAGGAAATCGAAAGAAACATCCAAGGAATCATGATCCGAGGGAAAAAGATTTCTGCATGGGACAACACAACGAGGTTCTAAGTTAGAGAGAATATAGACAAGATTGTTATTATTGCGGGTATTATGCATATTATGTTGACCTAGACCAAGTCCATGAATAAAATTGTCCATGAAATAACTGTCGTTTCCATCTTTAGCGACGCCATGCTTGCTGTCCTGCCACGTGATGGAAAGGTTGAAATCACCCAATAGGATGACGTCACCGTGTGACAACGCATGTAACAGTGAGTCATGGCAAGCTTCTAAGATATGCTTGGGGGTGTTCTTGTGCGGCCTATAGAAGCATCCAATAAACACAGAACGACGCTTTGGAATAAATACTTCCACCCAAATAAGTTCACAATCCCGTTCGAGATCCAGTCTTCTCTTGCTCTTCCACTTATTATTTACACAAATCATCACTCCACCTCCACGAGATATTATAATAAACGGAAAATTAATAGTATTATATTTTTTCTTACCTCTCTAATTTGTTTTGAAAATTTTCACAAAATTTACCTATCTTTCTTATGAACAAATAGGGCACAGGCAATAGAATTCCAAGCATCTAAGTCTACAGCATATTGAGAAGTTCAGTCCTTACACTATGGATGTTAGAATCTTTTACGCATTGTCTGCACGTCGAGTGTGAAGTGAAAACCAGCGAAATAATAAGGTAAAAGCGTAATGAATCGCCAAACTGTACCACGCATTTAATATTACATGACACGTGAGACGACGATGTTCGCCGTTAGATTTTTAGATACTGATACAGAATCATTGATCCCTCAATAGACCTTACAAACTATTTTAAGTGTCGATAGATGTCATGTTTGGCAAACGAACATTCCACACAGATGTGGCGGGCCGGCGGTATGCGTTTGCGTAGACCGGCACCCACACAAGAGAGTTTTGTAATTTACCAAAATACTTCTATTTAGTCAACCAAAGTTTCTGCAAAACACCAACTATAACTCGAGCGGTAAAGTTATACTGGAAACAGGAACTCAGCTAACAAAACAGTCTGAAGAATCTTAGTATTACACGGTAGCGTTGGCCGTGGCCAAGACTTATCTTCTAATGGAAACAATGGAGTCGTTATCCTGATTAAGGTTTTATAACCAAACAATCCTTTGGGATATCTCTTGAAACAAAACTCGACAAATATGTTCCTTGCAGTAAGCCTGCAGTTTATTGGCTCTAAGCAAATTACAAGAACCAGAGCCGGGGCGATAGTGTAAGTACTGTGTCTATATATAAGAGAGTTTAACTTACGTGGCGACGTTCCAATAGGTAGTAAAAATAACTCACTAAATGTCACTGAATAAAACAAACTAACTGTAGCACTTTTCACAAATAAAACAAAACTGCACTAGACTGGGAGGGCACGAATCAGTCCTAGTGGGTAGGTAGGTAAGAGGTATACTATTTGATCTACCGGTCTGCGAACAGACATCAAACAGGGTAGGTGTAAAGGTTACCGTTTGATCTACCGGTCTGCTAGGCAGACATCAAACAAAGTTGGTTACCAGAAGGAATTAAGGTTACCGTTTGATCTACCGGTCTGCGAACAGACATCAAACAAGGAAGGTGTAAGGGTTTACCGTTTGATCTACCGGTCTGCGAACAGACATCAAACAGGGAGTCACTATTTGATTACCGGTGCGTTTTAGGCCAGCTAAGCAATAAACTTAGAGTCTGTCAAAACACACATCAAATAGGGGTGCGACAGAACTTTAGCCGTCAACTTCCTAAGCTTGCCAGCAGTTTCTGGAGCGAGTCCGGGCTGAAGCGAAACTTGCGGAAGTAGATTGCCAAGTTCGGAAGGAGGTAACTTTAGCCGTCAGTTTCCTAAGCAGACCAGCAATTATGGGAGAACCCTGGCTGAACCGTCTAGCTTTCAGAAACAGATTGCCAAGTTACCGTGAGGATTAGGTAGGGTAGTACTTTGACCGTCAGTTTCCTAAGCCGACCAGCAATTATGGGAGAACCCTGGCTGAGCCATCGAGCTTTCGGAAACAGATTGCCAAGTACTGGGTAAACCAAGGTAGTGAGGTAGGTAACCAAGAGATTGAGTAGGCAGGCCTCCGTAGAGGCAGAGAGGTTGGAAGGCAGAGGGATGGACAACTAGAGACTTCTTCGTGATAAGTTCCTGAACTGAGACGTACCTAACGAATTGCGTACTCCTCGTAGTCTGCACGTCTCTGAGGGGTTCAGGAGAGGGACGTTGTCCGACGAGAGAGGCCAAAACATGCGTTTTTAAGGGCCTCGGTCGGAGGTGCAAGCGGCACCAATTTACGGTCTGTGTGCAAAATAGTAACGTGAGCAAACGTTGCACGAGGACCGTAAGGTCAGAGGTTGAGCATGCGTGGAGATCTAAAAAGTACCTAGGGCGGAGCCCGAGGGGGACCAGTATCCTGAAAAGAAATATTATTGGCTTTGCACACGATTTCGGGTGCAGATGACCTCGGAAGAGTTCCACTCTGAGGGGTGGAGCGACTAACTATTGGAACGAGCCATGCCATTAACATCTAGATTGGCTAGAACAAGGTGCCTTGGGCGGAGCCAGGCAAAAGATAAGATTTTGTGTGTGCGCATGCGTGTGCGTGTGATGTGTAGTCCTTGAGTTTAGGTGTGTGAGCCCCTTTCTCTGGAAGAATGAGATTACATCGAGATATTACAGAGAATGGTACAAATAGTATCTTAAACTATAAACATATACTAAACATAAAAGATTTCAAGTAATAAACTTGAAAGGTTTTATACATAATGAACTCAAGACCCTTCAATAGTTTATCTTACTTGTTTTCGACCAAAGACACACATATATATTTAATGTTCTGAAGAACGAAAAAGAATCTTCTTTCAGAAGCAAAAATGACATTTTAAAGATACACAAACTATATGGGTTTTCTTAACAGTATTCTACCACTAATAATAATAATCTAACTTGTTAAAAGACTACATCAATATAGAAAAAAAACTAAGCTTCTGTATCGAACCAGAAGGGGAGAATGTTTATCTTAACTGCGGTTGACCTACAGGTCAGAAAGGGGGAACTCGGTGAAGGCAGACAGGATGTCTGGTTTCCAGCTAGGAAAAAAGAACACTCAACACGAATTTGTATTTTAAAAGAAGTAAATGGAATACGAATTCTGTTGCAGGTTTAAAAAAATAAAAAAAAGAAATAATTATTCGCAAAAAATAGTTTGCGAATTTGCGGCACTACAGTCCTTCCTCCTAGGGAAAGAAAAATTTTAACTGTAAGGCAAAAATTTTTCGTACTAACTACAATCAAAGTAAAAAAAATTCCAAAATTAAATTTTAACGATAGTTCCTAGACCTAGTAACTTTCTGATTGAGATGAGGTGAATCATCCTCTTGTGATTCCTCGTTAAAAGTTATTTCACCAGAAGCAGCTCGATAAGTAGCATTAAGAGCTGGACTATTTGATTGTACACCTGCAATGATTGTTGGCTTAAAACATATGGTTCTGATACAGTCTGAATTACACCATTTATTCCTATGTCTACAACAATTAAACTTAAAACTACAATACACACAAAGAAATATCAGAATAGTAAACATGATTATATAAGTCAAAATAGAATAAGAAAATACATGATTACTTTGTCTTATCTGCCATTCTTGTTCATTAATTAATTTTTCAACATCCTCAACACGATGGCTGGCATATTGTAAATCTGTAACTTTGTGTATGATATGATTTAACGGCAAAGTAAATTCCATATTCTTAATATTGATCTTTGAGTTTGAGAATATACAACAATCAATGCTATCATTTAGTAGTGGAAGCAAATCTTTACTTGTACTGTTACTTACATATATTTCCTGAGAACTGATTAAGGAATTTGGACCATAAGCTTTACAGTTTTTATCTAAAGTTAATTTTCCAGTTTTATGAATCAAAACAGTTTTCGACACATCATTTCCACAAACTATTGTTAATTTTTCTGGGAATGGCGAAGCAAATAGCCATTCATTATTATCTAATGAAATCCATAAAATATTTCTTAATTCTACTATACGTTTGTTACAATCTGCTGGAATTGATTTAACAAAATCAATAAGTTTTACTTCACAGTCTTCATTACTATGTGTAGGTTTTAACGGAAATGTTTGTTTGCAAACCCTTGAAAATGAAGTTAATTCCTTACAAGTATTAAACATATGTTCATCAATTTTACCATAATATTGTTTCGATACTTCAATAATCAAATACGGATTTTGAGGCTGTATAAAGAAACACTTATTGTCTTTAAGCTCAGTTGGAAATGGAATTAATTTATACATATTAAATCTTAAACCATCAGTCAAAGGTAAACTAATAACATAACCAAGAATTTTCTGATTGATGAAAACAATTGATCTCGATGTTTTTATTAATGTATGACATGCAAATTCATATATGTCTGACTACGAGTATTGACTACGTTTAATAGACAACACAGTGTCATGAATAGTTTTCAAAAGACTATTTGATAATAATTAACATATGAAATGACATCTGATTTAATTATCGTAAATAATTAAATAAGAGTCATTGATAATTAACATCGGAAATACCAAAATGAGAATTTTTAGATTTCAAACAACCAAATTAAATGTATGAAGTTAATTAAATATTCCTCTTTGGTTTTTCACCATGTATATATTTTTTTGTTTTGCTCAACCTTGTGGAGTTTTCGGGTGTTTACACTTAATTAAAGTTCTAGATGAGAATACCCAGAACATATAAACAAAAAGTTTTTTTTAAATATAATCAAGCAAGCAGACAAGGAGAGAGGATGTCTCATGATGGCTGCGAACAAAAATGGAAACTACACTACTTACTAATAAAGTCTACTAATATGATCTACTAATAATATAACTTTAACCTATTAGCTTGAACTACAAATGTTTTTCTTCGATTAGCAATAGTACAATTAACACCTTTAACTTTAATTATTTTGTATGGACCGATCCACTGTGAACCCAATTTCTTGGATCGTCCTCTTCTAACAGATTCATCTTTAAGTAACACTTGATCGCCTACCTTAAACAATTGTTCTTTATGAGAGGCGGTCTTATCATATTGTTCTTTGTTTTTAACCTTAGCGTGTTTCAGTTTTGATCTAGCTAACTCGTAACTGTTCTGAAGCTTCTGCTTTAGTGTTTTGATGTAATCATCATACGCGTAATTAATGTCGGTAGTTTGTTTCTGTAATATACCAGGGATGTTAGCCATCCGGCCAAACATCAACTCGTGTGGAGTATAGTTAGTTACTGAATGCGGAGTTGTATTGTAAGCAAAAGCAGCGTATGGCAACCAGACGTCCCAGTCCAGTTGGTTTTCAGACACATAATGCCTCAGATACTCAGCAAGAGATCTATGAACTCTTTCAACGAAGTTAGCTTGAGGGTGGAATGCACTAGTATGTAGTTTCCTAATCTGGAACATGCGACACATTTTCTTAAAGGTATCGCTCATAAAATTAGTACCTTGATCGGTTAAAATGGTTTGAGGTATACCGAAAACACAAACAAATTTCGTCACAAAGGCTTCAGCTACGGTTTCTGCATCTTGTTGCTGTAGGGGAATGGTCACTAAATATTTCGATAATTCATCTTGGCATGTTAAGATGTATTTGTTTCCGAGAGAACTCTCAGGAAACGGCCCTACAAGATCTAAAGCACATTTCTCAAATACTACTTCGGGAGTGGTGGTCAAAACCATTGGAAGTTTGACATTAGGTTGGGTGAGTTTGTTCTTTTGACACGACTCACATTTCTTTATGTATTCTTCGACATCGGTGTTTAGTCTTTTCCAAGATTTCGGATCGATATTGTTCAACTCTAAGTACGATTTGATTTTAGCTATAGTTCGATGAATACCTTGGTGTCCACCGGTAGGAAGGTTGTGAAACTCTTTCAGAATCCTACTCTTTGTTTCTTCGTCAAGGGTAGAAGGTTGACCTTCTGGATCGGGGTCTAAATATGCAATACGACTCAATGCATCAGCATTGGTATTACGGACACCTGCTTTATAAACAATCTTATAATTGTATTCTTCTAACTTAATTCTCCATCTTAAAAGTCTACTACTAGGATCTTTTACACTAAACACCCAAAGCAAAGGTTTATGATCAGTCACAAAGGTTGTTTCCTTTCCAAAGATGTATGGACGGAATAGTTTGGCAGCCCAAACTATCGCAAGTAATTCACGTTCGGTTGTGGAGTAATTTCTTTCAGCATTATTTAGTGTACGACTAGCGTAAGCGATTGGTTTGTCTTGACCAATTTGGCCCTGAGACAAGATAGCGCCAATTGCGACTTCTGAGGCGTCACAGGTAATAATAAAGGGACGGCTCATGTCAGGATATTGAAGGAGAGGTGGTGATGTCAATTTTTCCTTCAAAGCTTGGAACGCTAGTTCTTGTTTAGTCTCCCACTTGAATGGAACATCTTTCTTTAACAAAAGAGTGAGAGGTTTGGCTATATTGCTATAGCCTTCAATAAATCTACGGTAATAAGAACTTAATCCTAAAAATCCACGCAATTGCTTGACATTTTTCGGATGCGGAAAATGTAACACTTTCTCAATTAAGCGAGGGTCTGGCTTCAGACCTTGATCTGTTATTTGATGTCCTAAATATGTTACTTCTTTTCTAAGAAATTCACACTTATCAGGCTGAAGTTTGAGGTTGTAGGTTCGAAACCTATCAAATACAAGTTTCAATCTTGACATATGTTCCTTTAAGTCTCTACTATAGATACAACAATCGTCTAAATACGAAAAACACTTTAATCCTTGCAATCCGGATAGAACAATATTCATCATTCTCTGAAATGTTGCGGGGGCACCGCATAATCCAAAGCTCATGCGATTATACTCGTAATGACCATATGGTGTACTGAAGGCGGTCTTACTACGGTCTTCAGGTTTAATTCTAATCTGTTGGTACGAACTGGCTAAATCCAAGGTCGTAAAGTATTTCGATTGCCCTAACTGATCCAATATTTCTGTAATATTCGGTAAAGGAAAGCTATCTCCAATAGTAATCTGATTAAGCCTACGAAAATCTAAACATATACGAATCTTAGGTTTGCCTGATGCATCCATCTTTTTCGGCACTATTAGTATTGGAAAATTCCAAGGACTCTTGCTTGGGGAAATTATACCTTCATCTAACATCTTGTCGATTTGATTTTGTACTTCTGCCTTATGTACCTCGGGAATACGGTACGGTTTCTGAGTCACGACTGTACCTCGTTTGTCGGGATGAATGGGGATGCTATGTTCAATCACATCAGTATAGGAGAGTTTGTCTCCCTCTAAATAAAATAAATCATGATATTCTTCACAATGCGACAGTATTAACGCTTTCTCTTCTGGATTCAAATGGTCTAATCGCAAGTTCTGCCTAAGTAATTCTAAACGCGATTTTAACCCTTTAGTTTGGCTTGCATTGTCAGGTTTGCTCAATGCATAAACACTATGAGATTTTGTCATATCAAGAAGTGGTTCAAAATCTAAAGAGATTGGAGGAATTTGTACGTCTACCTCATTTTCAGTCAAATTCAAAATGCTAGTAACACATTTGTTATCGGATGCTTTAACTATAGCGTCTGGCAGGAATACACCGTCTGCCAAAGTACGTTTGGACAAAAATCCTATCCCATTATTTTCAGTCTTAACTTCAATTAGCTTTTCAGTACGTGCTGGGATCTTTACTTTAGTTCCTACATCAATTTTCAATTCAGCTTGTCCGTCATACGAAATTACACAATGATGTTCAAGAAGAAAATCTCTGCCTATTATACCGGCTACATTAGGAGGTAATAAGTCACTACGCATTACATGAAAAGTATGAGTCACTCTGTTCTTGCCTATTTCTAATCTAAGATCTAATGTACCTAAAGTATGGGCATGAAAATTACTGAATCCATGCACTGGAGTGGAGTCACATCTATGTATCTTTCTCAACATTGACTCACGTAAATGGCTATACTTAATAAGCGATAGATCTGAGCCTGAATCTAATAACATTTCGTAATTCTTATTTAAATCCATCATTCGTACTTTAATTTTACCCTTTTCATCGATTATACTCTTAGTGGAACATTCGCATAATTGGGCGTAACGTCCAATTGTATCAGACTTAACAGAATTTCGATCAGGTTTCTGAGGTGGGGACACCTTCGTACAATTATTACTCGTTTGTTCAGTGGAACAAAGGAAAATCTTCTTAACATTATCATTCTGATTTCTATTATTATCAAAACGTTTCTCTAATTTAACTCTGGAGGAGTTGTGTTTCGATAAACAACATAAAGACTTATTCTTGCTACAAGATTTTGGCTTGGTGCTGTGGTCAGCACGGCATTTCTCTTTCAATTCACAATCATGCGTGTCAACTACGGGATGACGACGCGGTGAGACATTATTCGGGTTTGGTCGCGGAGAAGGTTTGCGCGGTGTACGGCGCTGAGGACACACATACACTGGGCGACGCGGCGAAGGACTACGCGCTGGGCGATGTTGAGTGCGACGCGGAGAATGACTATGCGATCGGCGACGCTGAGTGCGACGCGGAGAATGAGCACACGCTGGGCGATGACACTGAGGATGGCGCGGAGAAGGATCTCGCGCTGGGCGACGCTGAATGCGACGCGGGGAACGGCTTCGCGTTTTGCGGCAACGAGAACTACGCGGAGAAGGACTGCGCGTTTGCCGGTGATGAGAACAACGCGGAGAACTTGTGTTCTTTCGGGTACAAACATGGATACGCTTCTTCGCACAAGTATGGGTACGCTTTTCACGACAATGATATGAGTGTATACAACGTAAAGCACAACAAAAATTGGAATCCTCAAATTTGTCACTATTTTCACTACAATGTTTATCATGCGGTTCTTCATGCGAGTCTACTGAATGATCACAATCTTCTAAACAATGAACCTTTTTCTTAAAATTTCTTCTATCCTTACGGGAATGAGAAGAGTTATGAGAATCTCTAGATTTACTTTCAGAATGCTTTTTCTCGGAAAATTTCCTATTTCCTTTCTTCTCTGACTTATGGTTATGATTTGAAGAATTTGCCCTATCTTCATTCTTAGAATCTAATGGCTTTCGTCTCTGAGACAATATGTGCGATTCTTCAACTAGAGCGAAATCTACTAATTGAGCGAAACTATCATCTTCTGTACTTTTACCACGAATTACTGTTTGAATGCGGGGATCCCTAATTCCCTGGACAAAAGATGCTTTTGTCAAATGATCAATAAGTGAATGAGCACCAGCTCTTTCAGTTTCACGACATATTTTCGAAGCAGCAGCTTTCAGATCAGCTCGAATTGTATCTAACTTGCTAGCCCATGAGCTAATACCCTCATTTTTGCCTTGTCTGGCAGAAAACAATAAACAAGCATAATAATCAATAGATCTATGTGTAGCATAATTCTCTTCTAAAATTGTCTTAACTGCTTCCCAAGTATCTACGTTCAATCTAACTAAAATACGATTTCTAGGTTCTCCTAAAATTTTCGACTTAATAAACTTCAATAATACAGGCTTATCACAGGGGTTAACTAACCCTTGAGCAATTTCACAACTATCAATAAATTGCCTCAACTTAGAACGAACTCCTGTAAATGGTTCTGCAATAACCTGAATTGCCTGAGAAACTTTAACATATTCTGGCTGTACGTTACTTCCGTCAGCTTCTGCCATGATTAAAAAATTCAAATTACGTTTCAACGTAGAAACAACAAATGAAATAAATGAATGGACCTCTTAGATTTGCGAAAACTCGAAGGTTTGAGCAATAATGGTTTCTGAGAGGAATTTCTCACTTAACCTAACTAAATCTAAATTCACGATGAGTTTATTCACCTGTGAGTTTAATCACGATGGATTTATTCACCTATTCGGGCTTTAAAATGCCTAATTTCAACACTAAAATGCACTGCACTTATTTAAACACTAATGAACTGAAATCACTAATGTGCGTTTGGCGTCACGATACAGTGAGCAGGATGTTTTGCTGATTGATGGCCAGTCAAACAACAAAAGCGTCCTTTTCCCTTTTTCGCTTCCGCCAAGGAGGATGGAATGAAAGTTAAACAGATGGAAAAACTTTCAGCACACAATAAATATCACACATGCAAAATGCACATGCACAAAACACAGTTCACTTAAATAACTTAAACTGGTATCAAAGTTTACGATGTCACGATTATTCCTGATATCCTAAGGCTGTGCAAAAGTTCACGATATCCTAGGTTGTTCAAGATATCCTAAGTTGTTCAAGATATCCTAGGTTGTTCAAGATATCCCACAAAGCTGACACCAAATTATGTGGCGGGCCGGCGGTATGCGTTTGCGTAGACCGGCACCCACACAAGAGAGTTTTGTAATTTACCAAAATACTTCTATTTAGTCAACCAAAGTTTCTGCAAAACACCAACTATAACTCGAGCGGTAAAGTTATACTGGAAACAGGAACTCAGCTAACAAAACAGTCTGAAGAATCTTAGTATTACACGGTAGCGTTGGCCGTGGCCAAGACTTATCTTCTAATGGAAACAATGGAGTCGTTATCCTGATTAAGGTTTTATAACCAAACAATCCTTTGGGATATCTCTTGAAACAAAACTCGACAAATATGTTCCTTGCAGTAAGCCTGCAGTTTATTGGCTCTAAGCAAATTACAAGAACCAGAGCCGGGGCGATAGTGTAAGTACTGTGTCTATATATAAGAGAGTTTAACTTACGTGGCGACGTTCCAATAGGTAGTAAAAATAACTCACTAAATGTCACTGAATAAAACAAACTAACTGTAGCACTTTTCACAAATAAAACAAAACTGCACTAGACTGGGAGGGCACGAATCAGTCCTAGTGGGTAGGTAGGTAAGAGGTATACTATTTGATCTACCGGTCTGCGAACAGACATCAAACAGGGTAGGTGTAAAGGTTACCGTTTGATCTACCGGTCTGCTAGGCAGACATCAAACAAAGTTGGTTACCAGAAGGAATTAAGGTTACCGTTTGATCTACCGGTCTGCGAACAGACATCAAACAAGGAAGGTGTAAGGGTTTACCGTTTGATCTACCGGTCTGCGAACAGACATCAAACAGGGAGTCACTATTTGATTACCGGTGCGTTTTAGGCCAGCTAAGCAATAAACTTAGAGTCTGTCAAAACACACATCAAATAGGGGTGCGACAGAACTTTAGCCGTCAACTTCCTAAGCTTGCCAGCAGTTTCTGGAGCGAGTCCGGGCTGAAGCGAAACTTGCGGAAGTAGATTGCCAAGTTCGGAAGGAGGTAACTTTAGCCGTCAGTTTCCTAAGCAGACCAGCAATTATGGGAGAACCCTGGCTGAACCGTCTAGCTTTCAGAAACAGATTGCCAAGTTACCGTGAGGATTAGGTAGGGTAGTACTTTGACCGTCAGTTTCCTAAGCCGACCAGCAATTATGGGAGAACCCTGGCTGAGCCATCGAGCTTTCGGAAACAGATTGCCAAGTACTGGGTAAACCAAGGTAGTGAGGTAGGTAACCAAGAGATTGAGTAGGCAGGCCTCCGTAGAGGCAGAGAGGTTGGAAGGCAGAGGGATGGACAACTAGAGACTTCTTCGTGATAAGTTCCTGAACTGAGACGTACCTAACGAATTGCGTACTCCTCGTAGTCTGCACGTCTCTGAGGGGTTCAGGAGAGGGACGTTGTCCGACGAGAGAGGCCAAAACATGCGTTTTTAAGGGCCTCGGTCGGAGGTGCAAGCGGCACCAATTTACGGTCTGTGTGCAAAATAGTAACGTGAGCAAACGTTGCACGAGGACCGTAAGGTCAGAGGTTGAGCATGCGTGGAGATCTAAAAAGTACCTAGGGCGGAGCCCGAGGGGGACCAGTATCCTGAAAAGAAATATTATTGGCTTTGCACACGATTTCGGGTGCAGATGACCTCGGAAGAGTTCCACTCTGAGGGGTGGAGCGACTAACTATTGGAACGAGCCATGCCATTAACATCTAGATTGGCTAGAACAAGGTGCCTTGGGCGGAGCCAGGCAAAAGATAAGATTTTGTGTGTGCGCATGCGTGTGCGTGTGATGTGTAGTCCTTGAGTTTAGGTGTGTGAGCCCCTTTCTCTGGAAGAATGAGATTACATCGAGATATTACAGAGAATGGTACAAATAGTATCTTAAACTATAAACATATACTAAACATAAAAGATTTCAAGTAATAAACTTGAAAGGTTTTATACATAATGAACTCAAGACCCTTCAATAGTTTATCTTACTTGTTTTCGACCAAAGACACACATATATATTTAATGTTCTGAAGAACGAAAAAGAATCTTCTTTCAGAAGCAAAAATGACATTTTAAAGATACACAAACTATATGGGTTTTCTTAACAGTATTCTACCACTAATAATAATAATCTAACTTGTTAAAAGACTACATCAATATAGAAAAAAAACTAAGCTTCTGTATCGAACCAGAAGGGGAGAATGTTTATCTTAACTGCGGTTGACCTACAGGTCAGAAAGGGGGAACTCGGTGAAGGCAGACAGGATGTCTGGTTTCCAGCTAGGAAAAAAGAACACTCAACACGAATTTGTATTTTAAAAGAAGTAAATGGAATACGAATTCTGTTGCAGGTTTAAAAAAATAAAAAAAAAGAAATAATTATTCGCAAAAAATAGTTTGCGAATTTGCGGCACTACACAGAGAAATACACGTATTTACTATATATACGTATTGTGTTGTATGAAATATAAATAAATGTAAATGAACTGGAAATATTACATTTTAGCTAATACTTTTGAAATTATAATGTATAATTTATTATAATTGAGTTGCATTCACTTATGAAATCATGTATTATATTACTTGTCAGCATATTTATATATTGGGCGTAAAATATACTGTATTATAGCCATCGTTATATTTATAGGCATGAAGAGGAGTAGTATTTATTTTATAATTAATAATAGTAATAACATTTGTTGGATGTGTCCTACTGCTACTAGAGGTACAGAAGAATAAGTTCTTGTAAATTTATCCGTAACTAGAGTTGCCACGAGGAAAGGGGATAAAATTGTCGTTACGATATGAAAGACGAAGCACAGCTTTTCCCATAAAACAGATGTACTTTCATATTTTTTTCGAAACGAGACAGTCCCAACTTTTGTCACGTAGTGAACCTTACCCACGAACAACATATCGTATTCGACCATCAAAATCTGTCCATTTGTCACAAGTCTGAAACCTCAATGCACTACGATCCTCTGCTAAGTTCTAGGTTTTGATCAGTAACGGTTCTTGAGGGAAATCACATCAGTAAAAATTAAAATTTTATCGCTACAACCTAAGGGAAGAAAGCTTACCTTAGTAATTCGCGTTTACAGATTTTTAAAGTTGTATGAAAATTTGTTTCCTTAGCTTGTAGCGATACTTTTTTTTTTTTTTTTTTTTTTTTACCAATGTGACTTCCTTCCAGAACCACCACTGGTTTTGATATCAAAAATATCCTCTTTAACATTGTAACATTACCTACTTAGGTACAAGGTAAGCAATTTACACACGAGAATCGGTTTTTCACCATCAACCTTTAAGATTCTGTCATAATACAAATTCATTAAGATCAAAATAAAATCGATTAAGTAATTAAGGTAAATAGGTCTCCAAAGGCCCAGGCAATCTAGGGAAGGATTTTCACAAAGCTCCACGCAAGCTGAGTACAAGAGGGTTAGAATTCCCAATGTTCCAAGCAAGCAAAGCGAGGTTGGAGTCCCGCAAACCTTCAGGCAAGCTAAGCGGGAATGAAAACCGAGAAGCTCCATGGAAGTCAGGTGGTTGCGGTTAGGCATCTCTCAGAGCTCCACTGATAGCTAGGAGAGTGATTAAGTTCACACAATGCTCGAGGCAAGCAGAGTGGGCAGAAGGCCTCAGAGCTCCAGGCAAGCTAAGAGAGGGGAGTTAACCAGTCGAAACTGGTGTCGGTTGCAGCGATGCTTGGAATTCTATACCTTCTTCTGCGCCGCACAGTGGTCGGAAACTTGGAAAAGGCGGACAAAAATAGTTTATTCCGAAACAATGGAAGTTGACGGACGTCTCTCTATCGTTCTATACGTAATTATCCTTTCTAAATCGATTGCAACTACTTCGAAAGTGATTCGAAGAACCCATGCTGCAGTACGTGCAGTTATATATGCAGGGTGGTTCAAACGTGTGGAAAACTCTCGCATAAATGTTAATTACTGCAAAATATAATCAAAGGAACAATGTAGGGGAGTAATAAAGGTCAGGAGAAATTGTTGAGAACACAAAACAATAAAAGCCGCCATCTTGAAATCCACTATTGTGAATCATACATACAGTTTATAAATTGCAAACATAACATGTTGACGCCTTATGTGAATTGGACATCGCTAGCCAGTACGAAGTTATGACAGGTGTTAATATGCACTCAAGAAGCGGTTACAGGTTCAATGTGCTCTCCTTTTAATTGTATGTGCAGCTAATAAAAAGACAGTGTAAAACAAATGTATGTTTGGCCTTAGGATACAAAATTAAAGTTAGCGGTTTTGCACTCGTACTTCTTCGAAGAAACACTTATACTTACTGGAATGTAATTTAGTTCAGCATTACGTTGTTTTGGTAAGATTAGAAGATTCGATATAGGATCTTCGTATATACTACTGCACTGACGTGTAATGTACAGCAGCTCCACATGACATAGTTTATCACTGCAATATGTGAGGCTTTCACTACAACTTTGATTCAGGGACGAAGGGAATTCCAAATTACGTACAAGACAATATGCCCTTTGTCAGATACAGGATCTCGATTGTGACCAGAACAACATTACTCATCATGCATTTGCAGTTAGATAGGGCTGAGTCCTCCAGGTGCACTGGGGTGCAGCTATTTCCAATGCTCAACCTTTGTACTACTCATGGACAACTCAATAAACCCTATTTTACAGATAAACAAGAATAAGCTTAGACTGCATAGCTAGTAATATCAGCGTATATGTAACTTGTAGGTAACACTAACAAATCTACCATATTAATGATATCACAGTAGATAAGAAATAAAACTCTTCACTAAACACAAGTATTTGAGTCCAATGTACTGTCCAACCTCTTTCATCGACGTCAAAAACGATATAAATGATTAAAATATATCATATTGTTTGGCTAATATTTTACTGATTTTTCAGCACTTTTATTTGTTCATGTTTACATGAATTTTATAGACAGTGAAAATATACCTATGTCCTGAAACTAAGGATTTGGAAGCAGGAGATATTCTTATAATCAAATATCAATACCGATTTCATAGGTGGCGAAGTTGAAAAAAATCGCTTTTTCACCGCTTTTTCTGTTTCCGACCACTGTGTGCCGGGGCGGTGCTGGTATTCCTCTTCCATCACATGATCAAGTGGTGACGATGATTCCTGTCGTCTGCTTCATGCGGCAACTTGTAGTCGAAGAGAACGTAGTGTTGTTTATAAATAAAAGTACATGTTGATGTTTATAAGTACTACCTATTTCACCCAGGAGTGCCGTTGTTTATTTGGGGGCGCTGATGTAGTCAACAGTTAGTCATGCGCCTCCTGTCTCTGTATTGGCGAGTGTTGCTAATGCACAATATCGAAAACAAACTGAACAAAGCGTCACGTTCCAACAACAGGTACGGAACATGTTATGAAACATGCTACATTTTAAAACTTTATAACATACTCCTAAAAACATTATGTATAAAGTTGTAAGAATTTGTCTTTATGGTCTTTAGAAATCCTGCTGTAAGCACTTAGGCATCCTAATGCATCTCTTTGTTAATCCTGTTGTAAGAACAGCAAAAAAACAAAATGTAGAATTGTAAAGGATTTATCCTCACTAGTGGCGTACCTAAGAGGGTTCTAGAGGTGGTTAAGCCCCATATAGATCCAAGTTTAATCCCACGTAGAAAAATCAAAAGTTAAGAAAAAAGAACTCATGGAAATAATTGCAAAAGATTATTGAAGTTTTAGCCAATACAAACTGTGTACCGTTCGACAAATATTTTCATCTATACTAAAAACAGAAATGTAAAACCTTACATTTCATATTTCACTCTTTATTCCTGTTTTGTGGTTATTGTTAGTATGCTGGACCCGGGATTAGGATGCGAAATTCTCCCAACCTAGGTGACGGGAAACTGGGGGGGGGGGAATGTTTCTTCTCAAGTGGAATGTTTCTTCTCGTGAGTTCGTACCTTACCCGGGACCCATGGGCGTCTCTGGCAGAAGGGACGGGGGGACGCGTCTCCCCAATATTTTGAAATACGAAATATTCAATATTTTATTTTAATTTAATTTATTTACTAACAACAGAATAACATATAAATAATAATCATTTCCTTAGATGTCCCCCCCAAATTTTACATACCAGAGACCGGGACCCACGACCCCGTCTATATCCCAGTAGGCCCCTATCTTCCCTATATTCTCCGTCGCTCCTTTAATAGGAGGTGTTTCATACACTACATCACGGCGGGACCCTAGCTCCCTCTAGGCTTTAGTACTAGCTACGCATCTGCGCATCACAAAGCAAGAGAGAGACAGAAAGAAAGTGCTCAAAGAAGTGAACAGGTGAACATAGCTGAAATAGTAAAATAACTCGCATACAGAACCATTGCATACTTCCTAATGCGAAATGTATGTCCCAATGGCCAGATCTGTTGCTAATTTTCTGCAGATTAGCAAAAGAAACAACAATCTCTTGCAACAAAAATAAAAACAAAAGCTTTGCAAAGAAGTTAAAAATGGTGATTAAGGTTGACCATATGTTTTTTCCAGAAATGCCGGGGAGAATCGGGAGAACTTGTAACGTTATTTGAATTATGGGGGATATGCATGTACTTGTACCGATGTTGCAATAGATTAAGTAAACTAAAGAGCTCTATAACTGATATTTCATGTTGACAAATGTGTGCAATTAAACAACCGTTACAACATTATGCATAAAGAAACATGTTCCTGTTTACCAGACTTTCTTTCCTTTTTTTTATTTATTCGGAATTGTCTTCTTTGGAGGCATAACGACCTATATTGCGTGACCGAGTTGTTAGTAACGTCCTAAATGAGCTGGTAAGCTTCAAAGGACCGGACTTACCCTACAGCCCACCGAGAACCGAACCCAGAATTCCTTGAGTACAAAGCATCTAGCGTTACCACTCACCCACGGGGCCACTTGCACCTAGATATTGGCCTAAGTATGTTTCCGAACATCTGAATGGATCATTGTACCACATCTAATGCGCAGCAATATGTCAGACAGAGGTAATTTTTCTACTATTGCGTAGTATATTTAAAAATAGGAACTCGAAGGATACGTAGTCTTAAAACTGGGGAGGAAAAAACAGCGATAAATCAGAGCTGAACACGAGTCACTTATGTTAACCCGATCTGACCCGCACGTAAGTGACGCAGCGACAGAATCCGAAACGTGACCTTAATGACTCGATCTAGGAAATACAATGAACTGTAAAGTTTGGCGTCGCATTTTGCGGGTTAGCGTTGCTGACTACAGATTGAGGGATCCCGGGTTCGATTCCCGGCGAATCCGAAGCTTACATCGGGTTCGAAACTTGACCCGATCGAGCCATTCCAATATCCCCTCCCCCATCATCTCCCTACCTGTGCCTAATGTCTAAAGTCCAGAAAGAAATGAAAATGTAAAACAAAGCGTTAGGTTTGATATTATGACATTATAATAATGAATGCATATATGCCTAAAACAATAGTGCGGTCGTGGCTTGTATGTACAAGATGTTTCATGATGCACTGATATTACCTATGATATTGTAAATTTCAAGGCTTCTACGCAAATTTAGTTCATGGCGTGAAATTACTTGAACTCTGGGTGTTGTTTCTGCTTAACACAAGACATCCTTCACGCCATGAACTATACTGTAGTAATATAATGACAATGTACTATTTTGAAGGCATATAAACTTGAAAAAGGGCATAGAAATAAATGATTTGCTATCAAATTACGATACTAATATTCGTTGTCACTTATAACCCCCCCCCAAAAAAAAATAAAACAATGACACATTGGGACAAAAGCAAAGTTAGGTATGAAATTCTTATTAGTTGTTATGAACAATTGCACCTTTTTATGTTGCAGTTTGGTATTGTACAATAAAACTAAATATTGACGTCATGAAAAGTATTGTTATTGCATGTTATAACTCTGACGTTATCTTCTCGCACGCAGCCCTAGAAACTGCACTCTGATTTTGTGTAACTGATACGCAAACATAATTGTATTCGTTTGTAGTTTGGTTTTTGGCATGTAGTAGGCCCTAGTGTTCGAATTATTTTTAAACGATTAGGATGGGTTAATTATTCCTGTCAGGGATGTTGTGTTATTTTCATTATATGAGCCGAGAATAAGCTTTCACGAGAGACCGATTTCCCCGGCATCCGCCGTTAATTCGAACACTGGCAGCAAGCCCCGGCTTGAGAGTTCTGTGACTATGACAGAGAAATAGAGAGAGAGAGAGGGAGGGAGAGCAGTTGAAGCAAACAATTCTTGTCACTCACATGCCCATACATTTACTCCAACGATAACTTAAACCATGCTTGTTTCCACAAAGAACGTACCATGTTTTCGGCAAAAACGTACTGAGTTTTCAACACTGCAGAATACTGAATCACGAGTGAGCTGTCACGTCTTAGCTGCGTTCTGTTTACTTCTTAGTTCTGTGTTTTGCCACCATAAACAACGGCAATCCCATCTGAAACGGGTAGTATAACCATGTGCAAGATTTACAACGTCGTTTATTAATCGTAGTTTTATTCTTACACTTAATTTTTATTTTCGACCATGTCTGCTAACATATTCCGAATTCAACAATTTCTCCTCCAATACTACCACAACCATTTTTTTTAAAACTATTTCTAGTATTGTTCTATTTTCCGAAGTTTCGCTAGTACTTGCTCGTTGGATTTATTCTTTCGTTCCTCCAGGCTAATTTCCTCGCTTCTTCTCTAGATCCACATTTCAATCGCTTTCAAACGTTTTTTTCATTACTCTTCTGTAGTGTCCAACGTCCACGTTTGTATCTCGCATACGGAGCATTTGACGAGTCGTTTACGTAACTCTTCACTTAGTGATCCACAAAAGTCGCTTTTTTTTATATTCTTCTCAACTTAGGCCAGCAATAAACTGTGATATATAAGATGTCTGCTCCAAAGAGTACCAATGTGTTCTAAAAACCTTTCAAAATCATTATATAATCTCTTTTTATCTTTGCACACCTGTTGTGAATTTCCATGTATATCTTATTCTCTTGTGCCGATTCAGCTCTTTATTACTACAGCCTGTGACAAACATCTTGGCATTTGAGCTAAACGAATAAAACGCAAGCTCTGACGCGACGTTGCCGAATGAGAAAAGAGTGTGGCTGTAGCTTGGCTAAGCAGACGAACTGCAGCGCGATCAGGTGGCAGGGGATGAATGTGTACAAAATAAACGTGGCAAAACTGCAGCCTTCTCATTTGCTAGCAGCATTTAAAGGGAACTTGGAGCGCCGCCTTCAAATGCCAAGATGTTTGTCACGCCGTTTAGTAAGTTCTGTACAAAAACTAAGTTCTCTGATTTGTCAAATAATAATAATTATTATTCTAATAATAGACTTCGTTTAGGAAGCTCTTGATACGCCTGTTAGAGACAGAGAGAGGCAGAGCGCTGACCACGTGTTAGTCGTTAGGTTGGACGTAGTTTAGCGAGTAGTTAACAGATGGCGTCCGAGTGGCTCAGGTCACAAAAGGGCTGTCACACCAAGTGGTTCGGTTTATTCTAATAATAAAGGACACCGTTGCTCAGTAGTAGAGCGCCCACCTTAGGGTTTCGATCCTTGGCCACACGAGTTTCAGGTGAACAACATCGTATTCGTGAGTTTTCTCGGGGTTTTTCTCCTTTCCTCCCTGATTTTCATTTCCCCAATTATTTAATAATCATCCACTTTCATTAACCATCCATCTTCTCTAGTCTAAAGGCATAACCATGGGCCGTAAAACAAGAAGTATCGTTTCACTTCATTATACTGTTATGAGCCGTCTTGCTTTGGAACAAACATGAATGAGAACAAAGTAGGATTATTTTAATTACGAAAACTTTGCCCTTGTACTTAAAATGTTACTCAGCAGGGGAAAACAAGTAATAATTATTTCAGAGTAGTTTAAACGGTAACGAAAATACAAGTAAACATCCCGATGGCCTTCTAGCGATAGAGAAAACTATTTACAACCACCAGTTCTTCATCTTTTTTTTAATGTATTAAAATTCTTGTCATGCAATAGTAACGAAGGTAAACTTCTTTGGAGAACACTTGTTCTACTCTACAACGGAAAAATGAGAAATTTCATAATGAAATTAACCAGATAATGATCTATTGATTTAGACAGTAATGTGGCACGGAATCAATTACTATTTACAAAATACCAAAGGGTTTTTAAAGAAAGAAACCAAAAACGTTTGCAAGACATTTGAAAATGATTAAAAATATAATTTTGTACAGTGTAAAGCTATTAATTTCAGGAGAGAAATTCTGAGTCGATTCCAAATTTTGTGTAGATTTGCCAGTTTTCAGTCAAATTTTCAAAAAGACGTATTTATTTTTATATTCCACATTTTAGGTGTCGTTTTGGCCCTATTAGTTTAACATTGCAACTAAGTTGATATTCTTGTGAAAGGCAACCAGTGGAGGGGCTACGTATAACGACTTGATGGACATTGCAGGCGTTTTGCTGTAATCTGAAAGACAAAAGCTATTGCAAGAATGAGGCGTACTCCGATATGGAATTAAAAGAAAAAAATATTTGCATTTGGCATCATCTATCACACATCCAAGTTTGCCACAAACTTACCCCAACATTCTACATGTTAAAATACTACATTTATATGTTTGTCTATAGCAATTCAACCCCTTTGAGAGTCTTCCTGTCCTTTACTTGTGTCCGTAAAGGGACTTGCACAGATATAGTGAGAAGTGGGAAGGAGATTCACACTCATATTAGAACTGTGTGCTGGGTAAATAGCGTAGGTTCAGCTAGTATGTACTAAAATATGCATGCAAATTTCCACTAAAAAGATTGAAATGCGCACTATAAATACGGTAATATGCACTTAAGAAACTGTTTATTCATTTGAGATTCACTTGTTTACTGTGAGCAGAATGACTTTTCATACACACTAAGAGTTTCTTAAAATTTTCTGTCAAACTTTGTCTATTGCCTATTAAAACAAGTTTATAGGCCAAAAATGATCTTTCAACATCAACTGATGTGATTGGACAATGTTTGTAGAATGAAATAGAAGGTTCGCAACATTCATCTAGTAATAGATTTACTGGTTCCACACATGTGTTATTGGTTAATTGACTCTATCTTTCCATTCTTGGATTTGAGTGAAGCACCTTATTCAACTTCTCTTTAATTTTCTTTCAAGATTCGCTTGATGGCAGAATTTGAAATTATTTTCTCAAGTTCGAGTAAATCGTAGAGGAACGCACCCTCAATTTCTAGACGCTTAGATGTTTCAACATTTGTCGAAAAGTGTATTATAGAAATAAAAGTAATAGCTTGTTGAACACACACAAAATTACCAATTTAGGATTATAAGAATATTAAAATAATTCTTAATTTTAAATATATGCAGAAATATGCAAATACATGTAGAATATGTACTAATCTTTACAATATGCACTTCCATATGCATTTTTTTTTAAATTCGGGTTCTCGTCATTAGATATATTCGTACATATTATAGTAGGAAATGTTCGTTTCGAAGTCCTTTCAAATGGAGACTGTTTCACTTTTGAGATATTTCAACGCATATTTTTGGTGAAGATTATTCAGATACCGGTATACAATTTACTGAGACCAGATTTTTATTAAATAAATAAATAGTAATTTCACAATTCTTTGAATTACATTATATATGAGAAAATAAAGGTGTTCGGCTATAAATTCATCCACCTTTAATTTTTTAGGGAGTAGTAATGGATTGTGGGGGTAGTTGTACTCCTAATATATTATGTAAGAAAACAACGATATGATTTTATAGTGACAGATGTATGTATATGTACTGTAAACCATGAAGATAAAGTCTTTTCATGCAATGGAATGGGACTATATTTACCACATACGGTATTTAGTAAATGTCTGCTTCAGCAAAACAAGATCAATCTACTTAACACTAGGGACCTAAACATAGTGGTTTGTTTCTTCCTTCACATTAATTTTATTTTCCCAATCTAGAAAATGTTATTTCTCCCCTTCTTAATAATTTTTATGAAACTTCTTTCAACTTCTGAGAGTACTACCAACATTTTAAAAACTCTCATTTGAGCTTTCGGTACTAAATCTCTGATTAGAATTCTCCAAGGAGTTGGGGACATGTCCTTTCCAAACTTTCCCTGATCCTATAAATTATCCATCCCTTTTGGTATTTTTCAAGTAAATTTTAGACTTTCAATCAAGCAGCTACTACATCATCACTATTTATCCTAGGATCATGGATCGTATTTTATTCTCTTCAGAATAAAACAACCTTCCAAATGGTGCCATTTGCATGTCCGTATCATGTACCAGAAAAGAGGAATTTGACGAAAATGGAGACTTTTTCTAAAAAAAAAAAAAAAAAAAAAAAAAAAACTATCAAAAGTTTATGATCCTCTGGACCGGCAGGAGGAGGGAAAAGGGGGAAAGAAGCCATAATACGTGTAGTTCTTAGATTTCATTAAAAAAAAAAAAATAGACACTATTTGCGAGAGAACAAAATGCACCTTTTGCGTTGTACTCTCGAAGGTCAAACAGATGATGTCATGACCCCCATCAATTTGACGAACTCCTTCTCAAAACACATGTGACCCGTTTCGCAATACATATCCAACTGAATAATAATTATTAATAATAATAATAATAATAATAATAATAATAATAATAATAATAATAATAATAATAATAATAATAATAATAATAATAATAATAATAAATCAGAACTAATAGATGCTAAATGATCGTCTTTAAAACAGCATACACGTCTGGTATAAATACTATAAATCCCGAAAGGGTTATATAAGATAATAATTAAAAAATCTAAAGGAAGCCTTGCACCTCTTTATCCAGTTTCTTATAATCTACCATAACATTTGTTAGTTACTGTTTACAGACCTATATTCGAATCCTTCAAAAAAGAAAATGAACAATGACATTGTTCAGTTTTACGTTTCATGGTTGTGCTCTGTAGACTAAAGGAGACATATAATTAATGAAAATGAACGGTTATGGAAGGAATTGATGGGATGATAATGTAGGAGAAAACTAAGAACATCGAGAAGAACTACTGATACGGTTCAGTTTTACGTCCACGGCTATGCTGGCTGGGCTAAAGGAGACGGTGATGATGAGAAATGAATGCTTAAGTAAAGTGGGAGGAAACGAGAGAACCCTGAGAAAACTCGGGGCACGGTGTTTGTCCACCATAAAGTTCACTTGACGCGAGGTGGGATCGAACCAGGGAGCTCACACACCAGAGGTGAACGCTCTACAGATACGATCTTGCCCACTACAAAATCACAGGGTCTGGGATCGATCGAAGGACACCTTGCACTTGAGGTGAGCGCTGTATTAGTGAGACACCGTGGTCTCTCCATTCAGAAAGGTCTTGACGCCTAGCGCAATATTTTCCTAAATATGTTGTCATAAATTTATGTGCGTGTTATTTTTTTTAAAACTTGGTATCTGTGTTATTTTATCTATCTATTTAATTTTACGTCACATTTATATATAAACTGGTTTACAACATAAAAAGGTATTTCACAACACTTATTACCACTATTTGTGATAAATTGTTATTTTCGAAAGAGACTTGTTGTCGTGAAACCAGTATTAGTTTGTATGCATTAATTCCTGTCTCACACACTACTGCTGATGAAACGGCAATAAAATTAAACCAATAGGTTTTTTTTTTTTTTTTTTTTTTTTTTTTTTTTTTTTTTTTTTTACGTAGTACAAGGTATGAATCTTTGGAATGGCAGACACGTGCATCAGTGAAGGAACAAGTTATCCTTGGGACATGAATGTTGTTTTTGCTTCTTCCGCAAACGAGGAGTTTCTACAGCTTATAACAGTGCCATGCTGTTCAAATCGCTTCTTGAAATTTTAGATGATGATGACGAAGGCAAAACACACAACCAATCCACAAATAAAAGATCGACGTAAAACTTCTTTAACTTTATTAAGATCTTAATAGAAAAGTTTTTCAACTGGAAAAGTTCCATTTCCCCCTTTGTTACAAAAGATTATTTTAAAACGTGATTCTTTTCTTTTCTTTTTATCGTAAACATTGCGTGTTGGATGATGGGCACGGAACATCTTCGCGTGCTTTCCCTTGGAAATTGACTGTCTTTTGTTTCCGCTGCGAGATATTCAAACTGGCTAGCATTGTTCGTCGTTGATTCATGCTCTATTCTAATTAATTTTTAGAATATTGCAACCAGGTCTCCATGTATGTATCCGCACGAATCGTGTCAAGATTATAGGATAGGATGTATCTACCATATAAAGAAAACAAATGAGTCTTCAGTTAGTCTCTAATGAATTGTAGTGGCACATAATTTTATATAGTTAATGCTGTTATTATCACGTAAGAATATTTTATTATGACATCTAACAGTCTTATTATTATTATTATTGCATTCACTATAAGATAATATAGTCAAATGCAAAATTTATCATGGTAGATTATGATATGAAACAGTAGCGTGGAGTTGCCAAAATGAACTGAAGAAAAGCACGGAGACAAGCAGAATTTGTGTAATTGGAGATATAAATTTGAAACTGGTATTTTTACATGCTATTATCGCTATTACCACATATAACCACTACTATTAAAATACTACAATTTACTAAGGGGCACAGTTGTTCAGTGGTAGAGCGCTTACCTCTGATGCGTGGTGTGCTTGGTTCGATTCCCGGTAGAGTAAGTTTGTGGTGGACAACATCGTGTCCGCGGATTTTCTCGGGGTCCTGCCGTTTCTTCCCACACACCCATTCCTACAATTCTTCCATCATCATCATTCACTTCCCTTAATCATCCGTCTCTCTCAGCCTAAAGGGCATAACTATGGGATGTTAAACTAAAAGATTTCTTGTACTACCATTACTACTAACCACGTACAGGGCTACTGTACCAAAAGTACAAAACATTGATGATAATAGACCTACATTCATCTTACGTTATTTTATTACCCACTTTCATTTGTACCTTCTCACTACGTCAAGAGAAATCCTATCTATTTTCTAGAGTTATTTTGAAGAAATCTTTACAGGTTATTTTCAAGTCCTTCAGAACAAAACATTCGGCCAGAGCTCGCTTTAGGAGATGCAAGGTCCTATTGGGAGTTTGTTTTTGCTTGTATTTGCCAAGCCGCGAATTTATTATACTGTAGCGCCAGACCCGATTAGAAGCAGAGCAAAAGATCCAATTGGCTTAAGGTCGATCCTGATTTCGGCAATCACAAATCCCATTGACATTTCATCATTGACATTTACAATCACATTGATATCTCGATATTATAGGTACACTCATGTCCAAAATTATTGTCGCATGTTTATAAATATGCTGTTGTAGGAATATAATTTGATAACAAATTCGCCAGGTATTTCTTACAATGTTAGTATGTGTATAATCGGCTAAACATGTATGTGGCAAATTCAATGTCAAAAGAGCAGTAAATAAGAATAAGAAAACGAAAATAAAACTTTGTTGTCCATTTAGCAACATTTTGTTTTACTCACTCTAATTTTCGTATTTATAATTCTTTTCGTATGAAATTTACCACAAATATACATTTCCCGATTATACACATAGTATCAGTATTAAAAGTACCCTGCAAAATCATTATCAAATTATATTCTTAGAAGAAGACAGTTATAGATATGCGACAATCATTGTGGACATGAGTGTACATATTGTGAATAAAAATTTACAAATATCACAATAAGAATTTCTGTCGTATATTTTGTAAGTGTCTTGCACAATTTGGTGTCCAGCCATATAATTCGTAACTCAGGACGCTGAAAATATTCTTAAAATTCGGGGTGTTCCATCTAATTCGGGACAAGTGGCAACTTTAATTACACGTAATGGGAAAAGGAAAGATGAACGTACTGTTATTTCTTCATTAAAATTGAAATGTTTAAAAATTCCCAAAAATTTCCCCGGCAAAAATGACTTAAAATAAATACTTAAAAGAAAATGGTGATTTGTGCATTTTATAATTTACATAGGCTACACTAAAAATGTTAGACGAAACGCGCATAGTGAGTACAGATAACTCTGTATTTTCTTTAAATTACAGAAATTATAGAAAAAAGCTTACAAGATGAAAATTTTGAACAGAAAACAATTTGTTTCAAGATAAGATGGGTTTTACTGTATTACAATATTTCTGAATAGCAGACAGTCAACCCGAACTTAAGTGACGTTTCTGCACACTTTTAAAATTCTTTATTTTGTTCAAAGCAATCACAGTCACACATTTTTCTCTCAGGACAACATTCCATGTTCTACCACCTATTTCCGTGACAGCTGTAATCACAGCCATAATAGAATAAAACAAAAAATAAAACAGAGTCAAGGAATTGCGGTTGACTTGCAAGGTGTCGCTCGCTGCAACACAACGCCCTGAAATTCCTTCGCCATGAAATGACGTTCTTGTATTATTATTGCATGACATTACTCGGGCGTAACATTGAAATACACAAACAGATACAAATACTTTTTAAGTACTCTATACTTTATCGTTTAAAACTTTAGAAATGATAAGCAGCACTTTAACGTTAATGCGCGGTACATTTCACATGTCTAACACTATTCTCGAACACTCCATCTGTTTCTCTTCAGTAAAATTAATATGAACCGCTGGCAAATGTCAACGCTGTATCATGGCATTTTCCTGGAAGAGGGAGGCAAGCATTATTTGGGCTCCCTAGAAAAGTTTTTGATTCCTTATCAATAAAAATAAATTAACTCAATAATGTAGTTCATATATTAACGTTCTATTTGCGGTACGTAGCACGCCGGTTAGTTTTTCGAGACATAACATTTACTATTATTTCTAGTTATCACATTTGTTAGAAGTTAAATTATGGAGCCCATATGTGGCACAATTTTAAAACTTAGGGGCCCCAGTTAGCGATTTACTGAAGAAGGGCCCAGATCACATTTATAACTTCACCTTAAAGAAATGTATATTTTGTTCAGATGATGAGGCAACAACACCTTCAATTATTTTCAGTTCTTTTTGAAATAGTATGGTGGGTCCATTCCATGCTTGGCAAATTAAATTGAGGGGACAATATTTGACAGAATATAAAACCTTAAGAAACACGTATTATTTTGGGGGGCCCTAATTGTAGACATTTCACTAAACTGGGTCCAGATTACATTTTTTTTTTTCATGCGGCAAACCTCTTCCATGCTACGTTTGTACATCCAAGGTTCGCATTGTATCATACTAGGAAATAAGAAACTTTATCTTGAAGTGTCCTTCCCTCGAATGGTCCCTTCCGACCCCCACAATTTACGGTACTGGCAAATGTGTTTTAGAATTATTATATTACAATAATGGGTGATAAAAGGAGTCAGGGGCACAACTAGAAATTTTTCTTGGGAGGAGTCCAAGCTTTGGAGCGGGGGGGGGGGGCATCCGGTACTACAAGCCACAATGTCTACATAGTATCGAACGGATAGTATTCTGCACCCGAGAAGAAGAAAGTAATTGTGAAATTCTTCAACCTATCGGTATATTTTCAGAGAAAAAATGATACAACTAGATTGTTATTATAAGAACAGATGAAGTAAAGGGACAAATTTTCATGTTACATCAGTCATTTTTCTATTAAACAAATATAGTTTTATTGAGAAAGTGCACAAATGAATGTTGAATTACGAAGTTTGAGGGGGAGGTAGGGTTCGCACTCGGTGGATCCCCCATGGGTACGTCCTAGAAGGAATATGGTTGACGATCAAATATACAATGATTAATTGCTGCACTGTAAAAATGATTAATTCTGGCTGCCAACAGATTACTCTAAAATTTACGGTATTACTGTAAAATTATTGGTTATAGGCCATAAAAAAAGGCCGTATTTATGCCCTATTACCATAACTTTAACACTAATATCGTAAATTTGAGGATAATCGGTTGGCAGCAAGAATTGACAGTAATCGGTCAGTAAATGTGACCGTAATTGTTTATAGTGTGTATCATTAAGGATTATTCTAATATTACGACTAATTACCAGTAAGACGCGCGGGAGCGGTGAAAGACGAAAAATAACGTGAGCAGCAGATCCAAATTTCTTGAGTGGTAGATATAACGATAATATCAACGCTTAAGCGTAACGTAGAATCTGGCGAAAAGTGCTTCATAAAATGAATGAACCCGAAGAGGAAGAAAGACACAACTACAATTTCTTGTCCATTACTAATCTATAGGCTATTCTTTGCATCTTCATGCCAATGGATATCAGTTTAAGAAATTAAAGAGTGTTTTATGTTATACCGAATTAACGAAAGTGTGTATTGTTCTGTTGGCAGTGTCATAATAAATTAGGTGGATATTTTAATCTTAATTTCACTTCAATAGGTGGAGTGGTTCTCGTATAGCATAAATTTTTATATTAAAAAGTAGTTTTTTTGATTTTCTCAAAAATTACGCATGAAAATTTACCCTAGAATATGCCTTTTTTTTTTAGTTCAGTAAGATCTCTCAATTGGTATAAGTCTAATCTTATTTGACATTTTTTTCCTTGACAAAGTATTCTAGTATTCTTTTGGTACATATATTATACATATTTCTATTACCTATCGCTGTATTTTAATAATGATAAAATGACATTATGTTTGTCAGTATTTCGCTGAGATTTTACGGGAAAAGTTTAGAAAAAGAGTAACCGTTATCCCAGTGGTGCCCCCCCTTATGTCCATGACGCACCCCCCCCAATTGTCTACCCGTAGGTGTTCTTCCATGAAAAAATCTTCTTTTCGATTAATTTTTACACTCCCTCAAACATATTTATACAGATTTTTACCCCCCCCCAAATATTTCAATGACGCACTTTGCGTCATAGCCCCCCTTGTGGGCACCCCTGGTTATCCTCTCTATTTTGAATCATCCAAATTAGACTCTCAAATGACAAATCAATGGGGCTGAAGAAGGTATATGGTCATAGCAAAGATGTCTAATTTCGCAATTTTGAAGACCGCGAATTTGGAACTCGCGCTTAACTGAGCTCGATCACAAGAATTATACGTGGGTTTCGTTGGGATTGGTAAGCGCGATTTTGATGCAAAATTCATACAAAACGGGTGTCTATTCCGTAGACCTATTCTCTTCTCCCAATCCAGCGCCTGCAATCTAAAGAGGACCGCCCAATTTTTGCGTAATGAAATGTAAACATTACAGTACGCCATATTAGATATGTGCGTAAGTTTGCAGCGCTGCCTTTGAGTAGCTCAATTAAGCTGTCTGAGTAGAGGTAATAAGAAATCTAGGCAAGTTTACATAGCTTGACACCTAGTTTTTCGATAAAACGAGTTCATAGTTAATTTGTCATGGCTGTGACAAGATACACGATCGACATTACATGCTATCCTTTATCAACTTTGGAAAGTTTGCTGCAGAAGCCAAAAGAACGACCGACGAAGCATATGGAGAGGATAGTATTGGTAAGAGCACGGTGAGAGAATGATTTGGCAAGTTTAAGAAGGAAGATTTGTTATGCCCCACAATTATTCTTGTTTATACCTTTTGCTTGTCATGTTGTTTGTTTATTTGTGTCGTTGCTTTCCTTGTTTATATTCGTGTTGTTCAGTATGTAAATTTTATTTGTTATATGTTTTGTCATATGTCAACTTAATTTTGGTCGGTACCAGAAATTAATTTATTTAAATATTAAATGAAGAAGAAAGAATATTAAGAATAAGAAGAATATTAAGTGAAAAAAATGTAATTGTGATTGGAAATTGTCAATCTGTTACTTTTAACGGAAAATTTAATTAAAATAATAATCTTCAGAAGTGATTAATGTGTTTAAATTGTAATCGGCCAAAAGTTACATAATTTAATTTATAATTATTTAAGTTTCGAACGTTTTGTGTATATTTTAAAGGTGCTAAGAAAATAATGAATATGCAGAGTTAAATACTTTCTTCTAGGGCTTAGGCCCTTACTCTTCCCTACCGCCACATCACCGTAAAATGGTTCTAATGTAACCTATTGTGTAATCTACAAGTATAAAATCCAAATTTTAGTAACCCTCTACAATTTAATCAATATAAATCTTTTGAAAATATTTATTTGTTTCGGCACGACTTTATAATAATCGTAATGCCTATTTTGTTACTGAATCGTTATCTACATGATTGAATGACATATGAATCCGCATATCATTAGATGTAATCTATTCCTTTGTGTGAGACTGAGTTAATCCATGAAATTTAAATATTGAATTATGAAGTTAAGTAGCATATACAGCAACGCCGGAACGATGATTATTTATACAGAGGCTATATATAAAAGGAATAAAAGATATAATTATGAATATGAATATAAAAAAAAAAAAAAAATAAATGTATTAATGGAAGATTTAAGAATGTATTTGAAATATGATAGAATTTATAGTTAATATACGTTGCCTTTGTGGAATTAAGGAGCTGTGGCGAATGCTGGATATATAAATAGTAATTTTAGAGTCATAACAAGATAAGTTCTGATCATGGAAATGCTAGATGCGGAATTCTTGACTAAGTTCGGTAACCAAACGGTATTATTGATTTGTATTAAGTTTAGTGTTAGAAATTCGTATTTTACTTGAAAACTTCCATACATTCCGTCAGTTAGTCACGGTTTATTCTCATACTGTACCGTGCAATGTGATCGTATAGATCTTCATGGTTATTTGCTTCTGAAATCAAGGATCTGGAACTAAAATACTTTTTTCCACGTTTTGCGTAAACGTGGTGGCGACTCAGTTTAGGCCAATACAATAACTCTAAAATAAATGTCAGATTTGTCAAAATAATAAAGCGTTGTCGAAGAGCGTGACAAAGAATTTGGCGACCTTTCAGCCAGGATATTAGATAAAGAAGGCAAATCGTCGTGAAGATGTTAATAAATCGCTCTATCGAATATATGAAATATGAAGGAATGTTTTTGAAAATTTCCCCCCAAAATGTTAACTGTGAAGACGAGGAAATAAATATGGTGAATGTGGTGAGAAAGAAGAAAAGGTGCTACGGTCCTAGATACTATAAAGATTAACATGTCAGGTACTGAAGTTGAAAAAGACTTTTTTAAGTGTTGCCAAGAAGTAGTTCAGACAATAAAGAAAGGAAGTAAGAGGAAAATTAATACACGAGATAAAGCAATTACCTGTGGTAACTGCACAAAATTGTTTCACCAGAGATGTGTGGGAACTATAGAAAACCCAGATGATCAAGATATGGAATACTTTTCGAACTGGATCTGTAAAGACTGCCAACTGAAAGGAAGCGAAAATAATAATAAGACAGATAGTGAGGATGATTTTGAAGATACCGAAGAAGAGAAAGGAAAAGGAAAAGAGAGAGAACTGGGAAAAGAAGAAACTCAACGGAAAGAAAAAGTACAAAATTCAAAAGAAGAAGAAGTGTCAAACGAAGAAACTAGACAGGAAGAATTGCAGAATTCGAAGGAAGAAGGAGAAATTGAAGAAAAGGCACAAGCAGATAAATCACAAGACATCTGTATTTTAATGGAATCAGTCGTTTTACATGAAGCCAAGGAACAACCGAGTGTGCCACCATCAGAACTAAACAGCCAAGAAATGTTTAAAATGTTTATGCAGCAGATATCCCTATTTCGGTTAGAAGTTACCAATAACATAACCACATTGGCTAATAACATGCAAACATTCGGAAAAGAGTTGAAGGAAGAAATACGGGAGGACTTAAATATAGCGATTGGAGATTTGAAGAAAGAAATTGTAGGTATAAAGAAAAAGGAGGAAGAAACGGAGAAACGATTAGAAGAGGTGGAAAAAACGGTTGATTCGTTAGTCAAGGCTCATGATGACGTCAGTATGGAAGTAGCCACGACTAGGAGCAGACAAGAGGAGAATTGTCAGAAAATTGAAGATAATACCCGTCGAATTGAAAAACTGGAAGACGAAGTGAAAACTCGCATGACGAAGCTGGAAGAAGAAATGAGGAACCAAAGACCGTGTGAAGAAAAATCTTACATGAACGGGAAGGACGTAGGTCACGATAATACTCCGGTAGTACCTATATTGCTGAGTTCTGCGACCGTATGTAGTACTACTATTACAACGGTAACCAGTAATCAACAGAGTATCTATGCCAATGATTCGTTGATGACGAACAGATCTAGTATTGGTTCCATAGTTACACCTCACCCTGTACCAGTATGTTCTGTGATAGAGCACTCTGCGATTAATAATCCAGTAATGGGGAATAAAACCATCAGTATGAATCCGATCGAAACATGTGGAACGATAGGACGTATAACTATGAATGATTTAAGTCATTTTCCGAAGTTCGACGGTCAGCCCAATGGAACAGCAAAAGCTTTTCTGGAAGAACTTACCCAAACATTGAATCTCTTCATGTTGCGTGAAGACGAAAAATTGGTAATCACGCAAAGATGTTTACTTAAGGGAGCAGGAGCATGGTTCAGGAACGTATTGCCAAATCTGCAGACATACCAGGATTTTGTTGACAGCTTCAAGCGACAGTATTTGTCCCCAAGACTAGAGAGGGTACAAAAGCGGAGATTACAGAATATGCGACATGAACGGAACCAATATCCTTCTTTAACGGATTTCGTATGGGCAATAGTGGAGCGCTATCACGCTATAATAACAGATGGGAATGAAAAAGAACTCATGGAAATAATCTTAGATAACATACCGCCAGAAGATGCCAAAATCGTCCGAGCGAACCCTAGTCGAAATGTGGACGACCTGGTACTAAAGATAGCCGATATGGAAGACTATGGTGATCCGTGGAGTTATAATGAGTCGAAACCTCGATACTCAGGAAATAATAAACCATACATGCGAACTCCACAAATACGATACGCGAAAAGGATGAAGATGGACTCCGCATCCCAAACAGAGAACCCAGATAACAATCCATCATTTGTTAACGAATCACCATCTGAAAATATTAACCAGAACAAATGGAGATACAACTACGGACCAGTTTACCCTAATAGGAGAGGAAATAATCGTGGATGGTATATGAATCCATATGGTCCTCCACCACCTTGGTGGAATAGAAGAAGAAACTTTCGAATGGGTCAAAATCAGAATGGAAACTCAAGAGTTAATGCTTCTGAATTGGAAAAAATTAATGTGTCATCATCTGCTACCGATGTGTCACATCCGATTCAGAATCCGCAATCGGGAAACTAACGCCGCAGCCTACGGAAACAGGGGTAGGTGGCTGCGATGGAAATGTATCCCCTGATATAGTTACTAATGATGACATCGTACGCAACCCGAAACAACTGGGTCAAGATATTCACCGATTATATGGTAATTTCATATTTAAAGAAGATCCTGATTTGTATGATCCGGAGGAAATGAGGAGGAAGCAATCACAAGATGATTATTGCAACTTATTGAAGAATAAAATAAAAGTAGAAAACTCGGAACATATTAAATTATTCAGATCATTACTGTTTGTTAAGAACGTGAAACGTGGGAGTTGGCTTCTGGTAGTGCCCCAAACTATGGCCAAGGACATTGTTCGTCGAATCCATCAGAAGGGCCATTTTGGTCAAAAGAAGTGTTTAGCTTTTTGCAAATCCATTTTCTATTGGAAAACATTGAAAAAGGATATGATACACTGCATCCAAGATTGTTTAGAGTGCGCTAAGACTAAACCAGCGAATCGTAAAATCCAATGTGAAAAATATCATCTGGACGCAAATTATGCACATAATAAGATTTGTTTAGATTTAGAAGGTAAACTTCCTAATAGTCATGGTTTCCAGTATATTCTATCCGTTGTTGATGTATACTCACGCTTTGTTTGTTTCTATCCTCTACGTAAAGCTAACACCGCGGAAATAATTAGAACGCTAGAAAAGTACTACTTTTATGTTTTTCCTTATCCATCTTCCATTGTAAGCGATCAAGGAGCACAATTTACCTCGGCGCAGTGGAAAAAGTTTTGCCAGGAACGCAAAATTAAACATTGCCTAACATCTCCTTATAATCCTCGAGGAAATGGTATCATAGAAAGAAAACATCGAGATCTCAACCGGATTATAAGACTGTATTGTGCTGAAGAACAAAGTAATTGGAGTAAAATGTTGAAACCTGTACAGGATCTTTTAAATAATTCTGTGAATACCATGACGCAACAGGTTCCTGCCGAAATCTTTCTCGGGCATTCATCTGTGGACATATTCAAGAAAGCGTATAATTGGCCGGAGGAATTATATCCTTTGGATATACATGATAGAATCATAAGCTTACGAAATCCTGTCCTGCCGAAATCATCTACTAAAGCCACGAGTGAGAAAGATATTGTTCTGAAACCTGGAGATTTAGTTATGAAAAAGACACACTATTTATCATCTGCGTTCAAAAGTGAATCAGCGAAATATTTGAACTGCTATGTGGGACCTTATTTAGTAAGTAAAGTGTTACGCAATTGTGCAGTGCTGGATACTTTAGATAATAAATCGATTGGAACTCATAACTTCCGAAATTTGAAACTCTTCAAATGTTCACCTGAACAAAAAACTAAATTAATGGAAAAATATGCTATAGAGAAGACATAAAAAAAAAAAATATCACTGATAATTTTTTTTTCCTTGAAGAGGGGGAAAGTTGTTATGCCCCACAATTATTCTTGTTTATACCTTTTGCTTGTCATGTTGTTTGTTTATTTGTGTCGTTGCTTTCCTTGTTTATATTCGTGTTGTTCAGTATGTAAATTTTATTTGTTATATGTTTTGTCATATGTCAACTTAATTTTGGTCGGTACCAGAAATTAATTTATTTAAATATTAAATGAAGAAGAAAGAATATTAAGAATAAGAAGAATATTAAGTGAAAAAAATGTAATTGTGATTGGAAATTGTCAATCTGTTACTTTTAACGGAAAATTTAATTAAAATAATAATCTTCAGAAGTGATTAATGTGTTTAAATTGTAATCGGCCAAAAGTTACATAATTTAATTTATAATTATTTAAGTTTCGAACGTTTTGTGTATATTTTAAAGGTGCT
Source organism: Thermobia domestica (assembly GCF_964235325.1). NCBI lineage: Eukaryota > Metazoa > Arthropoda > Insecta > Zygentoma > Lepismatidae > Thermobia > Thermobia domestica. The sequence continues at coordinate 106,019,679 of NC_137463.1, read as the reverse complement.
AAGAAAATAATGAATATGCAGAGTTAAATACTTTCTTCTAGGGCTTAGGCCCTTACTCTTCCCTACCGCCACATCACCGTAAAATGGTTCTAATGTAACCTATTGTGTAATCTACAAGTATAAAATCCAAATTTTAGTAACCCTCTACAATTTAATCAATATAAATCTTTTGAAAATATTTATTTGTTTCGGCACGACTTTATAATAATCGTAATGCCTATTTTGTTACTGAATCGTTATCTACATGATTGAATGACATATGAATCCGCATATCATTAGATGTAATCTATTCCTTTGTGTGAGACTGAGTTAATCCATGAAATTTAAATATTGAATTATGAAGTTAAGTAGCATATACAGCAACGCCGGAACGATGATTATTTATACAGAGGCTATATATAAAAGGAATAAAAGATATAATTATGAATATGAATATATAAAAAAAAAATAAATGTATTAATGGAAGATTTAAGAATGTATTTGAAATATGATAGAATTTATAGTTAATATACGTTGCCTTTGTGGAATTAAGGAGCTGTGGCGAATGCTGGATATATAAATAGTAATTTTAGAGTCATAACAAGATAAGTTCTGATCATGGAAATGCTAGATGCGGAATTCTTGACTAAGTTCGGTAACCAAACGGTATTATTGATTTGTATTAAGTTTAGTGTTAGAAATTCGTATTTTACTTGAAAACTTCCATACATTCCGTCAGTTAGTCACGGTTTATTCTCATACTGTACCGTGCAATGTGATCGTATAGATCTTCATGGTTATTTGCTTCTGAAATCAAGGATCTGGAACTAAAATACTTTTTTCCACGTTTTGCGTAAACGTGGTGGCGACTCAGTTTAGGCCAATACAATAACTCTAAAATAAATGTCAGATTTGTCAAAATAATAAAGCGTTGTCGAAGAGCGTGACAGATTTCGACATGAGAGGCAAACCAAGAAGGGGAAGACTTCAAGAATTCGAAAACGATCATCTGGAAGCATACTCGAACAAGATTCGTGAAAAAATAACGAAGAAACACGGTAAGAAGCTTGGAGTTGGATATTCGACAATCCTAAAACGACTTTCTCATGCACTGGCAAGATCCCATACGAGCCAACAGAAAAGAACTATAGAGAGTCGACTGAACACTTGTGTGTCACTTTTTGTTCGCCATAAAAGAAAATCTTTTCTGTGGAAAATAGTAACACGAGATGAAAAGTGGGTTTACTACGATAATCCTAAACATTGATAATCGACTGCTAGTCAGCCGTCAACGTTCATCGCTAAAATGAGTATCCATTGCAAAAAAAAAAAAAAAAAAAGTTTTATCGTGCATTTGGTGGGATGTAAAGAGCGTGTTTTATAACGAATTGCTGAAGCTTAGTAAAACAATCAATGTCGAACGCTACAGCAATCAATTCCTCCGTTTGAACGAAAAAAGTCGAGGAGAAACGACCTTTCACTAGCCAAGGAATGCAATAGATCATATTTAATTGTTCCATGACAGTGCTCGTCCACATGTCGCTTTATCAACAAAAGAAACACTTTTCAACCTGGGTTGGATAGTTCTTCCACATACTGCACTTTCACCTCATCTCGCTCCTTCAGATTATGTTCAGGTCCTTACAGCATACACTTTCGGTCAATACTTTGCAAACATTGATAATATTCAAAATTCCATTGACAACTTCATCAACTCTAAGCCACATTTGTTCTTTAAAAAGGAAAAACGCAAGCTACCTGATTTATAAAGAGTAAAAAGCTAAAAATGATAGAGAGTAAAGAAAAGTACTTTGATGATTAAGATCGTATTTTGTTGCTTAAAAATGTGATTTTTATTCTCAATAGAAAAAAGCTGGAAACTTTTACACGCACCTACAGTAATCGTTCCTTTATCATTTGCTTTTGACCTCATTAAATAGCCTATTGCGAGTACTAAAAGCGCGATCTAACAATCATGAGATAATAATAATAATAATAATAATAATAATAATAATAATAATAATAATAATAATAATAATAATAATAATAATAATAATAATAATATTTTATCGTCTCAAACTAAAGGAAGGATAGTTACTTGACATTCAAAATGCTGTACACAAGAATGAAAAAATTTACCTTCCTCCCTCCTTCAATTTGAAGTGATACAACTTTAATTTTTACAAACGTGACTTCCCTTACAAGCCGCCAACGCAAACTTTCCGAGACGCGAAGATTGGAGTTGGCTTCAAATTTGTCAGAAAGGATCTTTCATTCTTCGATGATATGAAAAAGCAAATATTTTTCCCAAAAATGCTTCAAGTGTTAAAGGGAAAACTACATAAATACATTTTGTGTTTCTTAAAAAAAAAATGTCCAATAGATTTTTATCCATAAAGAATATTGCATCAGTGTATAATTTACTTGAGATAATGAAACTGTGTGGTAGCAACACCAAAGGCACACGGAAATGTCTGGTGGGATCATATCGATAGGGCGTGACCAACTACCGCGTAAGAGAATGACATGTGACAGATAATCTGCCCGATGTCTGACGGATGACTTTTCTTGTTGACAACAAAATTCATATTGACTTGCGTACGTGACACACACACACACACACACACACACATATATATATATATATATATATATATATATATATATATATATATATATATATATATATATATATATATATATATATATATATATATATATATACAAAAAATGCATATACAGTACCGAAAACCTAAGATGATAATTTTACAAGGTCTAGGGACGCTCCATCTGAATCACAATTAGAAGTAAATGAAATTGGATTATATTATGAATGTAAAGAAACGGATACGAAGAAAGTCAGTGTACGATGAACACGGCAAGAGATACACCCTGCGCTCTCGATGCACAATCATGTCGAAAATTGGTGTCAAATTTGTTGCATTCTTCTATCTATTAAACAAATAATTTCTGAGTATAAAGAAAATCAACTAGAATTCTATTTTAGGTACTATCTCGAAGTACAGTTCGTGTATCAAAATAAAATCTGATAAATGAATAATTGTGGTGGCCTTTCGAAATCACACACCTAATTGATGTATTTAATAATCAAGTTAGGAATGTTGTGCAAAGCCGATAGATATTATGAGCTATAAATATTTCAACACAAAATTTTATTGTCTCTATCCCAGAAAATAAATCCATTACAACGTAATAATAATAATAATAATAATAATAATAATAATAATAATAATAATAATAATAATAATAATAATAATAATAATAATAATCATCATCATCATCACCATCATCTACAGAAGCCCTTCTTAGAAGTCATGTGCATTGCAACTCGGAATTGAAATATTTGTATGGTTTCTATGACTTGGAAGGACAATGCTGCAAAGCTGTTGGAATTTACTAACATTGGCATACTTGATAATGCTACAGTGATAAACAAAGAAACCAAAATATTATTAACAACTATAAATAATCTCAATGTCATTAACTTTAAAACATTTCAACATTATCACCAAACTTAACTGAAGCATTAGAAGTAGAGGATTTATATAGATATACATAGGGGAGGCGGACCTGGTGGATTCTCGTGGGTGCGCCCACAATCATTGTTCGAAACTTCACACCACACCACGACACACAGCCGTATTTCACCGTAGGATGGTGGCATTGCAGTCAATCTTTTTTTTTTTTTTTTTTTTTTTTTTTTTTTTTTTTTTTAAACCTACTATCGACCGTTGTCTGAGAACTAGCAAAATCAACTTTCATAGGAGAGTGCGACTTTGTAGCTTCATAGAAGGGTGAAGCTTATTGCACTTTTGCAGTGGCCCAAATGTGTCTCCGTATCATTTGTGGTTTTGCAAGATAAGACTTCTTTTTCAAACGAGTCGGCACGTGCCTGCACTATGCAAAAGCCGCTACAGATTTGTGCTGATATGTCAACCTCCGCTACGATGCCATTGAGAACTTTTAAATGACGCTTCCTTGCACTCCGGATGAAACGTACGTTTTATGCATGATGCTGATCTTAGTGGACCCGATCTTGAGTCTCTGTCCTCTTTGAACTGCATAATTCTGTTAACAGCTATCAAGGATACAAACATAGCACTGTTGGTGCGCAGACTCCTGTTATACTCCCAATGCTGACGTGCCTTGGTGTCATTTGTTGTACTGCATACTCACGGCACCACTTATAGTATTATCGACCCACAAATCCATCGGTTTCCGCGAAACTGTTTTACTCTTGGAGTATCTATCAAGGCAGTCAATATATATACGCAAATGGTTATCAGAATAACAGAAACACCTGGAGTTGCAAACACGATGTCTGAGTTGCAATGGTCAGGCGGTGACTGCAGTACCGAGCTGTTGGTGGTGGTGTCTTAGGAGAAATTTCGTACTACATAAGGAGCAGTAGAAGGCAGCATGTAGATGGTGACGATCTAGAAAACTCAGGCAAAACCACATCGGAAGAAACCTCTCAGTGGCAGGTGCGGCCGAACATCAAAGTGGATTTCGCTTAGAACCGTCTTGCGAATGTGGTACAAGAGACGGAGAAACTCAAACAGCACCTCCCACAGCCTGTATCAATAATCACAGTCTGCCGTGAGTTACATGATATACATATACGGGATCGGGTTGCGCGATCAAATTCACTGATAAGGGACCATAACGCTTTAGCACGATGATAATGGCCGCAAACATGTAACATAGACCGCTGATAACTGGAAACTTGTGATATGATCGTTAACCATATTCCAAACAACGAATCATGCTTATACATTTTGGACGCCCAAAAAAGTGTATGATTCGCAGTGCCTCCGCATTACTGCGAAATATGGAAGCAGCTCTATGATAATAGGGACAATACTCTTGTTTTCAGTGGGTCCTGTGATGATTCTTAACGATCGCGTCACTACCCGAGATTGTGTTGCCATTTTATGGGACCATGTGAATATATAGTACAGACACAGTTTCTGTGCAATGATGACATATTCCTGGGTCACAATGCATTCACTCACACAGTTGGAACTGTTACAACAGGATGAAGTTGAACAACTTTTCTGGCCTACCCAATCCCTGGTCATAAACAATTGAACATCTGTGGTCCGTTTTGGAGACAGAAATCCAGCCCAGATTTCCGCTTCTGTTGCACACGGAATGGTGTAATATTCCAATTGCAACCTTCACGATCTCTACGATTCCAATCCACGTCGCATCAGAGCTGTTCAGAGGACGAAAGGTTGTCCAGTGCCATATTAACCTGATAAATTGCACTTTTCCCCGATGTTTTCTTTACTCTGCATAATTCATATCTATTATTCAATTTTTACTTGCAAGTAGAAGCTGATGGTATGATTCTTAGCACACCTATGTTCATGTACTTATAGTGCTTGGCACAAGGTCATACACAGGCGAGGCTATTGCGCATGATACCCTTACCCAAGTATACCCTTCCCTCCTAAAATACATCGGTGCAAATCTGTCTTTAACATGGGGAGGGGCACGTAAGACTTTTTTTTTTTTTTTTGTTGTTGTTGTTAAGCGATGCTCAAAATATTTGTGAAGTTGAAAAACAATCTTGTGGAGGATCAGGGAGCAGAGTTGTCTTCAACATTGGGAGGCCGGCAGATTTGAGGCTTATTCTGGGGAGACATCAATTTCATCTCACTTTCCTTTGTGGTAACCGGACACAAATCATCACATTTTTCCCCAAAAAGCACACTTCAAATCGAATTATTGGGGGGACAGTCCCCCAGTTCCAAGATTGGAGGAGACAGGTCCCCTTCATCCTCCCGGGATTTGCGCCAGTGTTAAAATAGTCAAGTATAGTTATAGTTCTATAGAGAGTGGGTTTGAAATCATTATATAGGGTCTAGTATTTATAGTAAGAAACTTTCTTTAAAAAAAAAATAAATAAAAACCCTTTTTGAAAACTTTTATGTTGCTCTTTCGGCTGGTTTAGTGGCTAGCACGTGCGCCTTTGGTACACAGCTACGGTGGTTTAGATTCTACCTTAAATTAAAAGTCATATAACCTCAGAGCTCAAAAGGGATGCTCAATTTCGACAAACTTTTCTGTATACGCCTTTTTCCCCTCCCCCCTGTGAACAAAATCCCCAACTTCTGCTTTAAAAAGATGAACTGAATGCTCTAGCACTCTGAAATTTCGAAATGTTAATCAAAATAGGACAATGCTCCTCTGGTGGCATTTGATACTTTATTTCTCACAACATCATTTAAAACATTGAAAGTAACATTTGTATCTATAAATGAAAGTATCTGCTCTAGTGCACTGCACACCAAAAGTTACAGCAATGACATTTCTCTTCTTCTTTTTTTCCTTAAATCTACAACACAGAACTTTCCCTTTGACTGTGACATGGCGCGACTTTCTCATTAATGCTCTAGTACGCATATCGTTCGTTCCTGGGAAAGGAACAAGAGTGAATTCATGGGAAATTTTCTTTCAATTATTATCTGTAGAAAAAAGAAAGAAAAAGAAACAGACTAAACCAAAATGTGTCGCCATTTTTAACATGTGAGAAAAGCAAGGAAATGTTTCGTACAGAAACATTTGTTGAATATGTGCGGTCTTGCATGTATACATGCACGACGTATACACAACGAGAGAGAGAGAAAAAAATGTAGTATTTTCATGCATGGGTTGTTTATACGTAGGGTAATTGTCCACTTGACAGCCCATGTAATTTCCGATTTCAGAGATAACATTTGTTTGTTTATACATTAATACAAGTGTTCCGTAATTGTAAATCTGAAAGGATTGTCAGAAAAAGTAACATATACATTATTATTTCTAGTTTAATTTAATATCGTTATTAATAAGAACTGAACCTCTTTCAAAGGAAGTAAAGATCCAGGAGGAAGCAATGAACTTTTTGTGATCGCTTCCGATATGTTTTTATTTTGTTGTGCTTAGTTAACGACCAAAAACAATTCATAAGACTACTAGGATAATTGTCTGTATTAAAATTACCTTCCCTTGAGAGGAAGTCTCTGGGAATTCACAGTATTTTTCTTTCCAAGTTCGACACATATATATATCTTTAGTATTCTATATTTGATAACATGCGTGTACTGTAGTTTCAGAAAATCCTGCAGAAATACTGTATTTTTTCCTTTTTTAAAACTACTTTCAAGCATAGATGTTGAATATACCAGAAATATTTTAATAACGTTAGAATGTCATAAAGTGAAAATGGCATGGGTTAGTTGTAATCCGTTAGGATAAAGATCATGGTGGTAAAATGCAAATGCATGATGGTGCCATACTGGTAGAATGATAAACAAAAATTTTAGGAATTATATATATATATATATATATATATATATATATATATATATATATATATATATATATATATATATATATATATATATATATATAAGGATCAAAAGATTGCGATCTTGGCCAATAATTAGTTTTTGAGCCAGGGGCCACAAATTTTTTGAACGGCTCCTAAATCGAGTTTTCGTATTTTATACGGAATAAACACATCATACTGAATTAAGTGATAGTTTGAGTTTGGTTACACTATATTTAGTTCTCCAGATATAAGGCGTACAAGAAAATTTTTGATTCAAATATATCGGATCTTTTGGTCCAGAAACAAGGTGGGAAATCCAAACAGTTGAAGTGTGTGTGTATTTGACGAGAGAGAGAGAGAGAGGGGGGGAGGGAGTCAGGAGTGTAAAAGAAAATCTTCTCACTGGAATGTTTCGATATAGAGAGTTCACATAATTGAACATGCATAATTATTAAATTATATGATTACGGATACGCTAATCACTAGTTCACTTAATAATTGCATATAAATTAAATGTTCCTTCCATATGAATTACTGAGCAAACTTCTCACAACACTGTCACTTTATTCAACTGCCCCGTAAGTTATTAATTCTGGATTTCGCACCCTCAGGGAAAGGAAGAAAACTGTACTTCCCGGAGAACACACTATCCACACATTTGCCTGTAAGGAAACTACGTGAATTACTAGCTAGAGAACAGTTGTTCACACGTTAATTCATTCATTCATTCATTTGTATTGCGAAGTACGGTAGTAGTGATGTTCATTTCACTCTCTTTGCAGATTTTTAAACGTTATATGCTACTCAGAACTGTTGTGGTTTTATGCAAACTGCAACTTTAAAATTAATGTGAATGTGACTATTAGAATTAGAATGAGAAAATTATATTAGGCGTACGTATTTTCATTCACGATTGTTTAGCAAAGGAATCCATATTTTGTAGCATCATCATCAGTGGCGGATCTGGAAGGTAAAACTGCGATGTCAGCCAGACTCCAGACTATGATAGGTATATCATGACTTTCTACGCAAATAATTTTAATTTGAAATCCGTTTACGCACTTCGTTAACAGAAACTAGGAATAAAAAAATTAATAATTACTTTCACCAAATACAGTTAGACATTCATTAGAGGCATTATATATAAAATGGAATTAACATTCAAGTTGGAAATTATCGAAGAAAATAAATGTTGAATATAAATATACAACTTATCGTTATTATCCTAGAAGTATCCAATAAAAATATACTATAAACTTTCAAATATAAATAATAGCTTCAATTATTTTGTCACTCAATAAACTAGGGGCATATCTCCCCCGGCTAGATCCGCCACGGATCATCATCGAACGTGTAGTGAAAACTCAACCAATAATAATCGACATCAGCGTGTGCCAGAAAAATATATCGGAGAGATGTCTTCTCTGAGTGTCCTTTCTAAAATAAGGTTCTACGCATTTAGCTAACGATAGTTAAGGGGTTCTATTAAGAGGAATCTCTCTTTATGGTCCAAAAGGTAAAAGGAGAACTGGAAATCACGTATTAAGAATTAGCATGAGTGATATCACATGCATACAAGGTGAGTAATCCTAGCAGCACAGACAGTTGGCCCAACCATGGAAAACGATAGGATAGCCAACTGTCAATTGACCCTACGTTGTAATAGGTCGCTTTGCCGATCATTCGCCAATCAACTCAATTGCTAACGTAACCCCGACGATAGAAGTAAAATTGTGGTTGGGAGTACAAGATCGGATAAATGACGGCAAATTGTTGCTTGGCCAATACACACTTCAAACTACGTTCGCCTATCGATTTTTGAACTTTGTTTTTGCAAGTACCAATTCCCAATCAAGCCGACCGACCACTAGCCTATCAAGTGTGCTACCAGTGAATTACGGCTTCATTCTACAGATTCTCAAATACATACATCAATCAATATTTCCCGGTCTCTTCAATGTTACTTTTAAAGCAAGGAAAAAATTCACTAGGCCAAAAAAAGTGCATATTTTGGAAAGAGAACATCACGACCTTCAATATCCTTCCTAAGTACGACATTGGTAGTGGCTCAGTGGTAGAGTGCTCATCTTTGGTGTACGACGTCCCTAGATTGATCACCAGGTTTTACGAGTTCGCGGTAGACAACTACGGTTTCCACCTGTTCCAAATTAGGCGGAACATCCCGAATTTAAGGGAAAAAAATCAGTGAAGGGGTACTGTCCAAAGGATTTACAAAATATACGAACAGCATTTGTAAATTTCAACTCATGTTGTATACCTATAACAGACGATCGAGATGTTGATGTAGTTCTGTTGCTTTTTTCTTTGGCAGCATTGAAATCACCGCCAATGATGTTACTCTTTGTAAACTTTTGAAATGCGGGTGTGGAGAAGAATGGAGAGCATTAGTTGGGTCGAGCGGAAAACGAGTTGAGTTGATTTTAGTTTAGCGTCCCTTTCAGCAGCGAGGCTATATGAGACGTGGACCTACTGATTAACGTGGAATCCGAACCACATGAGCTCCCGCCGGGAATCGAACCCGGGTCTCCCGAGCGGAAAACGAATGAGAAGGTAGGGGAGAAAAGAACAATTTTAGACATTATTGAAAAGATGAAGAGAAACTGGTTGGGACATTGGCTAAGAAGAACTGTATCATGAGGGTCGTGTTAGAGAGTATGGTGGCAGAAAGGGAGGGAGAGGGCGAAGGAGGCTATAAATGATGGACGGTATCAAAACAGAAAATTCGTAGCTGAAGACTGTGCAGCATGGAAGCTTCACAGTCGCGGCAAGTGACCAGCAAATTATGGTAGAATAAATATGATAATTATCATTAATAATAAATTGTTTCGTGTGCAAATTTGAGTATGAAGAACCTTCGATCTGGACTAGGGATGGCCACATTTCCCGGAAAAACGGAAAATATATTTTCTGGAAACCGGAAAATTGAAAAAGGAAACCGTAAAATTGAAAACGGAAACCGGAAAATTGAAAACGGAAGATTGAATATTTTCTGGGAAACGAAAGACGGAAAATTTTCCAGAAAAATGGAAGACGGAAAAAATTTCCGGAAAAACGGAAGAAGAAAAATTTTCCGGAAAAGCGGAAAACGGAAAATGTGATTTTCGAAACCGGAAAATCATTTTTCCGGGAATGTCCATCCCTAATTTGGACATCTTCGATAAGTGTGTCCTGGTTAAAGCTTATCAAAAGGTTGCAACCGTATGGACAACATCATGTCCGTGGGCTTTCTCAACGTTCTTCCGTCTCTTTCTACATCCTCATTCCACAAATTCTTTCATATGCATAAACTTTCATTAATTATCCATCCCTTATAACCCAAAGGGCATAAGTGTTGGTCGTAAAACTAGAGATTGACTTTCATTTTCAATTGTTACTTCTATCCTTATGTCTAGAGCGTTTGCTTTGGTGCACTTGTATGTTCAAGATACAAAATATGCTATAAGCCATCTCGTATAAAATTCCGAGTAGAGATTAAGATCCCATTTTAAACAGTAAATCCAATCCTTCATAACCTGCTACATAAGAACGTAAAGAAAAATCCACTATGTTTGTATACATATATTTTAATAATAATCTCGTATCCCTTTCGCAGAATAACACTCGAGTCGAAGTAGTTCTTTTGAGTTCTATTATATCCAATAATACTTAAGTTTTAATTCATTTATTGTGAACACGTCTCTTGGAAATCGAATACCAGTAGCCTTACAAAATCCGATTAGTATGAACTTCACGTTTTGTTAACTTTGAAAGGAGCATACGCAACACAGGGACACTGACCTCGCTCGTTTTCGTCGGCTTAAAAAACTATCCCACAAGCACCTACGTAGAAAGTGAAACATTCGTTTCATGGAACCCTACTCCCTTAGGGTTCAAACACAAACCTGTTCTCTCTTGGAAAGGAACAAGAACGTACAAAATATAATTTTTAATTTACAAATGATTACGTTGAAACCCAATATTTTGTGTGGTTATTGATGTGAAAACGGACATTTAATATCCTACATTTTTTGATGACCTCTTAGTTACTAAAAAAAAAAAAAAAAAAAAAAAGGTTATTTTTGTAAAACTAAGCTCTCATCACAATGTAATGAAATAGGCTACATATGCTAAATTAAATAGACTCAGTAACAGAGCGTTCATTTCTGATGTGTGTGATGCTTAGTTCGGTACCAGCTCTTGCCAAGTGGACACAACATCGGGTTTCCTCGGGGTACTCCTCTCGTTTCCTCCCACATTCTCATTCTACTAATAATTCCATCATGTCTCAATCATCCGTCTCGTTTAGCTTAACAGGGATAATCGTGGGACGTTAAACTGAAAGATTTCATTTTCATTTTGTGGTGGACAAACACAACGTGCGTGGGTTTTCTCGGGGTTTCCGCGTTTTCTCCCACTTTCTTCATCCCATCCAGAGGTGCCCATCCCCCCCCAAAGCTGATGGCGCACTCCCCCCCAAAACTAATAATCTCTTCCCTCCTCAAAACTCAAGTCCTCTAAAAACAATTGCCCAGTGTAGCAGTAGTTTTTATAGTACTAGTAATTGTTATTTTTGTTGTTTTTATTTCCTGTAGTAGTATTATAGAATGCTTGTAGTAGTAGTAGGGGCAGTAGTAATTATAAAAATGGCATTACTTTTATTAGTAGTCTTGGTAGTGTACAATACTAAATATGTTCTATAAGGATATTGAAGGGTATAAAAACTTCCACACACTGTGTATGGCACAGGTATTCTTTTTTTACAATTAGTAGTATTATTTTTTTCTTTACAAAATATTGATATAATTCCCTTGTACATGAAAAGTAAGACGGAAGTTACAAGTTATTGAGTTTGATACCACAAGAAAATGTTGTCCTCGAAATTAGCCTACAAAAAGAAGTGATATCCAACAAAAAACATTCCTGTAAAAGAGCCAAGTACGAGTGGCCTTAAAAAGAATTGAAATCACAAAAATAGGCACCAAGTTCTGGTGGACAACAGTTACAAACACTCAAGGAATCACTTTCAAATTTAGATTTGAAACTTGGCTGTTGTCTGTATGGTTGCCATTAGCTCACAATTATGCCAAACTACTTTATAATTTTCAACAGACAACATAGGCAAGTTTCAAATCTAAATTTGAAAGTGATTCCTTGAGTGTTTGTAACTGTTGTTCACTAGAACTTGGCGCCATCCTTTCATATAGCAACTTGCGTGGTACTTCATTCATAGAGTTTCTAAGCAGGGGGTATGGGGATTCATTCTCGAGATTTAAAAAAAAAAATCGCATCGTGTTCCAGTGTTATTCTGACGACAGCAAAATTACTTATTCGACATTAGAGTAAAATTCTTCCCCAATTTTTTTATTCCCCCCAATTTTTTCTCGATGGCACAACTTGCGCCATTCATCCCTCCTGTGGCGGCCCTTCCCTCTTAAAACAAACCAACCTTTCCTTTCATACGGCTACTTGCGCAGTACTTCATTCATCGAGTATCGAAGCAGGGGGTACGGGGGTTCACCCCGGAAAATTTTTGAAAATTAGCTTCCCAAAATCGTGTTTTAATGCTATTCCGACAGTAAAATTGCTAGTTCGAAAGTAGAGTAAAATCCCCCCCAAAATTTTTCTCAATGGCGCAGCTTGCGCCATACATCCCCCCTGTGGGCGGCCCTGATCCCATCATTTCGTCCATTATGATTCATCGTTTTCCTTAACCTCGGGGTATAATCATGGGACGTTAAACTAATATTTATTTCATATATAATTCTATTTATGCGTTACTTAAGAACATAATCATCTGATGTATTGTAGGTACCAGACAGGTTAATTTCATTTTCTATTGAATCAAATGATCTCATGCCTAATAACAAAAAATACATTTTTCTCACTCAGTTTCTTCTTAACTGTTCACTACAATCCTAGATAAAATTATTTACTTTCATACATATATTTTACAAGTTGTAAAATAAAAGTAATAGTCGAGTTGGATGGACAAATTGTCATTGTAGAGAATGAGAATGTATTGATAGGTCGCCGCACACCGCACATAAAGGAACTGATGAGACTAAAATTAAATGTCGAAGATGGAGTGAAAAGTCTCATATAGCCTCGATGTTACAAAGGAATGTTAAACGCAAAACAAACAAAATAATCTTGAAGTCAAACAAACAAACAAATATTTGGGTAAAATATATAATATTAATACGCATTTGTTGAAATAAATATTCCTTATATAAATATGAATGTTCTTGAGTTGAATCTCCAGTCAGTAATGGCAACGGATGTGCTGAAAACACATCATCCAAATAAAAGCTGTCTGGGTGGCCTAAACGCTTCATGAATCGTAGTGTTAGTTTAGTCTCTGAGAGTTGATTGATTGATTGGTTTGCATAGAATTTACGTCCTTTGTCAGCAGCGAGGCTCTACTAGATGAAGCATAATTTAAAGTAGAATTAAAAAAAAAAAAACATTGCACTTTGTTCAATAATGATTTTACACCAAGAATCGAAACCGCGCTCTCGTGCACTAAAGAGATGAGAGCTAACTGCTACACTTTGAAAACGGTTATACGAAGTTTAGTAGCGAATAGTAATTTAGATAACTTCAATATTGCTAGAAATAGCTAAAATATTTAGTAAAATAAGAAAATAGTTAGACCTTAATACTTAAAACCAAACGTGATTTACCAAGGGTCGCGGTGGCTCAGTGGTAGAGAGTCCACCTCTGGTGCATGGGGTCCTTGGTTCGATCCCAGCTCTCGCCAAGGGAGCCTTGTGGTGGGCAAACACTGTGTGAGTGGGTTTTCTGGGGGTTCTCATCTCCTCGCACTTTCTATATTCCCCCATTCCATTCATTGCTCACCATCCTCGTTCCCTTTAGCCTTGCCGGCATAATCGTGGGACGTAAAACCTAAATATTTCATTTCAAACGTGATTTATACTTTGGTCTTTTAAGGCACTTACTTCTGATACAAGAGGGCAAGGTGGCTTATTGGTAGAGTGCTTACCTCTGGTACGTGGGATCCCTGGTTCGATTCCCGGCCAAGTACGTTTGGAGTGGACAACATTGCATCCACGGATTTTCTCAGAGTACTCCCTTTTCCTCCCACATTCCACCAGTTCTTCCATCATCATTCACTTGCCTTAATCACCCGTCCCCCTTAGTCTTAAGGGCATAATCGTGGGATGTTATACTGAAAAAGATTCCATTTCACTTTGATGTGAGGGAGTACTTGATTCCATCCTGGACCATGTGAGTTTGTGGTGATCAACATCTGTTTCTTCCCACATTCTCATTCCACCATTTTTTTCATAATCCTTAACTTTCATTAATCATTTGTCTTCTTTAACCTAAAGGACATAATCGGAGTTTAGTCTCTTTCAGAATCGAGGCTATAATGAATCAAGGGCATAAACGTACGTGGAATGTTTATAGATAAAGAAAGTATATTTTAAGCGAGACTTTCAAGTTAGGTTCTCTCAATTCCATAATGTTAATGGAATCATTAAAATTATTATCAAAAATAAATATTTACCACATTAAGTTACATATATACAAAAATTCTGAAACGATATAAATTTGAGAGGTTTAATTCACCCTTGAAAAATTCTGAGCATGCTACGCATTGTGACAAATAATGCTCATTTCAGGAGATTCGTGGGGGGCATGATGGCTCAATGGTAGAGCGCTTACCTCTTGTTCGTGGGGTACCTGTTTCGATCCCCATCCAAGTAAGTTTGTGGTGGACAACATCGTATTCGTAGGTTCTCTCGTAGTTCCCTTCGTTTCTTCCCCATTCTCATTCCACGAATTTTTCCATCATCATTCACTTGTCTTAGAAAATAATCATAATCTTCCTTACGAGTCTTCATCCCGGCGAAATTAAAATACCGCTAATTTTACGGTAATTATGTGATATCTTCAAATAGATAAAAGATAATTGAAATATGGAACAAGAGCGCCCTATACAATATTATTTTGCGTGAGGTACCGTTATCACAAGTCACCTAATGGCTTTCCGTTTTCAGCTGTTTAGAAACGCGAAAATAAATGCTGATTTTCAAAATGGCTCGAAATCGAAAGCAGATAAGTGAGTCGTGATAACGGTTTCTCATGTAAAATAATATTGTCTAGGGCGCTCTTGTTCCACATTTCGATTATCTTTTATCTATTTGAAGATATCACATAATTACTGTAAAATTAGCGGTATTTTAATTTTACCAGGATGAAGACTCTTAACTAAAAAGAAAAAGGGCATGCGTGACATTAAACCGAAAGGTTTTATTTCATTTCTTTTCAAAAAATTTCCTCTGAAAATATTGATAACCTAAGTTGAGAACCATCGGAGAAATACTCCGGTGGGAAGAGGTTTCCTAATTCCGGAGGAGCGTAGAATATCCTTAATAGGCCACCCAATGAAATCGTGACTGGTGACAAGTAGAATTGGTTGTATTGCCCGCAAACCAATACATTTATAGGAAGAGAAGGAGATTGAAAATGGCTCTTAAAGAAGAAAAGAATAAAAACAGAAATAAACTGATCAGAACAGTGGGTTCTTCGAGATACACATATAGAAGATATAATAGAAGTTAAAAAAGGAAGGAGAACAGTTAGTGTTGCCTACGAAACGAGATGAGATGAGAAATAAGATTTCGTCTCGTAAACTTTTCTATTCTCGAAGAAGTTTTTCTCGTATCGTCTCGATTCTCGAAAGCTTCATCGCCTTGTCTCTTTTCGTAAAACTTTTTACAAAGTTTGTGCCCTGACTTCTCCGTTTGATCCAAAAGTTGTCAGAATCCTACCGCGTCATGAAGAGACTAAGAAAAATGTGATATAACAACATTTAAACCATATTTATTATTGACTTACATATCTTAAAACGTTGATAAATGCTGTTCACTGCGTTCGCACAATCACTTTATCAATGTATATCTTTTATATTATGAATCATGTAACAATAAAATAGTGTTCGAGATCTACGACTTGAGTGAACTGGGGGTCTCGTCTCGAATTTAAAACGGTACTTCTCGCCTAGTTTCCGAGACGAGACTTTTTTCCCACCTCTTGGGCATCATCAAATACGGTATTTCTTACAGAGGTTTGTGGTGCTTGGAAGTTACTCAATTTGCAGTTATTTGTATTTAAGAGTAACTCGGACCTAGGGTCACTATCCAGAATGGAGCTCGCGCTCATTAATCTCAAGTGAACGTCACGCTTGCTCAGACTGACAGTCTTCCGGGCTCGTGTTCGTTATCCTCAATGGGGTTCGTACTCGCTCACTAACTTCACTAAGGCTCACGTAGGCTCGGACTTTGGCTCCGATTCGCTATCTATCTATAGCACTGAAGCAGAAACGAATTTGCGCGCAATCGTTGAACTTCAGGCCGACTGAACCCAAGAGCCGGGCTTGCAAGTCTAGGCGCCCAACAGCACATGTAGCGACATCTATGAGTGCAACTGCTTATTATTAGGATTAGGGTGAAGCAGATATTGAGATGGTGTGCTCTCATATTTTATGTTCTGCACTGAAGACTACAAAAAATATTCTCACTCCCACGATAAGTGAGACACTTGTAATCACATGGAGCGTTTAGAGCACAACGGAATCAAATCCAATTAGCAAGTTTTATAAGGAAAAGAGAGAGAAAGTTTGTACGGTAGTTTTAAGCTCATGAAAAAGTTAACACTTTTCTTTTTATTAAGATTTATTTATAAGTTATTTATAATTTTTGGACATTTTTTTAAGCTTTAAAAGGACTTTCAGACAGAATTCTTCAAGATGATATGTGTCCAAATGATCATAAGTGGACTTGATTTCATTGTGTATTGAACGTGTCATATCTTAATAAGGAATTATATAGACTATTTCTGGGCTTCCAGTATCTATGGCCACTTTAGCCCCTCACTTATGAGAGATGTCCCCAGCCGATCACAGTATCTGGAGAACTGGAGAAAGAAGAAAGCGGCTTTTGACATATATCTTTCTATTTCTCCGGAAAAACCTTACTCAGGATGCCTGATCTGAATTTTTTTTTTTTACACCTTTCTATATCTTAATATGACAATTTTTATTTTTCTATATCATCTTCTAGAAGCCCCCAAAGTAAAGTCCGGGTAGGAAAATTTTTGTCCACGAGCTTTCAGTCGAAAATGGCCTGAAACAAGGAGATGCGTTGTCGCCATTATTATTTAACTTCGTTCTGGAATACGCTATAAGAAAAATCAAAGATAGCAACCACGGCCTACAGTTGAACGGTATTCACCAGGTTATGGCATATGCTGATGATGTAAATTTAATAGAGGATGATAGGAGAATAATAGAAAGAAATGCAGAGATCTTATTAAACGCTTGCAGGGACATGGGTTTAGAAGTAAATGCAGAGAAAACTAAATATATGGAAGTGCGTCGGGACCGGAATACAGCAAATTATGGATGCGTTAAAATATTAAATAATACTTTTGATAAAGTGGATAGTTTCAAATATCTAGGATCAATATTAACAGAGGAAAATCATATTCACGGAGAAATTAAATGTCGACTAAAAGCAGGGAATTTGTGTTATTATTCGGTTCAAAATCTCTTGTCGTCGCGAATTCTGTCGAGGAATTTGAAACTTAAAATATACAAAACGATAATCATGCCTGTTGTTCTGTATGGCTGCGAAACATGGTCACTTACTCTGAGGGAAGAACATAGACTGAAAGTATTTGAGAACAAGGTCCTGAGACGAATATTCGGACCCAAGAGGAACGGGAATGGGGAATGGCGAAAACTTCATAACGAGGAACTACATAATTTATATGGTTTACCCAACATTGTTAGGGTCGTCAAGTCTAGGAGGCTTAGGTGGGCGGGTCATGTAGCTAGAATGGAAGAAAGTAGAAACGCTTTCAAAGTCTTGACTGGAAGACCAATCGGAAAACGACCATTAGGAAGACCTAGGCGCAGATGGGAGGACAATATTAAGATGGATCTCGCAGAGATTGGAATACAAAGTAGAAACAGGATGCAGTTAGCTAAGGATAGAAGTCAGTGGAGAGCTTTTGTGAACGCGGCATTGAACCTCTGGGTTCCATAGGCCATAGAGTTAGTTAGTTTAGTTAGTTTATCTTGTAGAAGCCGATTAAGACTCGGCAATCCCGCTGCGTACAGTACTCAAATGAAATTAAATCTTTCATTTTAACGTCCTACAATTAGTTCCTTTAGGTTAAGGAAGACAGATGATTAAGACAAGTGAATGATGATGGAAGAATCGGTGGAACGACAATTTGAGTTAAAACGGAAGTACCCCGAGAAAACCCACGGAATGAGGTTCCATCACAAACTTATTTGTCTGGGGATCGAACCAGTGAGCAGTGACCATACGCACCAGACGTAAGTGCTCTAAAACTGACCCACTGTGCTCCCCGCGTATACAGTATTCATTGATTGGATTGGAAAATTGACGCATTCCCCAATGGACATCTATGATTAGAAGTAGGTGACGCCAGGGACAGAGATGCCTAGAGGTAAGTTTTAAGGAGTAAGTTGTGCCCATAAGATTTTTACTTTAATTACACCACAGTGATACCTTTATAAACCGGAAAAGTTCTGGAAATGAATAAAAATTTAGTCTAGAGCGCAAGTATCTCGACTTTATCACTACCAGTTCCTGTCTCCCTATTATTTTGGAGGTTTTTACACTAGCAATGGTGGGAACCCCAAAGTATGTATGGAGACACCTTCGGCCGGGGTGATAGAATACTTCAGGTGAAGCTTATACTATATACAGATATGAATAGTGACATTACTAATGTTTTTTTTTTTTTTTTCACTCATGGTCACGCATAGTTTCGCACTACTATCAACCAAAGATAAATCCCGTGTTTATGTCAGCAATAAATTGTTTGCAACTGCTACTTACCAAACTGTATATCCCTGTCATTGTTGAACCAACAAACAACGTGCAACAATAGCAAGACTCCAACAAAGCCATGGTAAAGAAATGTAATCATGTAACACTAGTTGCATTCGTGTAAACGTACAGATGCTAAGTATCAAATAATTTTACACTGGTTTCGCGAATCCATACCCCAGTAGTTCGAGGCATGCCGAATGTATTTTATTTGTTTATATACGAAGTACACAACAGATAAGAACGTAAACAACACAAAACACACACAGGAGAAAAGAAAGCAATATTTTCTTTTAATATCGTTTACGAATAAAATTGAAACTCAGGATAAGATTGAATGTTATACACTACACTGTTTCGATCCTCGTCACCACGTCAACTGAGAACATCAAAGGAAATCTTTTAGTATACAAATCTCTTTCATCAAACGTAAACGAAACAGCAACTTTCCTCTGCGACAGGTGTTCACTCGAGTGAAGCAAGGAACACGCTCGGCTCAGCCTCAGCGTACCAACTCTTGACGTAGGTATGTACGTACAGTCCACATTCTA
The DNA here is from genome assembly GCF_964235325.1 of Thermobia domestica. NCBI lineage: Eukaryota > Metazoa > Arthropoda > Insecta > Zygentoma > Lepismatidae > Thermobia > Thermobia domestica. Next base: position 105,999,916 of record NC_137463.1, on the reverse strand, counting down.
CTTACCGGTCCCTTCCCCTTCCCTTCCCCCTCCCATCAACAACACCTGAGAAACTTTCTTCGTCTATATCGCGCATACATCGTTGCCAGCTAGCTACCTTTAAAAAATACATATTGGTGACGCAATTTAAATTTCAAGCTGGCAGCACGTAGACAAGATAATGAATTCCAAGATCATATATAATCGCAAGGGGGTCAGAGTCCCTCCCTGCTGTAATATCGATAATTTGAATCAAGTTTCCGGGTATGTACGGGCCTGACTTCATCGAGGGACACGAGAGAGTCGAGGGAGTCAAGGGAGTCGAGGGACTCGTGGGAGTCGAGGGAGTAAAAATAATGACACGAGGGAGTAAAAATAATCACTCGAGAGAATTAAAATATTCACTCGAGAGAGTAAAAATATTCACTCCAGGGAGTTGAGGAAGTAAAAATAATCACTCGAGCGAGTCGAGGGAGTAAAAACATTTAGTCGAGGGTGTAAAAATAATCACTCGAGGGAGTAAAAATAATCACTCGAGAGAATGAAAATATTCACTCGATGGAGTCGAGGGAGTAAAAATATTCAGTCGAGGGAGTCGGCAGAGTAAAAATATTCACTCGATGGAGTAAAAATAATCATTCGAGGGAGTAAAAATATTCACTCGAGGGGTAAAAATAATCACTCGAGGGGATCGAGGGAGAAAATATTCAATCGAGGGAGAAAAAGTATTCACTCGAGGTAGTGAAAATAATCACTCGAGGGAGAAAAATAATGACACAAGGGAGTAAAAATAATCACTCGAGAGAATGAAAATATTCACTCGAAGGAGTTGAGGGAGTAAAAATATTCACTCGAGGAAGTCGGGGGAATAAAAATATTCACATCAGGGAGTAAAAATATTCACTCCATGGAGTCGAGGGAGTAAAAATATTCATTCGAGGGAGTAAAAATATTCACTCGATGGAGTAAAAATAATCACTCGAGGGAGTAAAAATAATCACTCGAGGGAGTCGAGGGACTAAAATTATTAACTCGAGGAAGTCGACGGAGTAAAAATATTCACTCGAGGGAGTAAAAATAATCTCGAGGGGGTCGAGGGAGAAAATATTCAATCGAGGGAGTAAAAGTATTCACTCGAGGTAGTGAAAATAATCACTCGAGGGAGTAAAAATAATGACACAAGGGAGTAAAAATAATCACTCGAGAGAATGAAAATATTCATTCGATTGAGTTGAGGGAGTAAAAATATTCACTCGAAGAAGTCGGGGAATAAAAATATTTACATCAGGGAGTAAAAATATTCATTCGAGGGAGTAAAAATATTCACTCGATGGAGTAAAAATACTCATTCGAGGGAGTAAAAATATTCACTCGATGGAGTAAAAATAATCACTCGAGGGAGTAAAAATAATCACTCGAGGGAGTAAAAATAATCACTCGAGGGAGTCGAGGGACTAAAAATATTAACTCGAGGAAGTCGACGGAGTAAAAGTATTCACTCGAGGGAGTAGAAATAATCACTCGAGAGGGGGTCGAGAGAGAAAATATTCAATCGAGGGAGTAAAAGTATTCACTCGAGGTAGTGAAAATAATCATTCGAGGGAGTAAAAATAATGACACAAGGGAGTAAAAATAATCACTCGAGAGAATGAAAATATTCACTCGAGGGAGTTGATGGAGTAAAAATATTAACTCGAGGAAGTCGGGGGAGTAAAAATATTCACATCAGGGAGTAAAAATAATCACTCGAGGGAGTCGAGGGAGTAAAAATATTCAGTCGAGGGAGTCAAGGGAGTAAAAATATTCACTTGAGGGAGTCCAGGAAGTAAAAATAATTACTCGAGGGAGTCGAGGGAGTAAAAACATTCACTCGAGGGAGTAAAAATAATCACTCGAGGGAGTCCAGGAAGTAAAAATAATTACTCGAGGGAGTCGAGGGAGTAAAAACATTCACTCAAGGGAGTAAAAATAATCACTCGAGGGAGTAAAAATAATCACTCGAGAGAATGAAAATATTTACTCGATGGAGTCGACAGAGTAAAAATATCACTCGAGGGAGTACAAATACTCATTCGAGGGAGTAAAAATATTCACTCGAGGGAGTAAAAATGTTCACTCGAGGAAGTCAAGGGAGTAAAAATATTCATTCGAAGGAGTAAAAATATTCATTCGATGGAGTGAAAATAATCACTTGAGGGAGAAAAATATTCACTCGAGGGCGTCTAGGGAGTCTAGTTTCTCACATGTGATCTATCAGTTTACTCATTCGTTACAATGATATGATATTGGCTTTCGCTGTGTCCGCTTAAACAATCAAATCATTTTTCTTAAGTAACTACTGTTAGACGCATGTATGTATGGCGAAAAATTGTGTATCCAGTTAGAAATATTCAATTGTTGCATTTTTTTTTTTTTTTTTTTTTTTTTTTTTGCTTTCTAAACATCTCTCATTTACTTCAGACACGGTGCGAGTATCTGTATTTAAACTTACTAACTGAAAGACCGGTCTAATGTCCGCACCCTGATTGAAATATTGGGTAAAAATGTGCTGCGAACATCACATGGGCAAATACGGTAATCAGAATAAAGTATATAAGATATATCCATTATTATTGTTTATGTATATTTCATGTTTATGATTTGTTTATGTTCATTATTGTTTATGTGTACTGATTATTTCCTTTTAGTGTACAAAAACTTGTTAAAAATTATAAAATATGTATGTGTACAGTAAAAACTTGTAGTCAGAGAAACAGAACTTTTACCAAGTCAGCGTATTTCATTAAAATTTGCAAGATTTATATATTACTGTTTTCTACATAAATTAATTCTATTACCTGTATAGTTTGTAACGCAAACGATTTAAATGTGTTAAATATGTAGCCTAAGCCATAATATGAGCAATATATATATATATATATATGTCGTTATATGTAGCACGAAAAAAAGAAGAGATTTTGATAAATCAAGATGATTCTGTTGAGTGAAGATGAATACTAACTCTGCATTACAGTTTATTTTATAATAATGAATATTTAACTTTCATGTATATTTTTAAATAATAAGAAACACATTCATTTGTACGAGTATAATCATAAAATATACCACGTCGACTACTCGCTCAAGATGATAGATTTATATGTAATATTAAAAAATAAGAAAAAAAGGTAAAATTAAAATAATTATTCAGACGTATAGAAAGACAAGTAAATCAAAAGTTATCCATGCGCCTCTTCTAATGAAGAATTTCATATTGTACGAGAAAATAGCAAATTGTCTAGAATATTAGGGACTCGGTAGAAATCACTTAATTACTGTTAGTAATTATGTGCTAGTACAACTTGAAGAATAGAGAAGTAAAAAAAAATGGAAAAATAAACAAAGCTTAGAAGATGAATTAAAAACTTAGTATTTTTAACAATAAGAATTTACCATGATTATACATGAAGAGAGTAGTAATTCATCTATATTGTATCAAAAACTATATTTTGAAACCTCAAAAACAAATTAACATTGGTGGAACAAGACGGTCCTCAAACCACATCAAGCTTAATGAAGATTATACTAATTTATTTGGATCTGTCGTACAAATATTTTCACTTCCTCGACTCCCTCGACTAAATATTTTACTATCTCTACTCCCTCGAGTGAATATTTTTACTCCATCGAGTGAATATTTTTGCTCCCTCGACTGCCTCGAGCGATTATTTTTACTCCCTCTCGTGAATATTTTTACTCGCTCGACTCCCTCACGCGAATACTTTTACTCCCTCGACTGAATATTTTTACTCCTTCGACTCCTTCAAGTGAATATTTTACTCCCTCGACTCCAAGTAATTATTTATACTCCTCGAGTGAATTTTTTACTCCTTCGACTCCCTTGAGTAAATATTTTTACTCCCTAGACTCCCTAGAATTAATATTTTTACTCTGTCAAGTGAATATTTTTACTCCCTCGACACCCTCAAGTGAACATTATGCTCCTTCGACTCCAAGTAATTATTTATACTCCTCGAGTGAATATTTTTACTCCCTCGACTCTCTTGAGTGAATATTTTTACTCCCTAGACTCCCTGGACTTATTATTTTTATTCTGTCGAGTGAATATTTTTACTCCCTCGAGTTATACTAATATTTTTACTCCCTGGACTCATCCGAGTGATTATTTTTACTCCCTCAACTCCCTCAAGTGAATATTTTTACTCCCTCGACTTCGTCGAGTGAATATTTTTACTGCCTCGACTCCCTCAAGCGAATATTTTTACTCTCTTGACTCCCTCGAATGATTTTTTTTTTACTTCCTCGAGTGAATATTTTTACTTCCTCAACTTCCTCGAATCACTATTTTTACTTCATCGACTCCCTCGAGTGATTATTTTTACTCCCTCGAGTGAATATTTTTACTCCCTCGAGTGAATATTTTTACTCCCTCGACTGATTATTTTTACTCCGTGAAGTGAATATTTTTACTCCCTCGACTCCGCGGAGTGAATATTTTTACTCCCTCGACTCTCTCGAGTGAATATTTTTACTCCCTGGACTCCCTCGAGTGATTATTTTTAGTCTCTCGACTTATTACTTTTACTCCCTTGTCTCTTTTCAGTCCCTGGACTCCCTCGATGAAGTCAGACCCGGCATGAACAATATTTTATAACTCTCTAATTCTCAAATATGTTCTTTATTTCTTCAGTTTATGAGTTTTGTTGTGAGCTGCTTCGTGGCTAAGTGGTTAGCGTACGCGTCTTTCGCGCGGGAAACCCGGGTTCGACCCCCGGTGGGAGCTCACGTCTCACATGGCATCGCTGTTGAACGGGATGTTGAACTCAAAATCAACTCAACGAGTTCTGTTGGAACTAGTAAACTTAGTCTAAGCATCCTTAAATTTGATTTTTATTTTAGATGTAATTCAGAAACCAAAAGTCTACACCCGTGTGGAGTTGCCCCCCATTTTCAATTTTCGACTCGAAACAGAAGCCAATCGATAGTTTTTCGTTTATTATTGATTGTTTTGAAGAAAACATCGTATTTTGAAAATCGTAAGGAGATATTTATAAAACTAAGTTGGGGGCCAACTTCATACTACCCCTCCCCCATTTTCAAATTTTGATTCGAAACCAAAGTGAATCGTTTATTTTTCGTTTCTTAGTGATTGTTTTGTAGAAAAAACGTTTGTTTCTAAATACTTCAAGAGATATTTCCAAAATAAATTTGGAGTGTTTATCCTGGTCTCTCAAATTTTAGTTTCGACTCAAAATCCAACTCAATCATTTGTTTTTTGTTTATTTGCAAAATAAAGTTGGGATGTGGACAAATTTACCCTGGTCCTTTCATTCACAAATTTCGATTGAAAACCAAAAGCAATCGTTTGATATACGTTTGTTATTGATTATTTTGAAGAAAGAATTGTTTCGAAAAACATAAAAAGTGTTTACAAAAGAAATGAGTGATGCAACTTCACACTGACACTACTTCCAAATTTCGATTCAAAACCCAAGCTAATCGTTTTTTGTCCTTTAATATCGATTGTTTTGAAGAGAAAATTATTTATTTCGAAAAATAGAAAGAGATTTACAAAATAAATTTTGGATGTGGCCTAATTCACCCAGGTTACATTACTTACAAATTACGATTCAAGGACAAAATCAATCGTTTGATACGTGAATGTTTTTGATCTTTTTTCAAGAAGCGTAGTTCACTTCGCAAAACATAAGGATATATTTACGATATAGAGTTTATGAAGGTGGTTTGGTTTGATTGTTTTGAAGAAAAAATCATTTGCTTGGAAAGATCAAGACATATTTACAGGATATATTTGATGGCTAACTTCACACTGCTTATTCTGCTTTTAAATTTCGATTCAAAACTCAAACTAATCGTTTTTTTTTCTTTTCTTATAGATTAGTTTGAAGAGAAAATAGATTGTTTGATAAAAATATTAAGTCATTCACAAAATAAAATTGGGTGGGCAAACTTCAGAATGATATTTCAAATTTGAAACCGGAAGTTGTTGCACATTCAAACACTTACGGTTTTAACGGAGTTAATGATAGAGACGTAATGTGATTGAATTCCACAACAACTTCCTGTTTCAAGATAGATATACAGTGCATGGATCAAAAATGATAACAAGTAGCGAGTAGCAGTTTTTTTTGGAATCAATTAAACGTTCCAAGAATATATTCTTCTCTACTATAATCTCTAGTAAAATTAAAGAAGGGAAATATCAACCATTTGTGGATTTAACGTTGATCGCTATTGAGTAGAAAAGGTAGAAATCCACTACGACCGACTACAGGTCTCAATATTGCTCTGCTTACAGCAAAAACGATGAATTCTGTTTCAACGCTGATGGCCATAGAGTAAAAACGATACTATGTAGCAGGAAGCGGTTTTCAATCAAGCATTCCACGAATATATTCCGTCTCCATTCTAATATCTCTAATAAAACCGGAAGAGATATAAATCTGTAACACTTATGATTTGAATAATAATTGAAAAAAAAAATCACGCTATAAAAACCAAACTCCATCAAGTGGTTTCCGCGTGACAGTGTTACTTGTTTAATGTATGAAGAGGGGATGAGGCATTAATGTTTTATTCGACGTTTGTTCGTTTCAGATAGTATTACTCTCTTTCTTCTTAATTTGTAATGTATAAGGCAATTATACACCATAGCATTATTATCCAATTTCTATACATTGTAGTGTTTCAATTCTCGTTTTCAAAGTTTAAAATAAAATAAATTATTGAAATACTGGTTTATTGTCAAATCTGCATTCGTCTCAGGTATTATTATTACTATTATTCGTCTTTTCCTTTTTTAATTTTTTAAAACAATAAAATGTATTGTACTGTTATAAAATATGTGCTCGTTTCACATAGTATTATGTTCAGCGGTGTACGCAAGGGGAGGGATTTCGGAGTTTGAGACTCCCCCTGAATAAGAAGTTACGAAAAAAACAAAATTTATCATATTAAGATATATACACAAACATTTGAAGTTATACGAACTTGGAAGCCTGAACTCTCCTTGAAGTGACGTACTCAACTAACTGATTGTGTTTCTCTTCTCATCTTTAACCGTTTTCTGCTTTGAACAAAATTTTGAACTGCTGGGCAAGCATGAAGGTGACCGCCAACTTTATTATTTAAAAAAAAAAAAGTCTTTAATGCTTCCCGATTTTTCTACAAAGCAATCAATTACGTACCAAAATCAAATGTTTTAGTTTGGTTTTGAATCAAAATTTGAAATTTCAAAAACCAATGTGAAGTTGACCAATCCAATTTTATTTTGTAAATGTCTCTTAATACTTTTTGAAATAAACTATTTTATTCAAACTAATCAATAAGAAACGAAAAACAAACGATTGGCAGGAGTTTTGAATCAAAATTTAAAAGTAGAATAAGCAGTGTTAAGTTGGCCACCAAATGTATCTTTCAAATATATCTTTTTGGTTTAGAAACAACTGATTTTTTTTCCTTCAAAACAATCAATACAAACCAACTTCATCAACTTTATTTCATAAATACAGTAGCACCCCTCTAATCCGTCACTTTTGGAATGGGGGTATAGTCGGAATGCAAAAAAGGTCAGATTATCAGAAAATACAGAAAAATGCGGATTTACAGTAAAATCAATAATCTCTGAACTCAAAAATGACTGTATTCTCTACAGTAAAAACAAGCTAACAATAAGCACTAAAAACTGCGCAGTATAGTACAGAAAACACGCACAACTAAAGAAACGATACAAGTGATGACGGAGCACTAAAGCGGATATGCGGTAACAACAAGTAAACAACAATGTCGCGACGGCAGTAAACGACAATGGGCCTCGTGAGTCACCGACTAGTTGGGGCAATTTCGGTTCGAACATGGTAGGATCAACCGGAGTGTCGGATCAGCCGAGGGCGGACAAGAGGAGTTGTACTGTATATTCTTATGTTTTTCGAAATATATCACTTTTTTTTTTTTTAAAAAAAATCAACAACAAACCCATATCAAATCACTGATTTTGGTCTTGAATCAAATTTGTAAGTAAAGGGACCAGGATGAATTTGGCCACATCCGAGATGTATTTTGTAAGTCTCTCTTTCTGTTTTTTGAAAGCAAACCTTTTTTTTTTTTTCAAAATGATTAATAACAAACGTAAAATAAACGATTGTCTTCAGTTTTCGATCGAAATTTGAAAGTGTATGTGAGTGACAGGTGGAATGGGGCAGTGAGAGTGTTAATATCTCTTTATAATTTTCGAAACAAGCGATATTTTTCTTCAAAAGAATCAATAACAAACGGAAAAATCAAACTATTGGCTTGGATTTTGAACCGAAATTAAAATTTGAGAGACCAGGGTGAAGTTAGCTACACCCTAATTTTAGTTTGTAAATATCTGTTTGTTTTTCGAAACAAACTATTTTTTCTTCAAAACAATCAATAACAATCAAAAAACAAACGATTGGTTTCGGTTTCGAATAGAAATTTGAAAGTGAGAGGGCCAATCTAAAGTTAGCCCCAACTCTAGTTTCTAAATACAGAATTCTGTATATCTATGTTTTTCGCAACAAACAATTTTTTCTTCAAATAATCAATAACAAAAAAAAAAAAAAAAAAAAAAAACAATGGTTTCCAGTTGAAATTTGAAAGGGGCACAACTTCACACGGGTAGGGTCTACATTCTTTGTGCCGTGTTTTCCAAATTATATTGGAAGCACTAGGCTAAAATTATGACAAGTTTATATATATATGTATGTATGTGTGTATATTACCACCAAGATAAGACAAAAAGACCAAACTGAGTGCGCAAATGCTTCCTTTCGGAGTTATAGGCTGCCGAAAACATGAAAAAAAAAGGACTTTAAAGGTCCAAAGCTCCAAAACTATCCCAGACAGCAATTTAAGCTTGCTGCAAGTTGCCGCAAACTTGCTATTGCAAGGTAAATTAGCTTGCCGCAAGCTATAATATGAAAGCCAATTAGCTTGCTGCAAGCTTGTGGCAAGCTAGTTAGTTACATCTGGACAAGGTTTGCGGCAAGCTTGTGTTCACAAGTTAAACTATGTCAAACGCAAGCCAAGTATAAGCGTAATCTCATCAATGGCAAGCTTTATTAAGCTTATTGCAAGGGAAAACACGCCAAACAAATTATATGGAAGCTTGCAGTAAGCGAATTTAGATAAAACAGTATGAAATCAGTATAATTTAACCGTCTGACTAAATCTATGCTACAATATATTTTCCTCTCGCCTTCCCAATTATTGCAACAAATACACAACGGTGAAAACATCCAAGTCTCCGATCCACTTCTACAAAACATCAAAATAAGCATAATTGTTACGGTCTAGTTGTGACAAGCAACGCTTTTTTTTTTTTTTTTTTTTTTTTAAGGTTACAGGGTTAGGGATTGGTACTTTAAACTTTATTCATCTATTTTCATTTCAAAAGGTATGCTGGTAGAGTGTCTCCTAACCCTAGCCATTAGAGGGTTACGCCCTCTCTTTGGCACAGAATTGACGACACTGGTGAGTTTATAGCATATAAGATGTTCTAAGTGCAGTTTTATAAACGAATAGTGCTGAAAGTAACAATAAACAAAACAATAAGTGAGTGAATAAATTTAAATGTGCTGATAAGTAAACAAAATACATATATAATTATATAATTGGTGCAGGTAGAAAAAGAATGGAACTTTGGCATGAAAGCAGTGCGTTGAATTGTTATGAAATAAACATGATAGTATAAAATGAAATGCAGTGCGTACACGCCACAATCACAAACATAGTGTTAGATACACGAATGCATGTTAGTTCTTCTGTCTCGGGGCGACTCGAGACTGATGGAAACACGGGGAAAGCCCAAAGTTAGTAGTGAATTGAGACATTGTGCTAAAATGGAAACAAATGATGATGATGATCTGGTATAAGATATATATGAAATATGTCGTGGTCTTGAGCTGTAGGATGTATAGATTTTAGGTATAGCGTGAGGAGAACGTTTAACGGTGTATGCAGATATTTATGCGGTGCATCAGTTTCAGCATCAGCTTGTAAAGTGTCTAGAAGTAATGGGTGGGAGACCGGTAGGCGAGAGAGTATATGTTTCAAACGGAGGTCTGCAAGATGTTGAATAAGGTGAGGAAAGTTGATGTGTTCGTATGTCATGAAGTTCGGGTATGGTAATTTTATGCGATAGGCAAGTCTAATAGCATGGCGTTCTAGTATCGATAATCGGTCGTAAAACTTTGTTGGAGCATTGCACCAAGCAATATGGCCAAATGTTAAAATGGGCCTGAGGAACATTTTGTATGTGTTGATTAAGAGAGGTGCGTTTAAACCCCAAGTAGTTCCTGTTAGACGTCGTAGAAGATTGAGCCGCAAAGTGGCCTTTTGTGTTATTTTCACTAAGTGAGCTTTCCAATTTAATTTAGAGTCGAAAACAACCCCGAGATATGTAGCTGTAGGTGTTGGTCGAAGTGGATGGCCTTGTAGAGATATATTAAGGTTGCGAGGGTTACGTTGAACCTTGGAGCGGCGTTTAGGAGGTAGAAATACCAATGCTTGTGTTTTGGCGGCATTTAAAGTTAGTCGCCAAGTGGTACACCATTGCATAAAATTATTTAGAGTTGATTGCAAGGTTATGTTGATCTGTTGCATGGTCTTGCCCAGAGCTAAGAATGCCGTATCATCCGCATACTGAAATAAGTACACATTCTGTGTAGGTGACGGTATGTCGGAGGCGTACAGTATATAGAGAAGTGGGCTAAGTGCAGAACCCTGTGGAACTCCGGAGTATGGAAAAATAGGACGGGAGATGGCAGATCCTATGTAAACATATCCGATTCTATTAGTTAAGAAGGTATATATAAAACGTAAGTAACTGATCGGAAGGTTAAGTTTCTGCAACTTTCGTATGAGCCCATAGTGCCAAACTTTGTCGAAAGCTTTTTCCAGATCCATTAAGACGAGACATGATGGGAGACCTTTGTTATATTGATTGGTGATAATGGTCGAAAGACGAAGTAACTGGTCATTAATAGAAAATGAGGGTCGAAAGCCCGCTTGATGTGTAGGTAATAAGTTATGTTCTTGGATATATATATGAAGCCTTTGTACCAGGACTTTTTCGAACAGTTTACTAAAGACTGATGTGAGCTGGATAGGGCGATAAGACGTTACATCATGTGCCGGTTTATGAGGTTTGAGAAACATGCAGATTTTGGATACTTTCCAATCGACAGGATAAAAGCCGGTACGGAGAATAAAGTTGTATACTGCAACAAGTAACGTAAGGAAAGAAAGCGGAGCCTCTTTTAGTAGCCGGTAGGAAATACGATCAATGCCTGGTGTAGTATTGCGTTTCTTATGGAGAGCACGTTGAAGTTCGTGAGTAGTGATTGGTGATGTAAGAGGGGCTTCCTCATCGATTGTGTGTAAACGTGACGGCTGTAAAGCAGGAATAGTAGCCAAGTCTATACGGTTACGTGAATAAGGAGATACTGCAGGTGTAAAAACTGTCTGCAATTGCGTTGCAAAAGCGTTGGCCTTATCTAGGTCAGTAAACAGAGGAATACTATTGTCCAAAAGTGGATACGAAATTTTAGTATTTCTGCCTGTGAGCCTATGGAAAGATTTCCAATATCGGCTTGGAGATGCTTCATCGTTTAATTTATTACAGGCGCTGATCCAGCTTCGACGTTTATATGCTATGAGATAATTAGTTACTGTGCGATGCCATTGCCGGTGATGGCGAAGACATTCCTCGTTTCCGGTTTGTTGGTATTCTCGGAAAAGTTGGCGTGATTTTTGTACTAAAGATAGATATTGAGGAGGCAATTTAGGTTTAGAAGGATAAAATTTCTCCTCAGGGATGGTTTGTTGAGCACTGGTATGCAAGATGTTTGTAATCTGGTTGACTGTGCTATACATATCGTTTTCAGTAGTTGGTGGATGAAGGGTTGAGACCTGGGTATGTATGAACTGCCGGAATTGAGGCCAGTCGGCTTTATCATAACGGGGAATAAAATGAGGTTGTAACTGCTTTACAGAGGAACGACCCTTGTTAATGGACAGTTTGATCGGACAATGATCACTTCCGATCGTGTCGAGAACCTGCAATTCACAGTCATTTACAAGCGATAAAGAAGTGATTACCACATCTGGAGTTGTTTGACTGGCTGGTCGAGTGGGACCAGGAAGGTTGTGAATATAAAGTTGTAAGGTGGTTGAAATAAATTCCGTAAATCGTTCTCTTTCCCTGGCACTTCGGCTATGAATGTTTACGTCGGCCATGATAATTATGTTTTTAAAATTACGGGCTATATAATCGAAAAAAGAAAATGGTATTGGATGCCCAGGGCGGATATATATAGTGGCTACATTTACTGTGATAGAAGGATAGTATATAGAGTAGAAGAGATGTTCAGGTAGCTGTGCAAATGCCGGAGGATTATATTGTCGATAAGGAAGTTTTGGAGAAAAGCCAATCAGTACTCCTCCTTGAGCGCGCGCATGTGCATCATGGTAATCGCATCGTTGAATTTGATACCCTGAAAGTCGTGCAGTAATGGTTGGTTTTAAAGCTGTTTCATTGAGAGTTACAATATCAACTCTCTCTTCTAGCAGGAGTGGCTCTAGAAGTATTTTGTGTTGATGAAAAGATCGAATGTTTACAAAGAGTAAAGTCAAAGCCATTATGTATACTGCCATGTTGATTTCAGACTGCTGTTTCTAGAGGTGCGATGTGAAAGTGGACAAAATTGCCAGAATATGTAGCTGTAAAGTTTAAGTTGAACAAAGATTTAGCTGTTGAAATGGCAACCCGAAGAATGTGCTCGCGTTGGAATGGAAAAACATTTTGGAGCACTATGGTGATGTAACGAAGATCTTCGACAGTGAGAGGCTGAGCGAGAGACTGAGTAGGTGGCGACTTGTCGAAGCTTTGTACTGGTACTGTGAGTTCTGGACGTTCAGGTTGTGCTTGTGGTTTACCCTTACAGCGATAACTGTAGGTTGGATGATGTTCGTTACACGCAGAGCAAGTTGGTGGTTGCTGCTGATTTTTACAAGCTTTTGTCTCATGAGGTCCACTACAGTACCCGCATTTAGATGTGTTTGGACATTGGTATGTCAAGTGAGAATTATAGGTTTGACACTTCTCACATCGGATTGGTAGAGGCCCTGTTGTCTTGGAAGGTTCAACGCGATGGAGTTTCTTATAGATAGGAGCTCCATGACTTAGGAGATAGTCTAAGGAAGTTTGATTTTGCGATAGAACGCGAACCATGTAAGTGGGGCCATTGCTACTTTTAATACGAATGCACCTGTTAACGTCGATTCCCTCTTGTTTGAGTTCTTCGAGAATCTCTTCGTCGCTTATTTCAGGTATCACTCCTCTGATAACTACAGAAAACATGGGGGGTTTTCGAGGAGGTGGTGGTTGTTTGATTTTCCTATCAGCTTGTTTTACTAGTTTTGCAGTTTTGCCAAAGATCTCATAAGATGCTTTGTTTCGGAGTGTAGTACCGAAATTCGGGTCCGTAGAACGAATAATAAAGCCATTCCGGGTTTTAACAATATTTTCCATGCTAGCTCGTGGTAGGTACTTGATGATTTGTAGAAACACCATCTTAGGATGAGTGTATTTTGTATCGAAATCTGTCAGTAGAAACGTGTAGATTGGTTCTTTGGTGTTGTAGATATTTGAAGATGAAGCGTTAGCAGTGTCCATTGCAGAGTCTTTGTTGGTCGTTAGAACAGGAGACCGAGATCTATCACGAGGCCGTTTACTGGAGTGAGCAGAGTCACCAGAATCAGTACGATCTCTGGGTCTAGTTACTCGCGAACTGGTTTGACTACCCCATGAAAGGTGCCTGGTACGACCGGAGCGAGATATATTCTCACGGTCTCCTACAGAAGAACCAGGAGCCGGTGGCCCCACGTATGGGGGTAGGTTCTTGTGCATTGGTCCCAAGACGAGCACAACCTATCCGTGTGATTTTACTAATATGAGAAATGAAGTGAAAGAAAATAATGAGGAAGATGATGATGATGATATTTCAAAAATGTAAGCGACCCTCCGAAAGTGTTAACTTTCGTCAATCCTCTAAACAACGTAGGTCTGCGATGCTCACAAGTGCGTCTGCTACACCTGATCCTCGCTAACAGATTAACGGTTGTAAGAGAGGCTAGGTTCAGCTCAAAGGTAAAGATCACAAGCAACGCGCCGTTGCTTCGTACAAATATCTAATACATTGTTATATTAGCCGCGAGTACTTGAAATTTCTACCTTTTTATATAAAAACGCAGGAAAATGTTTATACTTTAAACAAAGCGTTCAGATGAAGTTTATACTGTAAGTTAATCTTGAAGTTTATATTAAAATATCTGCAACAGTTCTGTATTCTTTTGTGAAATAAGTAGGCTCAAATCTGCTGCCATCTATGTTCACATTTATGCTTTATACATAAATACTATAATTGCATCATGGTTACCGAAATATGAGGAAATAAAGAGCGACATTATAGGTACGTGGGACTAGAGTACTAGAGTACTAGACGGCACAATTAAAAAAAATTAATTAAGTTTGTCTTTTATTCAAGCTGAATGCTAACAAGACGCTAACAACGCGAACACTACCTTGTCACCGAAAGTTAAGAGGTCAGCGTCACGTGGTTTTTGAGAACAACTGAAAATCGAACGCGCGCTGGCTTTTTATTTCAATCTAAAGAAAAGCGTCTCGCAAATGAAGCGTTGGTTGCCCGCACTACAGCTTGCACTAAGCAGAAATAAGCTTTTGTGTATAAGCCAAAGCGAAATAAAATCAAATAAAAGTGACAGGCAAGCTTGCGGTAAGCAAAAATGCTGTCTGGGATGGGACCTACCGTAGTCGGTAGGGATGCGCACGAGTCGAGAAACACTTTGTAAAATTCGAGACGAGTCGAGACAAATGTATTTCTCGACTCGAATTTTCGAGTCGAGTCGAGACAGCTCGTAAAAATCTCGACTCGACTTGAATGTCTCGAAAATCTTTCTATAATTTTTAAAATTATTTTGAAGAAAGTACTCATTCAGAAACACTCGGCACGAGAATTTCGGAAACTGCAGGACTTGTCAGGTGTTCGAGGACTGCTGTGGTGAGTGTCTTCAACAAGTGGCGAAACCAAGGGGAAACGACGTCCAAACGTCGAGGTGTTGGGCGCCCCCACCTCATTACATATGTCGGACGTTATAGGCTAAGCAGATTGGTAAAACAGGACAGGCAGCGAACTGCGTCGGAACTAACATCAGAGTTTACTGCTGGGACAAGTATAAGTGTGTCTGAACTAGTGTTGTAAATTACCGGAAATTTTGAACCTGTTGGTAAAAAACAGTTTTTTTCGATTTCTTTCCGGAAAAATTGGAAACATTGAAAAAATAAAAAGTGTTTGTATTAGGTTAATTTTACTAGTAATGATATCCTTTTTCTCAAACGCGTGAAAAATATAAGTTCAAAAATTTCAATATTGCGAATATTAAAATATAGCACTCGAAAAGCTTCATACCCTACGAGTTATATATTCCAACATCACATAGTTGTATATAGGGGTTGTATATCTCTCAGGTGTTTATTTCATTGCCAAATGAAAGAAAACGAAGGATAACCATTTCTCCAGCCTAAGACGAATCTTCATTCTTTGGAGTTTTTTTTTTTTAATGAACTCCGTATATAACTGACATAATTAATTGTGCGTGTAATTTATTTACGTATTAGATAATGCATACAAAAAGAAAGAAAAGACTGGTCATATATGGATTAGAAATTCCAACCACAAGTCGGCTCAAATCTTGCAAACGGTGTGAGATATTGAAAAAAAAATAGTCGAAAAAATTTCCCCTTTATGACGATTTTTATGAAGGCGTTCTTCACCTGTATCTGTAAAGGGACATGTAGAGATATGAGGAATGACAAGGAGATTATGAATGATGCGCTGTGTAGAGAGCGCAGGTTCAGCTAGTTGAAAATTAAGAGTCCGCATTTATTTCTATTATGTCCTTTATTCGTGGGTGTGCATTAATTACAGAAGTTACAGTTACAGTTACATGCATTAATTACAATTACGTATATGCCTACCAACATGAAGTATTATGTTGCAACAAATAGGTCTCTTAAATAAAACTGAGTTCTCAATATGCTCTTTGGTCTGGTGAAGTTTTGTTAATTTTAACCAAATTACTTCTTAAGAGAAAGAGCAGTAGGCAAATTTGACTAATACTCATACACTAAAACATATAATTACTATTATTTAATATTTTAACATAGACACTTATATAAACTTTATGTATAAAATCCTGTATGTAAACAAATACATGTTTTCTAGTGCGACAGATTATCTATTACAATCAAAATGAAAGTGACTATGTTTCTATCTTAATAACTCTTGAATCATCAGACCGACCTCGATAAAATTTTCAACATAGATGAGGTTTGGGATGGTTTTTATCATTTTATTTCGAAGGTGCAACTTGAGGGAAGGGGAGAGGGGAAAATGACATATTAGTGTCGAATTCACAATTTTCGGGGTCGCTGAAATGAACAATGACACTTCCGATGCCATTTAAATCAAAATTCAGCCCCACAACTTGGAGGATGGAGGAGATATATAAAAATTATTGAAAATGACCGATATTAGAGTCGAATCGATAGTTTTTGGGGTCGCTAAGATGAACAGTGACACTTCCGACCGTTTAAATCCAAATTCAGCCCCGCAACTTGGCGGAAGGGAGAATATATTAATATATATATATATATATATATATATATATATATATATATATATATATATATATATCTCGATTTTTCTGTCGTACGCAACGGTACGACATACTGGCACCTTTTAATGGTAGCGGAATATTTCCTTTTCTGTCTTAAAAATGGGTTGACAAGAAACTTTAAAAAAATACCAAATAGTAAATGTATAGGTTTATAGAAAATGTATTTCTTATTTAACATCTTAAACTAAACGAAAAAAAAAAAAAATTAACCCTCGATCGCGCAATGTGAAACTTCTCTCTCGCAACATGGCACCACTGAGGAAACAACAGAGAAGTCAACGTTTTCTTCATCCCTACTTCTTCCTAATCGGGTTAGTGTGTAAACTTCGTCATAAGTAAAACTCACAACCCCACTTCGGTGTGGTGTGGTTTCACTTTATAAGATCCTCATTAAAAATGTTATCGACACAAAAACAAGGAAAGTAGACATCGAAGATCGCGTGTTTCAAGCAAAATGAACATATTATTTCTTTCTCTTTTCTTTCTATTCTTTCTTTCTTTTTCTTTTTTCTTTTTTCTTTCTTTCTTTCTTTCTTTTCTTTTTTTCTTTTTTTTTTGTTAATGAGAAAGGTAAATCTTTCTCTTGCTGTTAGGAAAGTTTAGAATTATAAAGAAAGATAATATTAAAAGACAATATACTTCAAAACTTTTAGTTTTGATGATTTGCAAGGATAGCTTCCCGAAGATAAAATAATAACAATAACAAAAATCTGAAGAAAAAAATATGTAGACAGCATCTGCTTTTAAAGAAACAAAATGGCAATGTTAACGAAATTGCTCAGTGTATTCAACTTTTGCCAAAATGTTATACATTGTCTTGTACAGCCTCCGATCCCACTAAGTGCTCTGGGATTGGTTCTTCCCCGGTTCTAACTTGTACATGCTTGATTTAAGGTGTAGTCCTATACACTCCTAACGAAAATTAAGGAGTGAGCCAACCATGACATCATATTTGGGATCTTCCTTGCCAAAATTGAGAGGCGTGGTCCAGAATCACATAGCAAGGCGTCATACGAGGTTATCAGACAACTTGCCGCTCAACAGCTATTAAAGAAAAGTTTGCCCAAATCTCCTTATTAATACAAAGTAATCACTTCATTTATCCAATTCTATTGAACCATTTACATTCTAAGCGCGAAGAGAGAAATTTACATGCATTACATACGAGGGAGGTTCAAAATGTTTCCATGTTCACTTAGTTCGAATAGTTGCAAAAAGTTGAAACTTGACAGAAATATTATGTCTTTTCTACATAGTATAAAAAGTTACACAATTTTCCCACTGGTTCAAGCAGTTGTGAATGCCATCTTTGTAAAACTGTGTAAATCAAGCATTGAAGTACACCTCTCTGTAGCTGAAATGTTATTGTCATTTTGAAAATTCTTGATCCACAAAGACATTTTCAAATCAGGGAAAGAAGTACGAACGCATAAGATCAAGGGAATATGGAGGATGCGCAAAACAATTATAGCCACACTGTGAGATTGACATCCGTTGACAAAAGCAAAATGAGATCCATGAACAGACGAGTTATCATGTAGTATGAGCATATCCTTTGGACATCATTCCTTGCCAACAACGTTTAATTTTGTCACGCAATTTGGCCAGAAAGTTTGCATAGTACGATATTCTCCAGTAACTATGCGGCAATTTGGTAAATAATACATAAGGATAATGCCACGTTCATTTCAGAAAAACAAATAAAATGACATTATTAGCACACATTTGTATTTTTACGTTTCTAGGGTGCGGGGAGTCACTTACTGTTTTGATCATTCTTTACTTTCGGATCAAAAGTGATGTATGCATACCTCATCTGTTGTCACTAGTCGGTAAAGAAACAAATATGTGTTCTGATTAGCAAGACTAACAATTGTCTTCAGTACTCCAGCTTTCGTTGCTTTTGGGATGATGTCAACGGACGGGGGATCCATCTTGCAGACACCTTTGACATATGCAAGTAATCATGTATGATCGTACTCATGGAGTATATAAAATGAATGTCCTGACAATATTTCTTTGATGGACATCCGGCAATCTTCATTTATGAAGGATTCAATTTTTTGGATAATTTCATCACTCATTGTTGTTGACGGTTTACTCCAGCTTTTTTTCAAGTTTGTGCGACAATATGAAGTATTTGTAATGTTTTTGCAACAACAATATACGAAGGCATTCTTCACTATATACCGCAAATATTTCCTCGTGGATTTGTTTGGGAGATTTGTCTTGCACAAAAAGAACTGAATCACTGCTTTGTATTTGTCCATTTTTGCACATTCATTCATTCAACACTAACAAAGGAAAGACTAATTATTTCACTGCAGTTATATTTTGTACTTAACATACACAAGGTTGTACCTAATCAATTGGCATAAGTTTGTGATCGTACGTGAATAATTTCTACATAAATATGAAAACTTTTAACCCTTCGTGCATGTGAAAAATACTAGTTAATGAATCCGATTCTTCGCCTCGCTTTATGCTACAAGTTAAAACCGTGCTTAATTAAAAGTTATGATTGGTTACATCTAACAAATTTATTTATTTATTTATTGTTAACACCTATTTTGAGAAGCGAAACAGCCAGCTTATAACTTTCAAAGTGAGGGCAGATACAGTCAATCGACTATATTATGTGTGGCAGGTAACACCTTAAGGAAGTGAAGGGCAGCAAGGTGGTAAATGGAGAAAGTATGGTGCCATTGCATAGGTTGCTCATAACCGATTGTGAGATAATAGAGACCAATACCTGAAGTATACAAAAGAGAAGACTAAGGATTAATTGTGGGGACTAAATGAAAGAGATTCAAGGTGGGAGTTCAAGGAAAAAGGCTCAACAACAAATGACATTAATAGAAGATATACAAGAAAAAAATGAGGAAATCACCAGGGAAAGGACCACAACAAGGAAAGGAGACTTGGTAGGGATCGAGGAAGTGTAAGTGGCAATGTGGGACGAAACATATATAATGGAAAACAAGGCGGCATACAAACTAGCACATAAGAAGCCCAAAAAAGTAGCAGCAATAGCTAAACCAAGGGTCGTAGACAAGGCTTATGCAGCAGAGCTGGAAAAGAAAGACGAATAAGCCACAGCATGACATACATCACTCAAACAGATAAAAGGGTAAAATGAAAAGCATTGGCGTCGATTGATCTAATTTTTGTGTCCCTGGATCCCTGGCTCATGGTCTCAAGTTCGAAGTATGAAATTTTTGTTTTTGCACATCAATCGAATGTTAAATTTTAAAGAAAGATTTTCAAACAAAATTTTACAACTAAAATTGTTAATACATTTTCAAGTAATATTGAAAATCAAAAAATTTTAGTCATCGTAAGCAGTTTCCAAACAAAGTTCATTTCTTTCGTAACTTTTCAAATTAAAAAAGATATATAAAAAATTTTAACAAAGTTTCAACTAAACATTTTAGAGACAATAATCTTCAAACAGTATTAGAATTTTCTTTCAAAATATCATCGTAAATTTTTAGAACATTTTCTGATTGAAAAATCAGTGAGATCGAAAGTTTTATTTAAAAAAAACAGTGATTTTAAAAGTTACAAAAAATTTTGAAACCAAAATTTTAGAACAAAAATTTTCAAACTAGATAGCAAATTAAAAATAGATATGATAATTAAATACAATATTTGGGGTTGATCCGGACGGTGCTATCAACTTATCAATAAATGCAAAAATGTTCACCCAAAAATTTCAAACTAAGTTTAAACAAAAAAAATCAAACTAAAATTATCAATGAGTGCAAGATTTTCAAACAAAAAATCATTGTGTGAAAACGTTTTGAAACCAAAATTATCAAAGCAAAATTTTAGAACTATTATTTTCAAACAAAGACTTCAGTGACTTCAAATCTTTCCATACTAGAAAAATCACAGAGTACAAAAGCTTCATGGAAGAAATTTTCAAACTAAAATTTAAGAACAAATTATTTTCAAACTATCATTAATGCAGAAATGTTCAACGGAAAATTTTGAGTTTAAACCAAAAATTTTCAAAATAAAAGCTTCACTGAATGTAAAACTTTTTAATCAATTTTTTTGTGAGCAATTGTTTTCAAACAATTTTTCAGAACAAACATTTTCAAATTTTTCTAAAAAAAAATCAGTGACTACGAAACTTTTGTAACCAAAATTTAAGTGAGTTCCAAAAATTTTAAACAAGAATTAATCAAGCTAAAATTTTAATACAATTTATTAAATTAAAAATTCAGTACTTACAATTTTTTTACAAGGATCTTTCAAACAAATTTTGAAAAAATAAATTTTCAAACTAAAAGTTCGAAAGAAAATATTTTCAGAAATTTTCAAACAAAAATTGACAAATAAATTTTTTGCTGCAGATACAAAAACTTTCAGCACAAAAGCTCAAGTACATATTTAGCAAAACAAACATTGCCAGGGAGAAATATTGTGATCAGAAAAACGTTTCATAGTTGACTATCAAACTATCCGCCTTTCAACAATTCGGTTAACAGAATATGCTGTTTTCAACTATTCGACGACATAGACTGTGAGTCGTGACCAGATCCGTATTTATTTGTGTTGTTCTGTGCTCCAGCACAGGGCCGCAGAATTTTGGGGGCGGCAACATTTTTGAGTTTTTAAAAATTCACAATAAAGTAATATTTAGAACTAACATCTAGCAGAGTTCCGCGCAGGAGCAGGAAAATATGTTAGTGTGTTTAATTCGTTCTAATTACAGTAGTTACTAATTAGTTAGCTTATCTGATTAATTTTCTCATCATTATCTCCAAACCCCACCCCAGAGGGTGAAGACGCACTTGAACATCGTGAAAACTGATACCGTTAAACTAAGCAACCTCGAAACCTATGAATTCAATACTAATATCTGTTGTTTTCGATTACTTTTAAAATCTCGACCCCTCGCTGGGAGTGGAATGTGATCTTGAAGTTGAATTGGATTAAAACTGTCACTATTCATCTCAGCGACCGCAAAAACTACGAATTCAACTTTAATATTGGTGGTTTTTTGATTATTTTAAAAATGATCCATGCTATTCTTATGGGGATTTCGCACCCCCATATCTCAGCTCAAGTGTGACCTAGGGACTTGGAATAAGTCATTTGGATCATTTCTCTGAAAGTTTTAAAGCATTAAAATTTCATGTTCTATCTATTATGGTACTCGAGTTGAATAGCGCTACAGATGGACAGCTTATTGCAGATGCTATTAAACTGTACTGATGGTGAATAATGTAAACAATTATTTTTCTTATCAGTTATCACAATAATTATTGGTATTATTGTGATAACTGATATCCACAGTAACTCACAGTGACGTCTATCAGTAGATGTCAGCCAATCCCAGCTTCAAAATCACGCCTCCATTAGATCTCTAGTAGGCTCTCTCTCTCACTCTGTGGACTCTGGTGTCTCTCACCGTCCACTTCCTGTGGCTTGGTATCGATGACAACCCCTCCACCGTCCTTAGTACTTAGTCATCATTCCATGGAAGGCAATGGCAAACAACCATGGGTTCATCTTGCCCAGTGACAATCAGGTCAAACACCTACATTCGGGCAGAACAACATTTCATTATCATCATTGAAAGGATTAGGCCATGTAAAATTACGTTGTAACTTTTGTGATTTGTATTACCTAAACTGCTACTCAGCAAGAGATGATAAGTTTGCAAAATCACGGCTTGTTTCCTTGTTTGAGACAAGTTTGTGCGGGGAGCGGCAAATTATTTAGAGCATAGGGGCGCACAATATATAAATACCGGCCTGCTTGACTACAAATTCCATGTTTTGGTGTATATCAATTGATTTTAACTGTTGTCTATCAGGTTTCAAGTTCCAAGACAAAATATTTGAATGTGAAAAATTAAATAAAATCTTTGAGTTTTACGTCCCACAGTTATGCCGGCTAGGCTAAAGAAGATGGTGATGATGAGAAATGAATAAAATGGTGGAATGAAGAAAATAGGAGGAAACGGGAGAACCCCGAGGAAACCCACGTACACGATGTTTGTCCACCACAAGGTTCACTTGGCGGGGGCTGGGTTCGAATCCAGAATTCCAAGCACCAGAGGTGAACGCTCTACCACTGAGCCACCGCGATTTTTGGCAATTTTATACCTATAAAATAATACTAGATGGACCACCTGAAGTTAAACAAGTACGTACTATGGTTCTATATTACTATACCAAATCTTTAGTTTTGTCACTTTCCAAAATTTAAGAAGTGGTCGTATGGACCCTCCCGAAATCTGAGGGGGTGGCCCAACGTGATATTTGCCAAAGTTTAAGGGGATTGGAGTACCTGCCCCTGGCGTAGGCCAAGTGCCATGAGTCATGAGCCAGGAACCCAGGGGTACAAAAATGAGACCAACCGATTCCAATATTACTGCGTGCTGCAGGACCAGAAGTTGATTCAAGGCAGGTGGAGAGGTTATTTTATGAAACTACTAAATGAGGAGAACGAGAGCGAAATGTATGAGTGTGTAGTGGCAAAGGAGAAAGAGAGGAAGAGATACGCAAAAAAGAAATAGAAAAAGAAAAGTTGGAAAACAGTGTGTGATGATCAAATTCTTGTTGAAGTATGGAGAAACTTGGTCAAGAAAGGAACAGGTGTCTTATGGGATCTAATGAAAAAATGTGGAAGTACGAGAAATGTGGGAAAAGTGTACTAGTACCAATTTACAAAGTTAATGTGCAAGGTTAGAAATTAAGAGCGAATT
This sequence comes from Thermobia domestica, assembly GCF_964235325.1. Lineage (NCBI taxonomy): Eukaryota > Metazoa > Arthropoda > Insecta > Zygentoma > Lepismatidae > Thermobia > Thermobia domestica. Next base: position 105,976,410 of record NC_137463.1, on the reverse strand, counting down.
AATTTTCACAGCATGAAGATCTGGGAAAGGATACGACAAATGACGATTCTTGGAGAGGAACAGTTTGGCTTCACGTCAGAAAGAGGAATAACTGAAGCAGTCTTTGTGTTGATCCAGTTAGTTGATGGAACGATATAGGGAAATGCAAGCGGAATTGCTCCTCGTTTTCATAGACTTGCAAAGAGCGTACGATAGAGTGCTCAGACAAAAACTATGGCGATGCGTAAGAGAGAAGGATGTTTCTGACTATTATGACATGTACAAGGAACATGTACGGGACATGTACGCATGTACGAGGAACCTGAGGTCTAACTGAAGAGAAGTGCGGGTATAGCAGAAGGCTCCCTGTGTAAAATGGTCTGCATCAGGTTGTTTCGAAATGAAGTTGGCGTGTTTCTTCGTTCTATGACATGCTATGAGTGCTAAAATTCAAAATATTAAATAGGGATGGCCACAAAGTTCCGGTTCCGGCGAAACCGGTTCCGGAACCGGTTCCAGAACTGGATCCGAAAGCTCCCAAAGACCCGTAAAGGAGGCACAAAGTTCACCTTCAAAACACTGCAAAGAGGCCACGCGCTTGTGCCCTCCCCGCCCAGACCTGCTTGTGCTCCCCAGAAAAAAGTTTTTGGTCCACCAGTGGGTGTTTAGCCAAATGCGTTTGCAGTTTGCCTGTTAAGCCAATGAGTTTGCCAGTTACCTAGTTTGTTTAGGCAAATGAGACAAGCGGCCGCCGCCTGGGCGACTGCCTATCGCTTCCACCATTTCATCTAACACACTGTTCACAGGCTGCCAGCAGCTCGGGTTTAGCGTAGGGATGGCTACAAAGTTCCGGTTCCGGCAGAACCAGTTCCGCGATGATTCGGTTCTTGGAGATCTGGTTTTCAGAACCGGATCTTAGGAACCGGTTCCATACCTGGATCCGAAAACCCGCTTCCAAAACCGGATCTTGGGGATCGGTTTCAAACCTGGATCCGAAAACCGGTTCTTGAACCGGATCTTCTAGAACCGGATCCGTTCAGAGCCAAAAACCGGTTCCACCAGGAACCGGTTCTAGCCATCACTAGTATTAAACCTCTGAATCCACGAAGATCAATGCTTTCACTTGTACGGCTTTTAGACATCTACGCCACGGCGCCCACCAAGATAAAAAAAAATTTACACGTGTTGAGGCCCCTAGGTTAAATTCATGTTGCGTTATCAGATAGAGATAGAGAGATGTAGCAACGTTACTAAATTCTGCCTTACAAATACGCAATTTTTCAACATATGTCAAACAACCGAGCAGAAAATTTTCCTAAGCAGAATTTTATTGAAATTTAAAAGAAGTTGTGTGGTTGTGGTACTTATACCTATATACTTATTTTGAGTATTATATTTGAGCGCAATTAAAGATTCTTATGATTTATTGTTTATAGAGGTAAAAGAAGACCAAGAAATGTATGTACGAAATAAAACAAATATTTTAAAAAATATATGCTTTCAGTCAGAAGTTAAAATAATATTTTCAATAAAAGCAGTTTCAAATAAGTTGCTTTTGTTTAAAAAATGTTTCAACTTCTCTTTATATATGGTTTAAAGTAACTAAAAATCATTAAATTCCCTGGCGGGATGTTTGACCCCTTCGACACCATTGCTCAGTGATTTATCCAGAATTTTTAACTTATGAAGGTGGTCAAAAAATCTGGGGGGTGCAATCTTGCATCATTAAGGTCGTATACTATTATTATTATTATTATTATTATTATTATTATTATTATTATTATTATTTATTCATTTATTTATTTAGTTTTTACAAAATTTAACATTCGTTGATGCAACGAACAATTGGATTGGAATTCCTCCCTCAGCCAGAGCCAAGTAGCGCCGACTTTCTCATGCTTGGTGTGACGTTGAGATGAAATCGTTGGCAGTCGATGATCAAACGTTGTGATGATCACAGCCGAGTAAAAGTTGATTTCCATTTATTATGGCTCTGGCAATGGCGTAGCCTCAACTTGAAGAACGTTTCGTGATATTTTCCTCATTGAGGAACGTCTATATAACTTGTTCTTGAGTTAAACAAGGAAATCCCGAGTGTCATTAAAACACTCACACAAGTTGCTTATATTTTCTTATTTATATTTTGTTTATATTTGTAAGTTTTTATTATATTTGAGTATCTTGTTTATATTTTTCCATGAAACGATTTTAACTAGGTATTAGTTTGTGTGGAAGTTTAAATAGCGCGGTGGGTGAGTGGTTAACGCATTGAACTTCTATTTGGTGGACCCGGGTTCGTGTCCTGGCCAAGCTGAAGCTTTTCCAAGTTTTCTTGTTTCAATTTTAATTTCAATGCATACTCATTGTGATAAGCAAGATCTTCTCTCCTCCAGAAAGAAGAAGATGTTGGAATGAGGAGAATTGGAGAAGGTCTCTCAATAGAGGCAATCATTTACTAACTTATCTCCAGCAGTTTTCGTAGATTTGATATTTTCAACTACTTTCAAGCATTTTCTGATTCATATGTAATCAGTGTTTTTATTTCTTTGAATATACAGTATATAATGAAAAATACATTACGTACACAGCAACAGTGAGATTAACATATGATGTTCATTGGACAACACGCTCTGAACCAGAGAGATTGATCTCAGAATGGAGAAATGTTTCGTGCGTTATCTTCTCACAATTTTACTTTCATACAGACTTAACTCAGTGCTACCAACTGCTGTCAGTGCCGAGAAAAGTTACGTATAAGTTGGGTTGCATCTGTCTAGGCGTTCTCACAACCGCAAATGACTTCGACCCCAAGTAATGGAATTAGAGCGCTTAGAGGGGGAATTACTTTTGTGGCTGGCTGTACATGCATAAACATTGGTCTTGAAGACGTATGGGTAGAAACTCTTCTTTCACTTCATTTCAAGGGAGGCGACTTTTAAAATGAACACCCTGCGTATATGTAGTAAATTATACACATGTAGACCTACACCTATGATAAGATCGATTGCATTGTTTCTTCCAGATCTTTCAGTATTTGCTGCTTTCAAACAATTCGAGTCTCTCAAACTCGTTGAATGTTTCTAACACTTTGAGTGTCTCAAACGTTTCGAGAGTCACAAACATTTCGAGCGTCTCAAACAATTCGCGAGTCTCGAACATTTCGAGAGTCTCAAACAATTCGAGAGTCTCAAACAATTCGAAAGTCTCACACATTTCGAGAGTCTCAAACGGTTCAAGAGTCTCGAAAGTTCGATAATTCGATAAAATTAAAATTCTTTATCGACGAAACGGTTTTGAACTTTTATCGAATTGTTATCGATTACTCGATTATTGGAGCAGCCCTAGCGTAAGACGTCCCTTATCCCCGATTATCTGACCTTTTGATTTGGTTGAAACTATAGAAAACATACAAGTATTTCAATATTGATATTTATATTTTGTACTACTGCTATTTACATTGACAATATAAATATGAAAGTAGAAGTTTATATGATACTGTTGCATATAGTATAAAATTATGTATATAAGACAAATCAGCTAGTAAGGTGAAGCCTAAAAAGGAGTTATGATGTAGAGCACTAACATTCTTTCTTAAGAGTCGCCTTATGCATCCTCTTAGACTGTTTACTTAATTTGGCCCAGGGCCGGATCTACGAAATATTGCGTCCGGGGCAAAGAAGTTTCTCTGGCGCCCCTTCTTCCCAAGTCTAAATATCCTATGTTAGGAATTGGAACAAATCTTTGGTTGAGGTATATATTTTAGAAAGTTTGTCACATTTTAAAAAAGTTATTTGTCATCTTTCTCTCTTTTATAACTTTTACTGAAATTTATGTACACATACGAGCTTGAAACCAATTACGAAGAGTATCCAAAAGTTACAAAGTGAGAAGTATTAAAAGTCATCTTATCGTTTAATCGAAACACAAACCGATACATTATGCAATGTTTACGTTTTATTTATATTAAATATTTATGATATTTTTAAAATTTAAATTCTAAAACCGGTTCTTTTGTTGAAACTCATTTATTTCGAAAATAAAATACTCTGTTATACTGAAAACAAAATTTTCAAGATTTTACTGGTAAGAATACATAGTTGTAGAAGATGCAATTTTGTTATATACCTGTATTAGGACCTATTGTGAAATGTCCTTCAGTTAACGCAAAGTAATATTAGTGTTGTAATTAAAAAAAACAACAAAAAAAAAAAAAAAAACAAATACAGAACAATTCAAACAAGTTATAAACGTAACCAAGAAAGTTCTGTCGCTTTTTGTGGAGGTCTGTGTTAAATTGGCCCTCACACCGTGAGTTGAATGCGAATGGTGATAAAGCGAAGGCCAGTTGTTGGTGTGGGTATATTCAACATACTACCTGGTTGTGGCAGTTCAGTTACACCGTCAACTTGCGTAAGGACAGAGTGAACATGGAACCTACACAGAGTGTCATAAGGGTGTGTATGCTGTATGAGTTCAAACCATAGGCGTCTCTGGCGGGGGAGGGACGGGGAGTCGCGTCCCCCCAATATTTTGAAGTACAAAATATTCAATATTTCATTCTAATTTAATTTATTTACTAACGACAGAATAACAAATAAATAAATAAATAATAATCATATTTATTTGGAATATATTATTCAGGCTGTGGAACGATTATAGAAATATCAGAGTTCTTGATATACCTTAGGGGATCCTTGAAGGTAAGCAGAAAGGTAACAAATGGAATCGAAGATAATAAATAGGTTGGACTAGGTAGCACCATTTTAATTACTTTCTTCGATGTCCCCCCCCAAATTTTACATGCCAGAGACGCCAGTGGTTCAAACTGGGATCAAACGCCGCTGCAGCGGGGCGGAAGATATGCCAGGCCTTTTTTGAGGGTGTCATGACTATGCGAACAATGCAGTGGTTGTTTAACAAGTTTAAGGACGGTGATGAAACACTCGAAGACGCACCACGTGCCAGATAATCAACACATGTATACAAAATGAATATCTTCAGGCAGCAATTGAGGCGAACAGTGGCCAGATATGTGAGAAACTGGGACTACAATTCAGTGTGAGTGGAGAAACCATTTGGCAGCACCTCCATCAAATTAAAAAGCACTACAAGTTGGATCCATGGGTCACACATGATTTGACCCCGGGCCAGAAGGCAACACGGGCAGACACCTGTGTTTCTTTGCTGTCTCGTCTAAGGAAGGAGCCATTTCTGGACAGGGTGTTGACATGTGATTATAAGTGGATCTTATACGAAGCTCCACGCGTCGTCATCATTGATTAGCATCCCATGTACCGGTTCAAAAACAGCCGAAACCAGTACTGCACCCGAAAGTCCTTCTGTGTGTTTGGTGGACTGCTCGCGGCATCGTGCACGTACAGCTGGTCAGAGCATCAATTCAACTGTGTCAGCTGTTGAGCCGTGTTCAAGAAAACCTCAAAACTCTAGAGCCAGCACTTCTGAATCGCAAAGGGATTCTCCTGTTACAGGACAACGCTAAGCCCCACGTCGCTAGAATGACCCGGGACACCATTCTACAAATTGAATGGGAAACACTATTGCATCTGCCATACTTTCCGTGCATTGCACCGTCTAATTATCACCTGTTTCATTCCTTGGACAATCATCTTAGAGGACACCAGTTCAAATCCCTAGTAGAGGTGCAAAATGCACTTGATATCTTGATCGCTTCACGACTCACCAAGTTCTACCGCGATGGAATCCATGGTCTTCCAGAACGTGTTGGCAGAAGGTCGTCGATGTTAATGGGGACTATTTTTGATCTTCCAGGTAGGTCTTAGGTAACATACCTATGTTCGAATGTGCTGGGTGAAAAAGCGACAGAACTTCCTTGGTTACATTTATATTTTCAAGCATTTTTTTTTCTATAAATACGGACCCTTAACTTGATAACCTTAGCTTCCTCTTCTTTTGTTGGCTCAAGAAATTCTTCTTCATTGACTTTCTTTATGATTTCTCCTGGGTGTGTGTATATTGGCTTTTCAGTTGTATACTTGGCTTCACTTTATGTGCAAGCAATCCACCTGTGTGTAGATAATTATGTATATTGACATTTATCAAGTACAATATTGGCTTTTCTCATGTAATATTGGCGTTTCTCATGTATATATTGGTTTCACTCTATGTATGGGCCTTCCACCTGTGTGTAAATAATTCTAGTAATATGCTTAAGTTTAAGGTAGATAATTACACAGCTCCCTACGGTTGCAAGGACAGACTACCTGTATAGAAACCCAAGTATCTTGGATCGTACCTCGATCAGAATGATGAATGACGAAGAAATCTAACACAGAATACAATCTGTCTGGCGAAATTTGCGAAAGATGAGAGTAGTGCTGTGTGACAAGAAAATAAAGTGCATTAAAAGGCCTTACAATAAGACCGAATCCGATAGTGATGTATAGTAGTGAAACCTGGCCAATCACAAGGGCTCAAGAAAGGAAGATGGAAGTCGAGGCGAGAAAAAATGTAAAGATCTGTGGAACCCTTGAGTAGAAAGTTTCAAGATGGCTGGGACATGAAAAACAAAGAAACGACGACTATGTTGGAAACATAATTGGAAAACTAGAGGTAGAACGCAAGATGAAATGGAAGAATAAGAATAATTTGAGAGAGAGAGAGATTTATTTACACATATTTCTCGGCATTACTGGTATCAAGAGCATTGAGCCCGTCACATATGAGGGATGATATGTCCCTTGGCGACCACATCTTTCGGGTACGGGGGAAGGAAGTAACCTGAGACCATAGGCGCCTAACACTGTAAATAGTGGGGGGGGGGGGGCAAAAATTGGCCAATAAAGATTAAGTGACTTTTACAACAACAACAACAATAATAATAATAATAATAATAATAATAATAATAATAATAATAATAATAATAATAATAATAATAATTATTATTATTATTATTATTATTATTATTATTATTATTATTATTATTATTATTATTATTATTATTATTATTATTATTAAAATAATCATTCTTTGTGTCATTGGCTTTGAGGATAAGCATAGCTTCAATTTTTATTTGTATTTGTGGTCTACAGTAATCATGGTTGTTCGTACGAGAAGACGATCACTGTTGAGTGCCCTATCGGGAAGGAAGACTATTGGTGGAACAGGAAAAATCCAGGAAAATCTATCAGTATATTTTCTCACATTTTAAACCGATTGCACCCTCTAAAAATTGAAAGTGGATTTGCCTGAGCGGAAGGCAAGATCATTATCAAATTGCACTACGTAAAACCCCAACGAAGAAAACACTATTGTAAATAAATGTTCTGATAACAATGACATTAAATTGTAAAATCAACAAATAAATTGCGCAAACCTCAATTACTAGTGGTTTTCGATTGATTAAAATTTTCGACACCTTAATGGGAACATTATCCGAAAACATTGGGAGATTTCACCGAAAAAAAAAAAAAACTCCTCACGGAACACTCTTACCACACAAGGCATCGATAATTCGATGAATTTCACAACAAAAAATAATCGCTCAGAAGTCAAAACAATTTTTCACTAGGAACAGCAATATGAACAACTATTGCTAATCGAATTAGGAATGAATGTTGCCTTTTGAAAGCATTATTCAAAAACGAACTAATTATATAGTAAATTACTCCATTGCTCTAACATGGTAAAAAGTAATATGTTTATTACTTACGTAAATTTAAGGCTGCTTTCTTGAAAACGATCATTTCCTGGTCTTGTAAAAATATATATAAACACCAAATGTTCGAAATGTTTAAGACACAGTAGAAGCTGTTTATACATTTAAAAAAATCACAAATTATATCACTATCACTCGCAGTTCCCAACAAACCACATATACACAATAGTTTTGGCTTCAGAAACAACCAAATGTTTTTCTGCGGATTTCTGTCTTTAATACGAATAATTAATACGAATTAATTTGTCAAGTCTTTCCTGGTGAATCTGAAGAACAGCAACATGATTAAGTCTACTCTGAGTCATAATGCTTCTAAGGAGCTGAAAATGTTCTTTCAGCAGTAACCGTTGTAGCTGGTAAAAGTAAATGTAGTTGCATCAAAGTTTTAATTTCAGAGAAGAGGTATGACATATTCCCCATGCTACTTAGCATATTAACTTAGCCACTGAAACAACATCTCTGGCATCGTTTATAACGACATCACGGAACATTCTTAGCTGAACTCGAAGTCTACTTTCGTCCAAATCATCGTTATATGTATCAAGTACATATCTCAGTTCTTCTTTATATTGGATATCACATTCGGCTTTCACAATAAGTTTCTCTGTGTGTAACGCTGTATTCACGTCCTATTGGTCAAACAGTCTTTCGATCTTACCACAAACTGTATCCAATAGTCTATACCAGATTTCTACTTTATACAAGTGTTTCATATCATTAAAATTTTGTTTGGAGAGCCATCGTCTAATCGTCTCGGAATTTTTCGCTGACGCGGCAGAGTTGGTTCTTCCACGCCTAACAACTCTCTTTGTCGAGTCCAAACCCTGTCAAAATGTTCATCTGTTCGAAGATTGGTGAGAGTATCTCTTGTTCGTTTCGCTGCGTCAATAGCCTCAGAAAGAGACAAAGCAGGATGTTGTAGAAGTTTACACAGTTCTTCACAAAGCTCAAATACAATCTTAGTGGCCTCCATGGAGAAAAATGTTTTAAAATCCTTCATGTTATGTATCAAGCCACCAGCGACAGACCCACCTGTACTTGTATCATCATCATGTATATTTTCAGGGTTTCCAATAACGGCGCGTAGTTCTATCAGAACACTGTCAAATGACAGAGCTTTTACAGTCCATCTGTTCGGACATAAAGGTCTCAAGAGACACTTGAAGAACAACTGTAATTAGTTTCCGACAACCCCTTCTGAATATTCGTATAATTAGCTAAACACTTCGGTGATTCACGTATTAAATTTACAAGCCCACGCACGAATTCAAGAACATCTCTAATACAAAGAATTTGTCGTGCTGCCCACCAGGCTCGTATCCAGGGGGGTCTAGGGGGCCGCCCCCTAAATTTTTGTGGGCCCCCTAAAATGTTCACGGTAGGCTTGCAAATGAATGGTTGGATCGGGACCCCCCTACATTTTTGGGCTGGCTGCCGGCCTGTTGCCCAATGTAAAGAGTGGGCAGTACAGTGAATATATAGCGCCTTTGGTTGCATTTCTTTGATTTTAGCTTGGACTCCAGAGTAACAACCGGACATATTACTAGCTCCATCATAACACTGTCCCCTGCAGTTTTGTAATGATAGATCCATTCGTACAAGCACATCTGTAATCACTGCTGTTAATGTAGATGCATCCATTCCTTCCACTTTATAGAAACCAATGAAATCCTCGTATACTTCGAATGCTTCATTTACATAACGAATACACAAGCTCACTTGCTCCTGACGCGAAATGTCTGAAGTTTCGTCAACAGTAAGAGAAAAATACTTTTGCCGTTTAATATCAGATGCTATGCCACGAAGAACGAATTGCGCAAGAAGTTTAGAATTTCATTTTGAATGTCATGGCCGAGCCATTTATCTAGACGAAGAAGCCACTTGCTTAAATCTTCGGAATCCTCTGCTCTCAACTGCAGAAGCTGGTATAAGTTTCCTGCTTCGTCAGAATGTCCACGTAAAGCACATCCCTGTCTCGCCAGATAGCGAATTGAGGAAATCACCTTAAGAAGAGCATTTTGCGCAAACCACATTTTCGGCTATTTGTTTGTTCAATTTACTGTTCACGTTCACTTTTTCACTAAGGACTAATTTTAATGCTGCTTCTCGATGAACATGAGAATTTTCGTGCCAAGAAAAATTTTCAAGCGCTTTTTTCTAGTTCTTGAAACCATTTTTAGTAAACCCTTCGTCCATATTTTCTGAAAACGAAAGATTTTTCTCCGTAGCTTTAATGCAAGTGAAACAAAACACCCGCTCTGACAATGGATTCCAATGAAGCCAAGGGTAGTTATCTAACCAACAAGCCCGAACGCATCGGCGTACTTTACCGAAATACACTTGAGGGAAAGAAATATCGCGTGGTTGATTGGGAGCACTAATATCTTGCAATTTTATAGTATCATTGTTTACGTGCGATGTGTTAAACAGCTGTTGTTTGTCAGACACATTATCGACATTTGAACTTCCCAGTCTCGACTCCACACTTACACTAGAAATGCTATCTTCACTGTTGATACAAGATGATTCACCAGTTTCGAGTGTGCTCTGCCCAGCATTCATACGTGAGGAGTTCTCTTGGAATACGCTGACCATGTATTTAAATGTAAATGGCTAATCATAAACGCGAAAGCAATAAAATCGCTGAGAAAACGTCAGCTCGAACGTATTTGGTGCGGGTCGGAACAGTAGACCGCCTGCTGTTTAAAATATTTCAAAAGGAAGTAAAAAAAAGGAAAGACGTGTTGCCAGGCAAAGGGATTGTAGCAAGAAACAGCTGTTTGGAAGATGGTTTATGTAGAGTATTGGAACTCTGCTATTACACACCTGGATCTGGCAAAAAGACCTGAAAACCCTGACTGGCTCACAGTATGATTTACACATCTGGTGAAAGTAAAATTACTGAATAGCCACTTTGGCTACAGGGGGTAACGCTATGCTGGAATCTAGCTCTTTGTATGGATGATTTACCAAAATCTGAGAATCTTGATTTTTTTCTTTTCCAGCTGTTGCCTATGTATGGTTCACTAATTTTGACCCAAGCAAATATAAAAACAATTATATATATATATATATATATATATATATATATATATATATATATATATATATATATATATATATATATAGAGAGAGAGAGAGAGAGAGAGAGAGAGAGAGAATGAATTAAATACGATAAACACTTATTGTTAGCAATTTATTTCAGTGCTTTGTATTTTTGGAGGTAGTTTCCCCTGAAAGACAAGACTTTTTGGATATTGTTTGGTGCCCCGAAAGTGGGGGGAAATGGTGTGTTTGCCCCCCAAGTCTGGGAAGTGGGTGAGGGGCAAGTAACCCCTTTTGCCCCATGGCTGAGGCACCTATGCCTGAGACCTGTATTAGTTACAATCCCGGGATTTGCCTGGTGTGAATGATGAAAACTCAGGAAAACCTTACTAAGGATGGCTATCCTGAAAAAGCTGTTAACTGCTTTCCGATCGAGTATCCCATCTGGTAGTTGAACCCGGAACCACTTACCTCAGGCATGTAGTCAAGGGGGGGAGGTCCGGGGGATCCAGACCCCCCTCCCTTCGAGACCAGAAATGAAAAAAAATTAAGGAAGGATGAAACAACAAGAAACGAGAAAAAGAAGAATCAGCGTTAAAATTAAAAAGCTATAGCAAACTTTTGGTTACTCTTTCTTATGAGGAAATTTGTATTACTTGCAATACATGGTGGCGAATGAGTGGAATATCCTGGAAAAATCAGGGAATATGAAATTTCTAGAAAAGTTACGTAATTCTCAGAATTTCTGCTACTAGTCAGGGTAATTTCAAGCTCTCGAAAGCATAGTTCCGTTCTGTAACAGTGTAGACATTTTTTATCATAATTTTTCGTCATCGCTTCTCTGCAGTATCAAACATGTTATTTCAGAAACAGTTTTCTACTGCTCCTTTAACCTGTCATTTGGAACAAACAGTAGTTGACGGAATAATAAAAACAAAAGGTTATGTGGAAAGTAAGTTCTGTTAACATTTGATTCAACAGAGAAAGGAACGCAGATAATGTAAAACATTTTACAAGACATCATTAAACATGTGAGGTCATAATGAAAGGAAAATTGTTATATTCGAATGAACAGAGGAACGTAAATACTATAAACTTTTTTCAATACTTTTTTATTCTTTTACTCGAGATTTCTTCATAGTTTATTAAAATACTTACTAACATATCCTCATTTTATTGACCTAACAAATCAATATATGTTACCAGTAAAATAGTTTAGATTGATCAAGCTCCTGGTGTGATAATCACAGTATTTCATGTCAGGCCCCTCCCCCCCGATTACGAAATCCTGCCTAAACGAACCAATATTTTCTACAAGAAAATAGTTTAGAATGATCGAGCTTCCGGTGTGATCACCATAGTATTTCATGTCCCGGACCCCCCCCCCCCTTTACGAAATCCTGGCTACGTGCCTGACTTACACCAAAGGTAAGAACGTTAGCGATTATGCTACGCGAGGCCACATTGAAGAGGTAAAAAAGTACACCCAATATAGAGGACTGTGAATTAAAAGAATTAAAGACGGGAACGCCGACCGCATATAAACATGGGAAAAGGCGGCAACAAATAAGATTATTTATTTTTTTTTTTTAAATTTGCGTAGCAACCAATTTCCAGTTACACAAATACTAGTACTGAAATTTAAATATGGTTAAGGCCAGCAAAGGCCGATCTAGAAGCTGAAAACTGGGGGGCCAGCCAGAATCCAGATCCAGACTACGGTAGGTATATCATGAAATTTCTCTAAACTTCGAAAAACAAATAAATAATAGTTTGAATTATTTTTGTCATTAAAAAACTGGGATACCTAGGTCCCCCGGTCCTGGGCTAGACCCGCCACTGATGGCCCTCCTAATAATAAACACCAAAGCGCGTTCTTGTTCAGTATTATTATCACTATCCATTTTGAAATAATTGAAGTGAGACAATACAATTTAAGTTGCAATTATTGTTATAGAAGTTCACAAGTATAGTATTAATGCTCAAATCAAAATATAGTTAGGGCCTTCGTCCTATTTTGAAGTAATTAAACAAACTACAGAAGCAGTTTTAAGTTGCAATTTAAGTATCTCAGTAGTTTTAAATCAGCAAATTACTTACACACTAGCGACATCTAACGTGTCAGGTAATGGCATCTATGAGCGTGACGTTTATTATTAACAATTAGTTTGACATAATTGCCATGTTTGTCTTTTACAAGTAGAATAACTGATTACCAAAATTTTTAGTTTCGCTCCAGTCGGATAAAATCTTCATTCCATGGGGCTCTTGGACACCACCCCCTATGTATCCGTCGCTAAGAAAGGATAAAAGTTTCTGCTATGTTATTTATTTATTTATTTATTTATTCATTCCTACGACTATTATTAACGTACCAAAGTAGATCACAGCTAATAATTTATCAAATATCTACACAAATTTACTGTTAGTATATTTACTGTATATTAAATTCTCACCGAAATATTCTTTCTATCCTTGTGATTTCTTAATATAAATATTTTATTAGTTAGTATTTTTTGAAACTTTTCTTTCTTTTATTATTTGAATTATGCAAAATATCAGAGAACCCCCGATATTAATTTGCGTGTAGAGGGCTCTGAGGATTGGCGTCGATGTTGGTTAATGCTAATATCATTTGCACGGAAGCGAAGCTTTTCGGGGTGTAGGATTACTGGGATTTTTAGAGGCGGCCATTGTTTAGAGAAACTGGCAGGGGCACTGCGGGTGGTGAGGTTTAAAGAGTGAGAAAGGCCTGATCTTTGTGGATAGAAGTGAGTATTTTGAGATGCATTATAATAGCACTATCACGATCTTGGATGAAATGTGGATATTACTGTTTATTTTGTGAAAGGATATTAAGTTGTGTGATTTTATTGATCACAATGGCGTGGAAGGCAGCCTCCATGACCGGTTGACGTTGAAATCAATATTCTGTAAGAACCAGGAGTATAAAGTATTTTGATAGCAATAACTGACAGATATATATATGACTGAAATACAATCAAAGTATATTGGTATAAGGATCTTAAGTAAGCGGAGATTTAAGACCAAAAGTAGAGAACATACGCTTATGCATACTGAGACTAACCATTTGCCTTTCTGCCATTGTGTGTCATTTTGTAAATATTTGGCACGACTTCGAAATAAACATAAAAAAAAATTGTATGATTTAACTTAGAATAATCACCTGTGCAGATTAAGATATTGAGTGCTACTGTATAATGACTAAGTGTATTATTGTATCTATTTTTGCAGAGGTTTGTCTATCTGCGTATTTAGAATTATATGAAGGTGAAAATTGTGTAAGCAAGTTACGGTAGACAAAACAGTATCCGCGAATTTGCAGGTAAAATCTGTGATTCACAAAGAGAATGATACCAAATAGGACGATATTTTTTCAAATTATTTTAAAGTAAATTGTACAAACACCAGAAATCTTGAGTTTTAAGTAGCTTCACTGTCATTCACAGTACGTTGAGGTAATCACACGTAATAATACAAACTCTTTGATACGTAATATGCATTTTCACAAGTATTGAGGAGTATCGATGGTAAAAAGCTTGTCTAACGCCCAGGGTTGGCTGGTTTAAACCAGCTGGTTTTTTCAAAAAAAACCAACTGGTTTAAACCAAAAAACAAAAAATGTTCGTAAAAGTGTAAGTGTTTGTAAAATCTTGATGAACACACATTTGTGGGTTATCACGTTTCACTCCCGTATATTATTCGTATTATATTCAGACCTAAATTCCCCATTCATTACTCAAAAAGATTATACTACAAAAGCAACTTCTTTTTACAAGTTTATTTTGTGATTTTTTTTGTAGTTGTTATTATTGTTATGTAATTGCAATCGAAGAAAAATTCTAAATATTCTATCGTTTCAATGTTTACTATTGATAAAATACATCAAAAATGCCGTACTTTGTGTGTGTGTGTGTGTGTGTGGATCATACAGTCCCCACGAGAGGCATTTAGTGAAATAAGTATTTTTGATATCTATTTATGTATAAATGAGTTTGAGCCAAAGTGGACTCAAATGATTCGTATCTTTATTCATTTTTCCTATTGATATGCAGATCAAGTCGGTGTATTTCTTTAATTTGGACCAATAAAAATCGTTGTTAACTAACTTGAACTAAATTAGTTCTTCTGTACTTTGAAATTGTTCATATGTAATTCTGTGTAATGGTTTCACTTGTGCAACTGTTTATCTTTTTGTCCTTCAGAAATGACTCTTGACAGTTATATTAAGAAGTATGTAAAGATCAGTATAACGTATTTTTTTGTGAGGATTCCTTCGTGAGTAAGTCGGCAGACGTATCGCATTTGTGGCCAATTAGTCCTGGTTCTGAGTTCAAATGGAGGACAATTTCTCTCGGATGTAACTCGAGAAGCGGTTTTTATTCCGCTTTAAGCTTATGTGACCCCTTCCAGCATAACCCGGTTGTTGCATAGTAACATCAAGGCGAAACAAACTTATTTCTGTCCATATATGATATGAATATATAGAGCAAATCATTTAAACCTAAAAAACCGGTTTTTTTGGTTTTTTTAATAAAAACCATGGTTTTTGCCAACCCTGCTAACGCCCGAAGCTTTACTGTTATTTGTCTGTACTTATTATGAAAGGCATTACACGAGCAGATGATTCTACTGAATTTTGACACATTTCTTAACATTTTCACTTTAGGTTAGAGCTGTGTATTTCTTTCAGAATAGTATGCACTAAATGAGTAGTTCCATTACTACTTGCAGATTTACTTCAGGAGGGCTCAGTATAAATACACTGTGGACGTATGTCATAAAAGCTAGTATAAAATACGAACCAAGTTGTGCTAGGTAGCTACTAAATAGCATGAATGCTATCTAACCAGGTCAGGGCAGGAGCGCAACAGGGGGCAAATGGTAACGAGGGAGCACGTCCTTAGGAAGCAGTCGCGTCTGCGTCAAGAGGTATACGCATAAACGACGGTAGTAGAAAAATACATACAGTGCTTTCGTCATCACTCAAAATTTATTTCAATATACTGTACACTGACAGTAATTACTTATATTCACCTCTCATTCCTTCATGACAGATGTTTTACACTGTTTTTTACTTGGCTATAAATTTTCTATTTGGTAGATCATCTGCCGGAGTGAACCCTTATAAAGTTACATTGATTTTATAATGATTAACCGCCAATGCTAGTCGCCAGCGTTCGTTTCCTTACGTTTGCACACGTGTCGGTGGATTACGAAGCAAAGCTGTACGTAAGAGTTGTTTGTAAGTCACTGGAGATTCTATTGGAGTCTGTTTTCGCCAAGCGTTACGAAAGTAGCTCCATGACATGAAGGTTAAGTTTTGGTTCATTCCTCGAAATAATTGGTGAAAAATTCACTAATTTCCTCATTATTGTCCTCCAAAAGACTTTGTGCTGAGCGACATGGCAGTAGTTCCAGCACTTAACCCATACTTAGATAAAGTTCCATGGGGCGACAAGACGGCAAGGTCCAAGAACACAGGCCCCCCTTCGTATTGAGCTCTAATAAAGACAGAAAACAACGTGCCCTGCGAGGTTCTAACCTGCCTTCACTCGCTCACGCTCCGACAATTTGTCAATCTGAACGTAAGGGTGATTATATTGTGTATAATTGCTTCTTAAGGTGGACTAGATGATAATGACGTTTACATTAATTATTTGATTTCTACCTTATTACTTAAAGATGTGGCGCTTTTAGAAATAAGTTCCTTAGATAATACTCTTTTTTTATGAATTTATTGATTTTCTTCGTAGTGTCCTTATTCTAAATCTGTAGCCTTTCTCACCAACTTTATCAGTCGTTAAAACAATTTATAATTACGAATAAATTTACAGCCGTTGTCCTTATTTGTACTAGACTTTATAATACAGCATTCGCTTCACGCGTTTGTATAGAAAAAACATGGCGATCACCATGGTAACAGAAAGGAAATGACGATATTAGTATTTCAGCCTATTGGGCCTATAATCCACTGTTTCAATGTTGACTTCCAACTGCAACATGCAGCTTACAAGTAAAATACGTTAGATAGTTAGTTCTAAGAACATAACATCAATCTTACACTAAATGAAAAACCACGTGCTGTGTCCCTTGAAGTTTGTCACGAACCAACCACAATGGTTAAAATCGTAAATTATCAGTTTGTCTATATGGATGTTTCTATTGAATTGCTGAATCTGCAATGCCATCACGAAACGGAGAATGGGTATTACGCAATTTTCGAAGTGAACATTCATCTGTACGATAAATTTTATACAAATAAAACTCATTAGAAGTGTTTATTTCCCAATTCTGTTACTAGCCAAATGTTACTGGGATCCGGTACATTTTTTTCTAAAAGTTTA
The DNA here is from genome assembly GCF_964235325.1 of Thermobia domestica. Classification (NCBI taxonomy): domain Eukaryota; kingdom Metazoa; phylum Arthropoda; class Insecta; order Zygentoma; family Lepismatidae; genus Thermobia; species Thermobia domestica. Next base: position 105,959,322 of record NC_137463.1, on the reverse strand, counting down.
AGACACTACGTACTTATCTATCTTCATTTTCAATGGAAAGCAGGAGGGCTTACCGAAAAGAATATTTGTGAAGCAGTGCTATGTAACAGCCAAATACGTCATTTATGACCGCCTTACCAGAGCTCAGACAAATTATGAAAGGTGAAGTAGAAAAGAGCAGTACGGTACTGCTAATGTCCTGTGTTTTTACTAGTGATCTTGGTAACGAAATGTAAGATTGTTTTACTTCTGGAAATCTCGTTAAGGCGTTTTATTTCCAGATGCAATATAGTGTAAGTATAGAAGGTATCCTTTTCGTCAGTTCTATGACTATTCTTTAGTAATATGACGAATAAAAATATATATTGATATGTTTACTGTGTCGCAAAGTGGTTTTGTTCATGTGTATAAACAATGTGATTGCGAAACGGTCTGGTTAGTAGATTTTTTTTGGCTGGCGAGTACTTGCAAGCAAGGTGTTTCAAGCCCTGATTAAGAGTGTATCACATTTTGTATTTATATTGCATTTCTTTGATTTTCTGTCATTGCGATGCGACACTGTTTAAGAAGAAAACTGATGGACACTTGGCGGTTTAGCCACACTCCAGGTGGTTAAAGATTCATGCTTTATGATTTTAGAGTAACATGATGGGTGAAGGGTTGTATTTTCGCCGTGATGGCGCTAGTATGAGACACTCCTGTATACGTCATTTGTCATGGGTGATTGAGAGCATTTTTTCCTGGTTCTGAACATTTGTTTAGAATTGGCCCAGATAATATGTACAAAATTCTAGTAAGTAAACTCGTACAGACCAGAAATTTGGGTGCACAGCTTGACATCGAAGTTATTGGACATCCAATTTTATGCACTATACTGAGTCTTCGAAACACCTATTGGTTCACTTTGAAATTTTTTTTAATATATACTTTTCATTGTCTTCAAGTTATTCACTATGATTAAAAATAGTAGGGGTTAGCTTAGAGAAGAGCCACGAGAAACGGTGCCTTGTAAACGGTACACGATGTTTATCCACCACAAAACGTACTTGGCGGAAGCTAGGATTGAACTGGGAACCGGCACCAGACGTAAACTACCGCCTTTCCACAAGAGAACTCCATAGTTTCATGGGTACAGTAAAACATATGTGCCTAAATGGTGTTTTAAGAGGAATATAGCTTTAAATATACGTATACAAAATTTAATATAATCCAATATTATCCAATTTTGCCCAATAAAATCCACTGGGCTGTTTTTTTTTTTTTCCACAACCCTGGTGATATCTGACATTTTTGGGAGTATCGGTATCGGCATATGGACACCGATATTTACCGATGTATTTCCGAACTATTTTCAGTTTGTTTAATATTAACAGTGACACTTATATTTTATCGATTTCTTTTAAAGTTAATCTAAATTATCAATTGTACAATCGATTTCTTTATGCATGTGCACGCCTTTGATTTGCACTACTCGTACTTAACTGATATTTTTATCCCCTTCATGCCAAAATACTGGTGAAGAAAAGCCAAAGGTCCTCAGTCAGGATCATGGACGCCCGAAGAAAATTTTCTAGGGAGGGCCCATTCCATGGTTGCTATATTACGTACATATTTTCATGATCAGGGGAGGGGTGGGCCCCACCCTACTCTCCCTTCGGGCGCCCATGGTCAGGATAGCAGAGCCGTCATTTTAATCCCAAACGAGACAAGAGTTTCGATTCAGAAGAAAGTGCTATGGAAGAAACTCATGAGACGCTCACTTTGTCATTATTTTCTCCTACTTACTGGTTAAAAATAATATTAGTTCTAAAACTAATAAGTAGTTTTATCGTTTTCGACTTCGCTTAAATAACCCTCTTGTTCTTTTTATGGTATACACAACAACACCTAGTTCACCACGCATAATATTTTAAACACTAAAAATATATTCGTTTGCATTGTTTCTATGCAGGGCGGCGATTAGGAGTGAGCAGTTGCCCCTTCTCTCTCTGTCTTTTTTTGAAGTGTCACCTTAATGTATATAGTTTTGTATTTCAAATGTATATGTGCGTATTAGGGGATCTATTGAATTAGCTATATTGATATATATACTAAAAATGCAGATATAAACCAGTGGTCACCGGCTACTATTTAACAAAATGTTCGCCATCCTCTTAAGTATTGATCAGCACCAATATCATCTCTTTATGACTTTAGGTTCCCGAGATATGGTTCCTTAAATCTCCCAAAACCGGGACTTTTTTGGCATATATTTTGGGAACGGTAAGTCATAGAGAGATGATATTAGTGTTGATCAATGCATAAGAGGATGGTGAACATTTTGGTACCAAATAGTGACCGCTGGCCACAAACTGGCCATTGGCCAGATCACACAATTTTCCAGGCAGAATTTTAAGATGTTCATGAGCAAGGAATCAAATCTCTCCTTACACCTTCCTTGTTCATGAGTATAAAGAGCTAGTTGCGTTGCTCTTGGCAATTTACTTAATATAATAAAATATGAAATACGGTGAACTATTTTAATTGAAAAAGTAGTATCCTATTAATTATACATCATTTCGTTAAAAACAAAGTGTTAGAAACAATTAGGAAAACTAACATTGATATCCAAAAGTACATTATCACAAAATATTAATCACTGACTCTTAGAATTAAGTTTACATTATATGAGTATTTAGTGCTTTTTAGTTTATTTTATGTGAACTGTATTAAATTTAGAAGAAATGTTTTTTTGTGTGGAACCTAATATGAAGTTCTGCTTTTTGTCTTTGAATGTCAAATTTTGGCCTTATATCTAAAATACACTATTACAATGTTGATCATTTCATTATTTTGAAAATTTCTGGTAATGTTTAAGAAATGTGTCCAAAAGTATCGGTACATCCCTACTTCTTTCATCAATTATCTTTTTACTAAAGATTTGGTAAAGGTGAAATTAAAAGAAGCCATCATAAGCGTTGCTGCAAATTTGCGTATAGTGGTTTTGGAAAAGAAGTCGTTACTTAGTGCCGTATAAAATTTAATGAATACTTTCGTTTGTGTTAGATACTGATGATGCTGACTGATTCGCCGAAATCCAAGACTATGTATGTATGTTACATATATAGACATTACGTTAGTAGTAGTAGCTTCCGGTATTACTAGCCATGCTTACACTAGGAAGTTTTGACATGAGTCAGTAGTCGAGAGGAGTGGAGACTGGAGGGAATGGAAGCAGGGAAATGCGTGGGAAAAATTAAATAGAATTTCTAGTTAACGTCTCACGTGCCCCTTAGGCTAAAGGAGACGGATGCTTATTCCCTGGCCGGCGAACGATGATTTCTGACAGCTCAGCTCAGAAGGACGCCTGAGGAGTGTGGCGTTGCCATGTGCTTCTCGCACAAGGAGAGAATCGCCTGCTTCCTCGTTGAGGGTGAGTGAAAGTTTGGCAACGTGCGGTGGTTACCATGGAGACGCGACAAGTTGAGCCTAAGATTGGTTGACCTGTTGTTTTCTGCTCGCTCGCCGTGGCCTTGTGCGAAGCTGTCAGAAATCATCGTTCAGCGGCCAGGGTATAATGAAGAATTGGTGAAATGAGAATATGGGAGAAGACAGAACCATGGACACAATATTGTCCACCACGAACTCGCGACTTGGGATCGAACGAACACCACACGCCAGAGGTGAGCACTCTGAGACTGTGAATTGAGTCACGGTGGCTGTGTTAGGGCGCCATGATTTGGTGGGTAGTATCTGAAAGCGTCATGCTATAGGAAGAAATATTTGTATTTGGTATCCACAGGTAGATACTGATAATTCACATAGTGCCAAATGAAGACACTAATATTTCAGTTTTTTTTCTTCCTCTATTACTCATCTGGTGGCGACTCAATTCTATGAAATGCACACTGCCCATTTCAATTATGCCCTTATAGAGGTAACAGCTGAAGCTCCCGAGGATAGAATTAGTAGGGCCATTCAAGTAGTTCCGCAAGTGGATTATCAGCATCAGCATTGTTGAACACCAGTGAGTACCGGTATCATATTTTAATAAACAGCAGGATTTAGTGGACTTCTAAAATCGAAAGTTCAAGTCTGCATAGTCTGATTGGATTGGAGTTTAACGGGCCTCTCAGCAGTGAGGCTATATAAGATACGGACTTAGTTTGTGGAATGCTACCCACCTAATAGTCCAAAACAACTGACATGACAACTGTTTCACTGTATCACCCCAAACAAAACTCAAACCTTATGTGCTTGCTTGAAAATGATCAAAGACCAATTATTCTTAAATTTCAAATCTCTAAAGCAACTTGCAACTTTTACAATTTCCTTCAACTGCAAAGCGCCGCTGATAGTTGATTGCTGCCAGAACACAGGACTGTGATTTGGATTCAGTGTGTGGTACTTTTTCTACTTAAATAATTAAAAAAAATAAGACGTCTAAAGGCAGAAACCTCGAGGATGGTGAATTTGCGTGAAAGTGCATCTGGTCACAAGACATGTTCAGTTGTGAAGAGACTGAATGGCGAGAAATTTTGGTTCTTGAACATCCACCGTGCACTCTTGACTTTGCACCATATGATGCTTGGCTCTTTGGATGAGTCTGTCGTCGCTGGAAAACCTTTTAAGAAAGTATGCAATTCTAGCTCGAACATTCTTTCAATTCCAGTAACGATACGTCAGAAGTACCTTGGGGTTTGATAAAGTAGTTGAAGCACTTCCGAAGAAACTTCCTGAATTACCCTCGTAATGCTCAAATCTCTACTTAAAACCATCCATCCAATTTTACATCATTTCTCTTGTTTGTGGGTGTAGGCTAATCATCTCAACTCCATAAAACATCAAGGTATTGTGATCAAACTTTAGACCACTTTTTACTCAGACATCAGGTGTACGAAAGAGCTGATATTTGTAGTCCACTAAAAAAGAAATCTAATGCGTTTTGTAAAATGAAACAGTGTCTTTGAATGTCATGTTACGGAAAGTACGAGTGATGAGAATGTCGATGGTGTTTATTGCGTTTCTATGCCGTATACATCAAGACATATTGTCAAAAGAAACCAAGAATGAGTGCTGATGCCCTATTCAACAATATACGTACGAAACAAGCACCATGCCAAAGTTTTTCTCATTCAGCTTTCCTAGAACGTACGATGTCGTTATTGAGTTTTGAGTGAAATAGTGAACGCTGGTTATGTAGAGAATTACTCACAAATTCTGAGTTGCTGATTGTGGGCATATACATTGATAGTCAGATTTTATTATTATTATTATTTTCAAATACTCCAAATGCTACAACGTGAAAGATAATACCATCGGCCCTATTTAGGATTTCGTTCAAAATACTCTGTTATTGCGTTAGATTTAGAAATTCAAGAGATCATTACCAAAAGGAAGTTTTCTTTACCCTGGAATTGATGTGGCAGTGGAATATTCATCATTGAAATTATTAATTTGCATTTATGTTTTTAGTAAGAGTAATAGAAATAATCAGTGGGACATTCATCTTAATGTTTCTGTATAAGTTCAGGAAAAATGTATAGAAGAATATGTAATATAGTGTTTTCTAAAAACTTAACAATATTGTAATTACTAACAAATTAAGTGAATACTTTTAAGGCTAGTAGATTGTTAATGTCGGGTGGCTGCTATTTCCAAATTCAGTCATCTGCCACCACCAATATTATTTGTCCAAATTCCATTACTGTCACTCTATCATCATCATATCCAATACATAATCGAATTATCTTCCATATCATAATATAATTGATTCCTTTGCTCATGTTTCAACCAACTACTACTATATATCGAGTAGGAAGGAATATGTAACGATTTCCTTCATTGGTTACAATTGACTGGTTTCCTGTATTTGAATGAAACACTTCATCGTTGATAATCTTTGTGTAACCAAGTAACTTATTTCATATTCTACCATATATTGGCAAATTAGTTTTATTGCAAATGTTTATGATGAATCAAGTAAATATAGTCTGTTATATATGTAGTTGCATATATTGTAATAAGTAATATTGACCAATATATTTATTTTATTTTCAGCTTTCTACAATGGATTCCCAGCAGTTTTGTGTTAGATGGAACAGTTACCAATCAAATTTGCAGCATGCATTTCCTAAGCTTCTTACCCATGAACATTTCGTCGACGTAACTTTAGCATGCGAAGCTCAGAGTGTTAAGTGCCATAAAGTGGTTTTATCAGCTTGTAGTGCGTATTTTGAGAAGCTGCTAGTACAAAATCCATGTCAGCATCCAATTATTTTCATGAAAGACATGAAATATTGGGAAGTACAAGCGTTAGTGGACTTTATGTATAAAGGCGAAGTGAATGTGAATCAGGACAAGTTATCGTCTCTTTTAAAAGCTGCAGAGGCATTACAGATCAAAGGTCTATGTGGGCCGGATCAGGATTCTACTACAAACGCAGCCTCGTCTGACTATATGAACTTGCCACAAGACACAACAGTATCAGATGGGAGAGAGACGCCTCCATCATACAAGCGTCGCCGAAATAGAATGGAAGAAAAGGAAGACATGGCAGCATCGGGAATGCAGCAGTCTCCAAAGGTGCAGCTCCCGCCACAAATAGTTTCGAAACCTGTTCCTGCTTCTGACTCAGGGTTCAAGCGAAAGTCTGAACAGAGTGCTGCAATTCCTCCACCACCACCAGTCCCTGTTCAGCAACCGGTACCAAGCGCTCAATCTACCCCAATCGCTTCTAGTCTTCCACCAGAGCAAGAGCAGTCAGCAAAACGAGAGCAAACCCAAGAGACCATGATTCCATCTGATAGGCCGGTAAGTGAAGTATTTGATTATCGATAGATGGTAAAATAGTGCAACTCTGGTAAATTCTAATAGATGTACTGTAAAGTACAAATGCTAAATGTAATGTGAATGTTTAGATTAGTAAAGCTTATTGCTATATTTGTTTCATATATCGACAGTATACCCCAGTCTTTCTTTTTTGTTTTAAGGTTTTACTGTTATTCCTTTAGCCTGAAGAAGACGAATGAATAATAAAAATGAATGGTTATGAAGGAATTACTAGAATGAGAATATGGGAGGAAACTAGAGAAACTATGGAAACTATATTGCCTCCACAAACTCATGTGACCAAAGATCTTTCGGCTAGTGAAAATTGAGTCAAGTTGGATCGAAAATCATAGTCTGACTTCGTAAGATGCAGGCTTAATGCGGATTTATCATTGATACGGAGAAATAAAATTAGTTTTGAGATCAAAGAGACGGAGCAGGACGTTTGGACGCAAAGCAGTCCACGATGAGCTGCTTCGGCGTGGTGGTTCGCTCTTAACTGGTCATTGAGATGTCATATTGACATACATATTCCATATCCTTATTGGAAATAATGCTGCTCTTCTTGTGCCGCCCAATTGTATCATTCCTTTACGTTAAATATATTATAAGGGACAGCAATTTGTTTTGGGGGTGTCACAGGATGCCTACAGTAAATTTTATTTGGCCTATTCTTCCTGTTTCAATTTATAAGTAGTGCCTATAAGTGACTGTTTTCATGAAGTCTGAAATAACTTTCTATTAATATAATAGAGTATCAACTATTCGGCCTAACGGGCAGATCAAATAACAAAAAAGCATTCAATAAATACGTACATAGTACTACCTGAACCACCCGTAGCTTAAAAACACAATTTTTATTCCAAAACCACCTCTTACTCGTTTCTTATGACCTCTTGGTACAGGCCAGTACTTAATAAACACTTCTTATGTTTTGTACCATGCATTTAAATAATTTATTATAGCAAATGAAAATGTGTGTACACGTTTCAAGATAAATTTAATAATGTCTGACAAAAAATCAAGTGCACAGTGCAGTATGAATATATAGTCACATCGTTAAAATAACTAAACATTAACGAAAAACGTAGTCTTTTTACACATATTACATGTTTTTATTACATATGTCTTATTTTATTAAAAGGATATATTCTTTTAAAACAGCCGCATAGTACGGAGACCGGATAGTCAATAGTTTGCTGCAGTCCCTTCCCATTTCTCTTCAACTAGTAGAGACAAGTTCTGCATGATGTGCAGAAATTTTGCTGTGTTCAAGATGTTATTTTTAGTTTTTGCAAAATTACTTGTGGAAGCTTTTCGAAATTTCAGTGCCTATTTTCATATTTTAGTGTCTAAACATCTGGGCTGTAGTTATGAAATACATTATAACATATGTAGGTGGGTAAACCTATTTGAATAAAATGTTTTCCGCCCAAACTGCCGCGTCCAAATATCTGCGCCCAAATGTCATAGACCCTAAAAAGATAACAAAGGGAATTGTTATTTTTAGGGTGTTATGGAGCTAGTCCCATTATATCATTGGTTCCCAACTTGGGAAGGTGTGAAGAGAGAGCGGTGGGGATCGCAAACTTCTGACGGAAGTAAATTACCTTCGTGATTACAAATATTACGAATGTTGTAACAAAGATTAAATTAAGAATAAAGCTGGTACAAAAATAACACTGCACTACAGTGGTATGCAGAAATTTTGCTGGAGAGGAAACACAGGTAATCAAGCTTAGGATCCAGTGCATCGGATATTTGGGAATTTTCTTAATGATATATACATTAACTACATCTACATGATGAGGAAAAATAACTTCCTGTTTGATATTTTTAAATACCGGTACTAATTAATTGATTTTACATTGCACAGTAGAATGGTGCAACTTTCTAGGGTTAAAAATATCCAACAGGTACAAGTATTAACATTCCACATAGGCAGTCAACATTCTTCAGTTTTTGCAATCAGGAAAATTCGAGAATTTCACATATGAGGTGTCATAAAGATAATGAGATTGATTTTCTGTTAACGATGATTTTTTTTATTTTTACAAATCAAGGTTATTCCCCCTTCAGAGTAGTCCCTGTGGGCAGCCACACAGCGATAGAGGCGTTGTCATTCTTTGTAGCAGCTGGAAAGCGTCTGCTGGTATGTCTTATAGCTCGTCTGTTATGCTCTTTTGGATATTACCCAAAGTAAACATTTCGGTCTTTCAAGTGGTTTTTGAGCAAGGAGAATAAAAAGAAGTCTCAGAGACTGAGATCGGCGAATAGGTAGGCTGAAATTTCAAGGTCTTCCTGGTAAAAAGTTTGACGATTTGTCCTAGTGGCACAAATTTCCCATTCTGAAAGAAAAAAAAAATGAATTTGCTTGGCAGTGTGCCACTTCCGACTTTGGCTTCTTAAAAATGACTTGTGGTATCTGAACATTTGTACCTTGGATAGGGAATGTTCTTCATAACCCTTTTGTAACCTTTCATAAGTCACAGTAGCGGATTCAGACGCTCTGAACAATCGTGTAATAACTGAAGCATGTTCAAGATTGTACAGAGTCAATGGCAACGGTTAACTGCCGTGTGAAGGAGGCAGCGGCGTTGTGGGTTCGTGTACAGTGTTGAAAGTCTCATTACTTTCCTAAAATACCTCGCAGATATGAACATTCCGGCTAGTTTTCAAGTCGTCTCTGAACATTTTCGACTACCTTCAGCGGGAACTGCCAAAACATGCCGAGTGCATTTCTCCAATTGACCCAGAATTTTTGGTTTTATTTGATAAAACTTACTCCTTCACCCTTTTACAGTCAGGAGGTCAGATCTTCTTGCTGGCCACTCATGTATATAGCGACGACCCATCCAACGTCCCAGTATTTGGCTGTTGACCTACTTAATAGTATGTGCAGAATGAAGGAACATGAAATATCTGGGAGGTGACTGACATTTACACATGGTAGTATTAAGAGAATCTTTACTTCCAATAAAAGTACTTACTCGGCATTCAGGCAGCGTTGTTAGTTTGGCAAGAAATAGTTGTTAAAAGGTGTTTACTGCATGACATGATTTCTTTGACTGCTGTAGCCGACTAAGTGGGTCTAATGACTAAGTTTGGAGTTCAGATCGTTAAGTAGGATGGATTGTGCAGAGGTTGTAACATAATGTGCGTGAGTTCTTTGTGACACAAGCCGATAACTGTTGTGCAAGACAGGACAAGGAATAGCATATATTTACCAATGCTGGTGTCTGGTGAAATTGTGTGTTCACTTCTAAATCATTAAGGCAAATAATAATCTGAGTTCCGTCTTCAGGGTGTCTACTGACCTGGAAAACCTTGAAAACCTGGAATTAGCCTGGAATTTACTTTTGGACCTGGAAAACCTAGAAATAGCCTGGAATTGGACGAGGAACCTGGAAGTTTTAAAATTATTTTTCAAATATTGTTTTTGGGATTGGTATGGAATAAGTATATTTTTGTAAAATAGAAGAAAGTTATATACTACAGCGTAAGTTAAAAGCCATTAATAACTTATTCAGTGGAGATGTAGTTGAGAAAGACAGACAGACGTGAGCAGAGTGCAGGCGGTGAATGTGAATTGTGATTTTTTTTGCAGTATCGTTCGACGAAAACGTAAACACTATCTCACAGAAAAGTCAAATGGACTTAGTAGTTCGTTTCTAGCACAGTGACGGAAATAAAGTTTTAACAC